>NC_064622.1:273167509-273471710 GCF_023898315.1 Schistocerca nitens
ACTGTCTGCGAAATATGTTGCGTCTAGAT
The DNA here is from genome assembly GCF_023898315.1 of Schistocerca nitens. Classification (NCBI taxonomy): domain Eukaryota; kingdom Metazoa; phylum Arthropoda; class Insecta; order Orthoptera; family Acrididae; genus Schistocerca; species Schistocerca nitens. Next base: position 273,167,539 of record NC_064622.1, read on the forward strand.
TTAGTCCTAAAGAACGAGTAAAATCCACATGAGTAGTAAAAGAAGACCATGTAACGTGCAATACTGTATATATATGAGCGAGGTTTCTACTGCTGCCGCCGCCTCTCGCATCCCAATCTCCATCGTACACGGTCATTCCAGTCTCCTTCATTAAGACCTCTCGCCGCCATTGCTTCGTTGACGTCGTCTTTCCAGCATCTCGCAGGTCTACCGCGCTTTCTTCTTTGATGTGGAGTCCATTGCCATACCCGTTTTGGCCATCTTGTGCCTGGCATACGCTGTAAGTGACCGTACCAGAGTAGGCGCTTCCTATGTAGTCTAGGATTGCGCTTTTCACATTCATAACCTCTCTGATCCTATCATTTCTAATATGGTCAAGTTTGGAGTATCCACAACTCCGTCTCCGGAAATCCATCTCGACAGCCAGCAGGCAATCTTTCTGCCTCTGAGTTAGTTCCCACAACTCTGCACCATATGTCCTGATACTTCCAATAATTGTGTGGTAGATCATACGATCAACTCCGCATGCTCGATGGAATTTCCAGAAAGCCGACTGGATGAAGTTTTCAACGGAACTGGATAAGACCATTCGATGGATACCTCCATCACATAATAACTATCAACGCTTCATTGGTGCAGTAACAGCAACAGCTAAAAAGTGTATGCCAAGAGGATACCGAAAAGAATATGTTCCAGGATGGAATGAGGAAAGTGAAACACTGTACCAATACTTCCAGCAAAGTGGTGACCCAGAGATAGCTACGGAACTATTGTCCAGCTTGGACATGTCTCGGAGGCAGAAATGGGCAGAAACAGTCAAAACTATGGACTTTACCCACTCGAGCAGGAAAGCATGGAGTCTTCTGAGAAAACTGGGAGGAAGTGCACCAGCATGCAGAAAAAATTCCGAAGTAACACCAGACCAAATTGCTTCTCACATCATTACCATCTCAAGAGTACCTCCTGACAAGAAACATACAAGACATATCAGACGACAGCTTCGTGACCTTAAAAAGAAGGCATCTCCCTCATCTGAGTATACCCATCCCTTCACAGTTTCAGACATTGACTCTGGACTGAAGGACCTCAAACCTCTTAAGGCACCTGGATTCGATGGTATCCACCCAGAATTCCTGATCCATATGGGAGGAAAAGCTAAGAAATGGCTGGCAGAATTCTTCACTGACAGCCTGCTGACTGGTCAACTTCCATCTGAGTTTAAAAAGGTGAAGATAATATCTGTTCTGAAACCTGGCAAACCCAGCAACAGGGTAGAAAACTATCGCCCCATTTCCCTACTCAGCTGCTGCTACAAGCTTTTTGAAAGGCTAATATATAACAGAATAAGTAGCGCTATCTTAGAGAACGTTCCAGTTGATCAGGCAGGCTTCAGACCAGGGCGTAGCTGCTGCGACCAAGTATTGTCTCTCACATCCTTCATAGAGTCAGGATACCAAATGAAGCAGAAAACATCTGTGACATTTGTTGATCTAACTGCCGCCTTCGACACTGTGTGGAGGGAAGGCCTTATCTACAAATTTCTCCGCATCATACCCTGCAGAACAATGGCTCGACTGATTAACAGCATGCTAAGTGATCGGAAGTTCCAGGTAATCACTGGAAGCAACATAAGTAAGGAGAGGAAGCTGAACAACGGATTGCCTCAAGGATCAGTTCTCTCACCCTTACTGTTCAACCTATATCTATCTGATCTACCTGACACTTCGTCCAGAAAATACTGCTATGCCGATGACCTGGCTCTAGCCGTCAAACACCAGGAAATGAAGACAACAGAAGAGATTTTAGCCAATGACCTGTCTGCATTAGACAATTACTTCAAAATCTGGAGACTCCAACCCAGTGTGAGTAAAACAGAAGGGTGTTGCTTCCATCTAAATAACCAGTTGGCGAACGTAAAACTGGAGGTAAGTTTCAGAGGCAGAATTCTTCGTCACAACTGGAACCCAAAATATCTTGGTGTCATCCTGGATCGTACACTATGCTTCAAACAACACCTTCTTAACTTAGCTCAAAAGCTGAGGACTCGAAACAACATCCTCCATAAGCTATGCGGAACTACCTGGGGATCTTCAGCAACCACCCTGCGAACTTCAGCTCTGGGCTTGGTATACTCAAGTGCTGAGTATTGTGCACCTGTTTGGATGAATAGTCATGATACAAGGCTTGTTGATACCCAGCTGAATACGACAATGCGCATAATATCTGGCACAATCAGATCTACTCCAGTTTATTGGCTTCCACTGTTAACCGGTATAATGCCTCCTGATCTACGCAGATGCACTGCCCTTATGAGAGAATTCCACAAGATCTCCAGGAATTCTAACCTACCCGTGCATAGCGACCTGCCACTTTTAAATCGCAAGAGACTGAAATCACGTCATCCAACTCTGTGCGATGCTGCTGACATGGTTGCTAAGAATTTCAAACCTCTTGAAGAATGGAAAGGTCGGTGGGAAGCAGTGACAGATGTGCACCTGCATAACATCTTCTCAGGTGCTAAACTTCCAAGTGGATTCGACTTACCACGCAAGACGTGGTCTACTCTCAACAGAATCCGTACCAGCCATGGGCGATGCAGGGATGCTCCCTTTAAGTGGAAGAAGCTGCCTGATCCAGCTTGTGACTGCGGGGCTCCATACCAGACTGTTCACCACATTGTCAGTGAATGCAGGATTCGAGCCTATCACGGCGCCAAAGAGGACTTCCTGCTAGCAACTCCAGATGCAGTGCGCTGGATTGAAGGACTGGATATTCAGTTGTAAAGACAAACTTAAGTTTCTTGTGTGTCAATATGTACATATGTATATGTAATTTCATGATATGTCTGTATTAGCCATACGCTAAATAAATAAATAATGTGTGGTAGATGGTATGTTTTGTTCTGCGCGTTATGTTTTTGTTCCAGAGAATACCATTTAGTTGTTTTATGGCTCGATTGCCCTGGCCTATTTTATTGTTTACATAATCCATACTTCTACCATTGGACGACAGTCTCACTGCCAAGTATTTAAAATTATGACACACTTTAACAGAGGGTGTCATAATTTTAAATGGATTTCTGGAGACGGAGTTGTGGATACTCAAGACTTGACCATATTAGAAATGATAGGACCAGAGAGCCGGCCGAAGTGGCCGTGCGGTTAAAGGCGCTGCAGTCTGGAACCGCAAGACCGCTACGGTCGCAGGTTCGAATCCTGCCTCGGGCATGGATGTTTGTGATGTCCATAGGTTAGTTAGGTTTAACTAGTTCTAAGTTCTAGGGGACTAATGACCTCAGCAGTTGAGTCCCATAGTGCTCAGAGCCATTTGAACCATTTTTGATAGGACCAGAGAGGTTATGAATGACAAAAGCACAATCCAAGACTACATAGAAACGAAGCGTCTACTCTGGTATGCTCACTTACAGCGTATGCCAGACACAAGATGGCCAAAACGGGTATGGCAATGGACTCCACATCAAAGAAGAAAGCGCGGTAGACCTGCGAGATGCTGGAAAGACGACGTCAACGAAGCAATGGCGGCGAGAGGTCTTAATGAAGGAGACTGGAGTGACCGTGAACGATGGAGAGGCGGCGGCAGTCGTAGAAACCTCGCTCATATATATACAGTATTGCACGTTACATGGTCTTCTTTTACTACTCATGTGGATTTTACTCGTTGTTTGGTACTAAGTCTAGTCGCAACTTATTTCGCAGACGGTATCCATATATACAGTTGATGTACCTGCAAAATTACATTATTAAACACACAGTTTTGGAGATACGATGCTTCTTACATGGAAGTTCGAGTGTCTAAAGAATCAGGGATGGGTGTTACTGCTGCCCACAGAAACGAGCAACGATACGTTGCATCCCACCCTGCATTTTGCTGTGCCGTGGACAGCACGGCAGGATCACCGCACTGCCGCGCTGCTCCTTTTCACTGCAGATAGCAGCGCTCCGTGGCACGCCGTGGCCCCAGGCGATGTGTAAAGCTCCGCCACGCTTCCCTTCGCTCCCCTTGTGCCGGCGTATCAACGGCCGCGGAGGGAACTTTTAAAGCCTGCATCGCCTCAGCCCGCCTCGGCTCACCTGCCTCTATAGGCGGACTCTCCCAGCTTCCCCTGTTCTGCCTTCCGTCGGAACTACGCCGATAGCAGCCGATACCCTCCAAGTGTCGGCGTGAATAACTTAGCCGCGGTGTAGAGCCGCACCAACCTGCACCACACCGTCGCCTCCTGCCACACACGAGGCCATCGGATGCAGCAGGACCTCCATACCGGTACCTTAATGTCCTATGTGAATGTCTCCTAGTTCCAGATATACACAGGGCATTCAATAAGTAATGCAACACATTTTTTTTTCTCGATGTAGGTTGGTGCCTTTAAAGGAGGATATAAGATGAACATCACCAAAAGCAAAACGAGGATAATGGAATGTAGTCGAATTAAATCGGGTGATGCTGCGGGAATTAGATTAGGAAATGAGACGCTTAAAATAGTAAATGAGTTTTCCTATTTGGGGAGCAAAATAAATGATGATGGTCGAAGTAGAGACGATATAAAATGTAGACTGGCAGTAGCAAGGAAAGCGTTTCTGAAGAAGAGAAATTTGTTAACATCGAGTACAGATTTAAGTGTCAGGAAGTCGTTTCTGAAAGTATTTGTATGAAGTGTGGCCATGTATGGAAGTGAAACGTGGACGATAAATAGTTTAGACAAGAAGAGAATAGAAGCTTTCGCAATGTGGTGCTACAGAAGAATGCTGAAGATTAGATGGGTATATCACATAACTAATGCGGAGGTATTGAATAGAATTAGGGAGAAGAGGAATTTGTGGCCCAACTTGACTAGAAGAACGGATCGGTCGGTAGGACGTGTTCTGAGACCTGAAGGGGTCACCAGTTTACTATTGGAGGGCAGCGTGGAGGGTAAAAATCGTAGAGGGAGACCAAGAGATGAATACACTAAGCAGATTCAGAAGGATGTAGGTTGCAGTAAGTACTGGAAGATGAAGAAGCTTGCACAGGATAGAGTAGCATGGAGAGCTGCATCAAACCAGTCTCTGGACTGAACACCACAACAACAACAGGTTGGTTTTACTCAGGGTTCCAATACACTATATTATTCTCCACTGTTTTGGCTACAAAACCCTGTTTCTCAACATAATCTCCGTTCAATACTACGACTTCTTCTCTTTTTTCATCAGTCTTCTCACTGGTTTGAGGCGGCCCGCCACGAATACCTCTCCTGTGCCAACCTCTTCATCTCAGAGTGGCACTTGCAACGTACGTCCTCAATTATTTGCTGGATGTTTTCGTCTCTGTCTTACTCAACAGTTTTTGCACTCTACAATTCCCTCTAGTACCATGGAAGTCATTCCCTCATGTTATAAGAGACGTCCTACCATTCTGTCCTTTCTCCTTATCAGTGTTTTCCACATATTCCTTTCCTCTCCGATTCTGCACAGAACCTCCTCATTCCTCATATTTGTCTTTAGCACCATATCTCAAATGCTTCGATTCTCTTCATTTCCGGTTTTCCCACAGCCCATGTTTCACTACCATGCAATGCTGTACTCGAGACGTACATTCTCAGAAATTTCTTCCTCAAATTAAAGCCGATATTTCATATTAGTAGACTTCTCTTGGCAAGGAATGCCCTTTTTGCCACTGCTAGTGTGCTTTTGATGTCCTCCTTGCTCCGTCCGTCATTGGTTATTTTACTGCCTAGCTAGCAGAATTCCTTAACTTCATCTACTTCGTGACCATCAATCCTGATGTTAAGTTTCTCGCTGTTCTCATTTCTACTACTTCTCATTACCTTCGTCTTTCTTCGATGTACTCTCAGTCCATACTATGTACTCATTAGACAGTTCATTCCATTCTTCTTCACTTTCACGCAGGATAGCAATGTCATCAGCGAATCGTATCATTGATATTCTTTCACCTTGGATTGTTATTCCACCCCTGAACCTTACTCTTATTTCCATCATTGCTTCCTCGATGTACAGTTTAACCAATAGGAGCTAAAGGCTACATTCTTGTCTTACACCCTTTTTAATAGGAGCACTTTGTTGTTGGCCGTCCACTCTGATTATTCCCTCTTGGCCGTTGTACATATTGTGTATGACCCGTCTCTCCTTACAGCTTACCCCTACTTTTTTCAGAATTTCGAACATCTTGCACTATTTTACATTGTCGAACGCTTTTCCCAGGTCTACAGATCCAATGAACGTGCCTTGATTTTTCTTTAGTCTTGCTTCCGTTATCAACCGCAATGTCAGAATTGTCTCTCTCGTGCATTTACCTCAATTTTATTTTCTATTCTTTTGTATATTATTCTCGTAAGCGACTTGGATGAATGAGCTGTTAAGCTGATTGTGCGATAATTCTCGCTCTTGTCAGCTTTTGCCGTCTTCGGAATTGTGTGGATGATGCTTTTCCGAAAGTCGGATGGTATGTCGCCAGACTCATACATTCTACACACCAACGTGAATAGTCGTTTTGTTGCCACTTCTCCCAATGATTTTAGAAATTATGATTCAATGTTATCTATCCCTTCTGCCTTATTTGTTCTTGTGTCCTGCAAAGCTCTTTCAAATTCTAATTCTAATACTGGATCCCCTATCTCTTCTAAATCGACTCATGTTTCTTCTTCTACCACATCAGACAAATTTTCCCCCTCACAGAGGCTTTCAGTGTATTCTTAACACCTATCCGCTCTCTTCTCTGCATTTAACAGTGGAATTCCCGGTGCACTCTTAATGTTATCACACTTGCTTTTAATGTCACCGAAGGTTGTTTCGACTTTCCGTATGCTGAGTCTGTCTTTCCGACAATCATTTCTTTTTCGATGTCTTCACATTTTTCCTCCAGTCATTTCGTCTTAGCTTTCCTGCATTTCCTATCTATTTCATTCCTCAGCCACTTGTATTTCTGTATTCCTGAGTTTCCCGGAACATTTTAGTACTTGCTCCTTTCATCGATCGACCTTACACCACCTAACTGGGAGGATCTGTATGCCCGCATAGTACCACTCTACTGGTCGACGTCTGAGCCAACGTAACCTCCATATCATCTACGCACTGTTTCCCCTGTAGTGCATCCGTCATTTGGCTGAACACATTGAAGTCGGAAGGTGAGAGATTCGGTCTGTAGGGTAGGTGAGGAAGAACAGTCCCGTGAAGTGCTGCGAGCTCCTCTCGGGTGCGTACAGACGTTCAGTTTTGGAGATAGGTGTTTGTGATCCCTCGATCATCTCGAATGAGATTACCAGCACATTCTAACATTGAAGGAGTCACAGCTATGTACGTCCGGCCGACTAGAGGGAGATGGGTTTTGCGCGATCTTATTGCTATTATGACAGACGCCCCACACAACGACTAACAGTGCTATTGTTCACTGATAGGTCTCCTTAGACATTCTGCAAGCGCATATGAATGTTTGTGATATTCTGGTTTTCTACGAAAAGAAACTGAATGACAGCTCTCTGCTTGGAACGCACCTCCGTAACAGATTCCACTTTGAAGGCTACATATAGCACTTGCACCTGTCGGAAATTCATCACCAGGGTCTATTGGAGGCGAGTCTCGCTCGCTTGTCACTCGGCTACTCACTCACTTGCCACAATCGTAAAACTTTTCTGTATATAAAGAGCTGCCCAAACTTTAACAGGTAATATTTCAAAAACGAGGCCGCATTGGCACCTACAATTTTAGGGTGTGACAGGTGCCTACCCACACTATAAGCAGGTGAAGTGGGAGCTCATAACTCGATGAACCTCCCAGAAGGTCCCCTCGTCAGTCAAGCACCGAATTGTTAACAAAGACTGCATGTCGGAAATTCTTAACTCAACTCTTATTTTGATTTTACCCCTTATTTTAGCCGGCTGGAGTGGCGGTGCGGTTTTATGCGCTACAGTCTGGAACCGCGTGACCGCTACGGTCGAAGGTTCGAATCCTGCCTCGGGCATGGATGTGTGTGATGTCATTAGGTTAGCTAGGTTTAATTAGTTCTAAGTTCTAGGCGACTGATGACCTCAGAAGTTAAGTCGCATAGTGCTCAGAGCCATTTGAACCTAATAAAATCACCTAACTTCAAAGTAAGAAAACTATATGCAGGTTCTCATAAACGATAGACGCAAGAAGTTACTATTAAAAATGAAAATCAGTCAACTTTATTATGCAAATCCACATTAGCTTCCACTTGTACAATCACAGTGGCCACATTTAATTCCTAAGGATAATAAAAAAGGTGGAAATTACATAAATAAAGTTAAATAACTCTTAAGTTGTTATTTATTCCAATAAAAACAACAAATTTACATTCATTAGTACAGAAGTGGCTTCAGATGCGAACTCAATCAGAACAAATGCAGCGATGAACGAGGCATCGTAGTACATGCTCTGACTCTTAGACAAAAATGGAATTGTACGTACATGATATCACTGTAACACTTTCATTTTCATTATATGCACGTAAAATTAATTTAAAAAACAGGAACATTCTCTTAAAATAGTAAGTGGATCATAAAGAGGCACCTCAATAGTAATCCCTTGATGTCCACTATTGAAAGGCATGTCCTGCTCAGAGGATACTTGAAGGATAAAAGATTGCGTTGAAGGCAATGTACGTAAATCTTTTATTGTAATTTGTAAAAGCATTGAGCAACAGCAGATAGAGTTCTGATTATTGTAATCTTTTAACAGAGGCTCCTGGGAAGCCATTTTACGTCAGTCTGCGGAAGGTTATGGAATGTGTAAGATCAATGTCCGCCGAAAAAGGGAAATGTACCGCAGACGAGTTAGCACAAATTACAAATCGTAATATGTACCGCGTTTTATTCAAATTTTGTATGTGGGTGTTTATTCCATGATTTATTTGCTGTTTAAATGATTAACTGTAAGGTGTAATTATTATGACGGACTGTGTCGAACTTCAATAATGCTCACTGTGACAATGGTATTGGCATGTAAACTGTGTTATTTCCAAATTATACTTACTGTGCACATCATGTTTGTACTGATTTGATTATTAGATCTGAAAGACAGTATGTTAACAACTTTAATAAGTAACTGTTTTAATTGTATGTTTGCCACACACAGATTATTGTGTCACTTCGTTTTTAGGTTACTGCACTCGAACAATCACTTCATAGGACACATACTGAGTGGAGCATCTAGCTAACTGTTTACAAGTGCATAAGTTATAAAAGATGAGACATTCGATCTGGCCATAAACAGTAGTCCAGTCAACATGTAAGGGAATTTTACGCGTGTGACTGCGAATCTAGTATGGACCACTTTATTAGTAGTAAATTGTCCCCAGAACCAAATATTCAGCCAAATTCGACAGAGGCGCTGCTACCGAGGACATGTTGGCACAGGTAAATACGGTTGCACTATAACACGATAGTTCCTTTCTCTAATTCTTGTAAGTTCTCGCATCGATCAATTTCACTGCGCTAATTCCATGCAACCCTGCATATGCACCACCTTCTTGAGATAAATTACGTCAACGGTTGGAGTCGCCATACAGCATCAAAGCTCCTGCGTGGTCGTTCAACGGGATGAGCAATATTCTGTCCGGTGTGCTTACGCATTGGGAAGCATGTTGAGCGTGCGCTCGCGATCTCTTGCAGGTGCCCACTAGGTATCACGCAGCAAGCGACACTACGGTCCCTGGGCCACACCGGAAGCGTGGACTCACGCAACGTCACGGGCAAATATGCGGCCAGCACGCAAGTGTGTGAGCGGACATGCACGTCCGCAAACTGATCTCGCGCCACACCCTTCATTCCTGTCTGCTGCGGCGAGACATCACGCGCACGCGCACACACACACACACACACACACACATATATATATATATATATGTGTGTGTGTGTGTGTGTGTGTGTGTGTGTGTGTGTGTGTGTGTGTGTGTGTGTGTGTGTGTGCGCGCGCGCGCGCGTGATGTCTCGCCGCAGCAGACAGGAATGAAGGGTGTGGCGTTTTCTTCACTTGTGGGTCAGATATATATATATATATATATCCATTGATAGTGACCGGGCCGAATATCTCACGAAATAAGCGTCAAACGAAAAAACTACGAAGAACGAAACTTGTCTAACTTTGAGGGGGAAACCAGATGGCGCTATGGTTGGCCCGCTAGATAGCGCTGCCATAGGTCAAACGGATATCAACTGCGTATTTTAAAATAGGAACCCCCATTTGTTGTTACATACTCGTGTAGAACGTAAAGAAATATGAATGTTTTAGGTGGACCACTTTTTTCGCTTTGTGATAGATGGCGTTGTAATAGTCACAAACGTATAAGTACGTGGTATCACGTAACATTCCGCCAGTGCGGACGGTATTTGCTTCGTGATACATTACCTGTGTTAAAATGGACCGTTTACCAATTGCGGGAAAGGTCGATATTGTGTTGATGTATGGCTATTGTGATCAAAATGCCCAACGGGCGTGTGCTATGTATGCTGCTCGGTATCCTGGACGACATCATCCAAGTGTCCGGACCGTTCGCCGTATAGTTACGTTATTTAAGGAAACAGGAAGTGTTCAGCCACATGTGAAACGTCAACCACGACCTGCAACAAATGATGATGCCCCAGTAGGTGTTTTAGCTGCTATCGTGGCTAATCCGCACATCAGTAGCAGACAAACTGCGCGAGAATCGGGAATCTCAAAAACGTCGATGTTGAGAATGCTACATCAACATCGATTGCACTCGTACCATATTTATATGCACCAGAAATAGCATAGCGACGAGTTTGAACGTCGTGTACAGTTCAGCCACTGAGCTTAAGAGAAATTACGGGACGATAACAGATTTTTTGCACGCGTTCTATTTAGCGACGAAGCGTCATTCACCAACAGCGGTAACGCCAACCGGCATAATATGCACTATTGGGCAACGGAAAATCCACGATCGTTGCGGCAAGTGGAACATCAGCGACCTTGGCGGGCTAATGTATGGTGCGACATTATGGGAGGAAGGCTAATTGGCCCCCATTTTATAGATGGCAATCTAAATGGTGCAGTGTATGCTGATTTCCTACGTAATGTGATAAAAATGGGGGTTCCTATTTAAAAAAAACGCAGTTGATATCCGATTGATCTATGGCAGTGCCATCTAGCGGGCCAGCCATAACGCCATCTGGTTTCCCCCTTCAAGCTAGACAAGTTTCGTTCTTCGTAGTTTTTTCGTTTGACGCTTATTTCTTGAGATATTCGGCCCGGTCACTATCAATGGACTACTCTCTCTCTCTCTCTCTCTCTCTCTCTCTCTCTCTCTCTCTCTCTCTCCACTACCCACAGTGATGTTGGTTATCGCCTGGTGGCGTTTCCAGCACGTTAAAGTTCAGATTGATTTTTTATATTTAAAGCTACAGATAATATTAAAAAATTATGTAATACCATATTGTATTTTATACCTTATTTGGCTGTAACATCAGTTTCTTTAAGTTTTGTGAATTTTAATTGTAACATCAGAATTGTACAAAATTAATAATTCGTTATTTTGAAATTTATTGTTTAAATTCTATATAAAGCGATGCAGCGAGGCTACAAGTTAGTTGTTGCGTTGTTGTTTTGTCAGTCAGTCAAAGATACCTGTGAAGTATGTCAGTTAGTGTTTTGCTAACGTGACGAGTAAGCAGTTCAGTTGTCAATAAATTTTGTGAAGTTGGAAACTGTTATATTCTTTCATCAAACGAACTCCAGACCAAATTAAGTTAATTTAAGTAACGTTCAAGAATAAAGCATCGTTAAAATGTGACCTAAGAAACTGTGTATATTACAGTATGAAATGTCAGAATGAAATCAGCAAATCAATAAAATCCGCCCAAACCCAGGATCGAACCCGTTACCTCCAGCATGCTAAACCAAACCTCAATGCACTGCACCAACTGTACAGCACGTATGTTGTGTTCCAACAGATGTAATTACCATTCATGTAGTTACAATGTTGCCGGACTGCCACTCTTCAACGTCATTTTTCTGCCGGATGTACAAGCTGAACGAAATTTTGTGAGAAACCTTTTTTTTTTTTTTTTTATCGCTGACATGTGACGAGCCGCGCTTAGAAGCCCGAGTGCGCGAATTTCGCTTCATCCTGTATACGTGAATTACATGACCTGTGCTTAGAGAGCTAATGTCACGTACCTCCACAACCCTACCAACAAGCTATCGGACCCCTGATACGCAGAGTCAGTGATGTATTTCGTTCCAAAGATGGACCAACAAGCTATTAAGAGGTGGTCATAATGTTTTGGCTCATCAGTGTAAAAATCATGTAAATACATAATGCTTTGTATTACATAACTGTTCATAAGGTTTACTAATAACAGCCACTGTTAACTTTTGTTGAAGAAACAAAACAAAACGTTTAAGATACAAAGGGTCTGACTATTATAGGTACAAACGAAATGGGCGAGGAAGAACAACGAAAAGAGCAAATAATCCTTTCTCACAGACCATGTATGCGAAAGGGCAGTCATATCAGTATTAAAGCACTTACGATGCCTGCGTTTATTTCGAAACACAGCAAGTTAGGCGTAGATTACAAAGTGGTAAACAGCTACGTACGCAGATAAAAGGTGAGTTAAAGTTTCCCTCGAAGGTGCCCAAATAAAGTTAGAAGGCGGGGAATCCATTTCCATTGTACATTTACATTAACGACACAACATGGCGCTCGTAACGTGCAGTTTGTGGGAGCAGTACGGGATAAGAATCACGTCGTTCTGTTGCGTCGGTTGGCAGAGCGCAGTATAGGTATTTTCATTATTGGGGAAAGCGACCGTGTCGTTTGTGCGATATGCTATGGTTTGGTACGGCAGAGAGCGAAATGCTGCACGCTAGACGCTGCGGGCTCCGATAATCCGGATGAAAGCGCGGTGGGCGCTTCCGCCTGCTGGCCAACTTACTTTTACGGCCCACCTCGTCTGGCTAATAGCGAGAATACGCCGGCAGCGTTCCCGCCTGGCGGTAGAGAGCTTCATTGCAATACTGGACCCACCTTGCTGCCATCTGTGGCGCGCCCTACCGATGCGGAACAACGAGCCGGCATTAAGCGGGTTTAGGGAATAAGGGAGTTACCCGACGGAAGCGAGGTCACTGCATCACAACTAGTGAAAACTGCCATTAAAATTGCTACACCAAGAAGAAATGCAGATGATAAACGGGTATTCATTGGACAGATAAATTATACTAGAACTGACATGTGATTACATTTTCACGCAATTTGGGTGCATAGATCCTGAGAAATCAGTACCTAGAACAACCACCTCTGGCCCTAATAACGGCCTTCATACGACTGGGCATTGAGTCAAACAGAGCTTGGATGGCCTGTACAGGTACAGTTGCCCAAGCAGCTGCAACACGATACCACAGTTCATCAAGAGGAGTGATTGGTGTATTGTGACGAGCCAGTTGCTCCGCCACCATTGACCAGACGTTTTCAGTTGGTGAGAGATCTGGAGAATGTGCTGGCTAGGGCAGCAGTCGAACATTTTCTATATCCAGAAAGGCCCGTACAGGACCTGCAACATGCGGTCGTGCATTATCCTGCTGAAATGTAGGGTTTCGTAGGGATCGAATGAAGAGTACAGCCACAGATCGTAACACACCTGAAATGTAACGTCCACTGTTCAAAGTACCCAGTGCGAACAAGAGGTGACCGAGACGTGTAACCAATGGCACCCCATACCATCACGACGGGTGATACGCCAGTATGGCGACGACGAATACACGCTTCCAATGTGCGTTCACCGCGATGTCGCCAAACACGGATGCGACCATCATGATACTGTAAACAGAACCTGGATTCATCCGAAAAAATTGACGTTTTGCCATTCGTGCACCCAGGTTCGTCGCTGAGTACACCATCGTAGGCGCTCCTGCCTCTGATGCAGCGTCAAGGGTAAACGCAGCGACGGTCTCCGAGCTGATAATCCATGCTGCTGCAAACGTCGACGAACTGTTCGTGCAGATGGTTGTTGACTAGCTAACGTCCCCATCTGTTGACTCAGGGATCGAGACGTGGCTGCACGTTCCGTTACAGCCATGCGGATAAGGTACCTGTCATCTCGACTGCTAGTGATACGAGGCCGTTGAGATTCTGCACGGCGTTCCGTATTACCCTCCTGAACCCACAGATTCCATATTCCGCTAACAGTCATAGGATCTCGACCAACGCGAGTAACAATGTCACGATACGATAAACTGCAATGGCGATAGGCAACAATCCGACCTTTATCAAAGTCGGAAACATGATGGTACGCATTTCTGCTCCTTACACGAGGCATCACAACAACGTTTCACCAGGCAACTGCTGTTTGTGTATGAGAAATCGGTTGGAAACTTTCCTCATGTCAGCACGCCAACCTTGGGTGAATGCTCTGAAAAGCTAATCATTTGCATATCACAGCATCTTCCTGCTGTCGGTTAAATTTCGCGTCTGTAGCACGTCATCTTCGTGTTGTAGCAATTTTAATGGCCAGTAGTGTACTTCTGTCAGGTATAATACAGTCAGAATGAGACTTATCATTCAGCACCACCACGACCACAGTCATAATAAGCAGCAACATTAGCGTCTACGCCACTACCACCACCTTCACCATCACGACTACTACTGCTTTAAGGGGCGATTAAAAAGTTCCGTTTGAGGGTGTTGCTGCAGCGTATATGCAACCAATGTGATCCAATGCTGATATATAAGCACCGACATATGGACAAGGGACTAGTGTGGCGATCGTGTCTTCCCGACTTGCTTGTGGTAAATGCGGAAACGTTAACTGTGGCTATGTTATTATCAAAAGAACCGACGTGCTGTTATTCTTTTCTAGGCTGCCGAAGGACGAACACCAGTAGACAGCAATCGGAGAATAAATAATGTGTATGGGGCAGCATGGCTGTCGATAACCATCGTTGCAGAATGGTGCTCAAAGTTCCGTGATGACAACGCACAACCCCGTATCGCAAATGTCGTAACGTAGAAACGCCAACGCAAGTGGAAGACACTCCAGCACCCACACTAAAGTCCTAATCTCTCCACATTCGATTATCACACCTTCGGTTCCTCGAAGAAATGCTTCAATGCTTGCGGCGATTTTGCGTCATCGGCATACCGATTGTTGAGTGTGTGGCGCCGGCCGAAGTGGCCGTGCGGTTAAAGGCGCTGCAGTCTGGAACCGCAAGACCGCTACGGTCGCAGGTTCGAATCCTGCCTCGGGCATGGATGTTTGTGATGTCCTTAGGTTAGTTAGGTTTAACTAGTTCTAAGTTCTAGGGGACTAATGACCTCAGCAGTTGAGTCCCATAGTGCTCAGAGCCATTTTTTTTGAGTGTGTGGCCTTCGACTTACAACTTTTTGATCGCCCTTCATACTACGGCTGGTGTTGCTTCCTTTACTGCAACTATTTCTGCTATCACCACCACAATCATCACCACTTCTGCTGTCACCAGTTCACCAGTAATTTTCTTACTACTACTACACATACGAGACAGAAAATAGTGCTTTTTATACCTAGGATTCAGTCATGCAGAACTTTATAAAGGACATATTTACGCCAGTGACTGTAACACTTTCTTTATTTCGCGATTGCAGTTTCGGCCTTAGGCCATTATCAAGTGCATTGCTTGCCTAGCCGAGCACACGGGGTGTTGCTGCACTTGATAATGGCCTAAGGCCGAAATTGCAATCGTATAATAAAGAAAGTGCTGCAGTCACTGTCGTAAATATGTCTTTTTAAAAAATAGTGCCTCCTGGAGACATCACGCTGATACCGTGTGACACCTGAAAGCGCACCACTATACTGAATTTTGAACCGTGAGTAGTTAGTATATTATGACTAGTTTTAACGCCCAGAAAACATTCCCGTTTATATAAAATCTGACCCACAAGTGAAGAAAACGCGATCTGACTAACTTAACTGCCGGCCGGTGTGGCCGAGCGATTCTAGACGCTTCAGTCTGGAACCGCGCGACCGCTACGGTCGCAGGTTCGAATCCCGCCTCGGGCCTGGAGTGTGTGATGTCCTTAGGTTAGTTAGGTTTAAGTAGTTCTAAGTTCTAGGGGACTGATGACCTCAGATGTTAAGTCCCATAGTGCTCAGAGCCATTTGAACCATTTTGAACTAACTTAACTTTATATGCTGCAGTGACCTGGAACTTCCTCATTGTGCAACGGAACAATGAAATGGAGATTTAATATAAGCTAACCCAATATAAATTGATACTATAACTTTTACAAAGGATCTCATGTAGCTATCCCCAGTCTGTGTTAACGAATCACTACTAGAAGGGGGAATTGAAATATCTGCGTGTGGTAGGTAAATGCCTACAAACACGTGTCTTGAAGCTGTACTGCAACACACACTACTCTTGTTGGCTGAAAGCTTCATTTAAAAAATAGTAAAGTATCGCCTCTGCTGAGGGTAGTTCATTGTCTCTCGTCTTTGGATATAATGAAACCGAGCGTAATTATCACACGAACAAAGTTCTTAACTGAGCACGTGTGATAATTTGCTTAAATATCAGAGGAAAAATAATAATTTTGCAAGAATAGCAAACCATATAAATACTGAATGTGCATGTGTATATTGTGCAGCAAATGAGTACAGAATCTCATATCTTATATCCCAGTGCCCTTCGACGGGCCACGTGACTTTTTGTGAGCAAATATTTACAGAAGGCAGAAAAATAATTCCATAATTATCTTAACGCCCGTAATATTATTTAATGAGTAGAAAAGCAATGAGATAACCTCCTTGCAGACCCCAGTGTAACTGAATCGAAAATGGATGTTGATTCGCAAGTGTTCCAACAAAATCGTGAAATCGAACAAAACACTAACACTGCTTACATGAAATCAAGTTGCACAGTATCTTGCACAAATAAATCTGGAAAAACACACAACGTGTAATTAAGCAGACACCGCAAGCCAACAACACGTCATCCCAGCCCTGGAGGAATTCGCTTCAGTGTGCCCATTTCAACATCACATGACAAAGCGCATGTACTAAACAGTTAGACACGTCCATGCGGCAGCAAGCAGGAAAGCTGAGCATATTCACGGCACAAGCAGAAGCGACGAGTGTTCGTCTGTTCACAGTCCATGTGGGCCTTACTAACTGGTTTTCTGCACCAAGCAATATCTTACTCCCTGGCAAATCTCAAAGATGAGCTGACTTGCTTAAGACACGTCTTTCGGGTTCCCAATCATAGCTAAAGCTACTCTAACGAGACGAAATATTGACTATATGTGCTTCGAGGCGTACAAGTGCTTAGAAAACATCGCTTGAAAGGTGTCAGTAGCACACAGCTTCCGCATTATCGGTAGCCTTGATAATATCACCATTTCGGCGAGGAAGTGTGTCACAAGTTTCGTCAGTCCCTCTTTGATTAGATCCCATGAAGCTACTAAATTGCAAGTATTCTGATTGCTGCGCTTCATACCGCCCTTCCAAATAGAGCAAGACAATTATTACGGGCATTCTTGTTAAACCACAATTGTTCGGCAATACTTTGTTAGTAGAATCAGTTACGCAACACTAAAATGCATCATTAGGTAGAACTGAATACCAAAAACAGACACACGAGGAAAATGTAAATTATATTTTGAAAAGGGGTCCAGTTAAATCAATATGTAACTTCAATGATGTTTAGATACTAAATACACGAAATGGGCAATAATCAAGAGACAGGGGTACGCAATAAGTAGGATACTCACAATCAAATAATTGGCAGCGAAACGTAGATCATGCTGGACGTCCACACCACCTTCACTCACTTTGTTTTAAAGCGTCCTTAAAAGGTACGGTAGTCAAAGTAAGAGTGGCAGAGAGAGGAGGCGGCCATGGTTCATGACTAATATTCCAAAAAGAAACATGTAGGATAATACAGGGGGGGGGGGAGTCAAAAAGGACTTCACAAATTTCCAATGACCAGGCGCCCCCATCAGCGTCTTAGCGGGAAATTCTGGTTCAAAATGGCTCTGAGCACTATGGGACTTAACAGCTGTGGTCATCAGTCCCCTAGAACTTAGAACTACTTAAACCTAACTAACCTAAGGACATCACACACATCCATGCCCGAGGCAGGATTCGAACCTGCGACAGTAGCAGTCGCGCGGTTCCGGACTGCGCGCCTAGAACCGCGAGACCACCGCGGCCGGCGGAAATTCTGGCTTCGCTCAGTATTGAAAGTGATATTTTGAGACAACACAACTAAATTATGAAGATTTCCCCTCCCTCCCCCTCTCTCCCCTCCGCCACCCTCAATACAGAACCAGCGTAGTGCATCTCATGTTCAAGTGTGAGAATGTTTTTTACGTGTTTGCATAACATGTATCAGACGCGGGACATGAGTACTAACCCGGCATTCACGTAGTTGGATGTGGGAAACCGCCAAAAACGCACATCCAGGCTGGCCGGCTCAACCAGCCCTCGGCGATAATCCACGAGTCGGATTCTATATGAGGCAGACTCGCCGCCCTGAAATTCGGAGTCGGCGCGTTAGCACGCTCGGATATCTTGGTGATTTTTAATAAATCGAGTTTAATGCCTTAGTTATTTCAGGTCTTATCACTTTATAAAAATCTCGTCAGTTTATTAATTTACAAATTGTACAGCAATCTTTTACACAATCGTGCAGATTGAAGCGACGAATGAAATTTTGAACCAAGGGTGAGATTCAAACACAGATCTCCTGCTCGCTGAGCTTGAATGGGAGTTTGGATCGAGAAGGTACATGTGTTAGGGTAGTTCATACATCTGTACAAACCCAATGTTCAAGGGTGGCGTGGTAGTTAGCCCATCTGCCTACAGAGCAGGAGACCTGAGTTTGAATCCCAGATTTGGTACAAATTTTCATTCTTCGTTTCAGTCTGTATATATGCATCACAGATTTTTAAGACACGAAAAGATCTCTGAAACCATTTTTTCATTTAATTAAATAATGATCCTCAAATGATAAGTTATAGGCTTTTAATTCGAAAATCCCCCTGTAGCTGAATGGTGTCCGCCCCCGGTAGCTGAGTGGTCAGCGCAACAGAATGTCAACCCTAAGGGCCCGGGTTCGATGCCCGGCTGGGTCGGAGATTTTCTCCGCTTAGGGTGGATGTTGTGTTGTTCTAATCATCATCATTTCAACCCCATCGACTCTCAAGTCGCCGAAGTGGCGTGAACTCGAAAGACTTGCACCTGGCGAACGGTCTACCCTACGGGAGGCCCTAGTCACACGACGTTTACACTTTTTTAAAATACGGCCGCTGTGGCCGAGCGGTTCTAGTCGCTTCAGTCCAGAACCGCGCTGCTGCTACGGTCGCAGGCTCTAATCCTGCCTCGGGCATGGATGTGTGTGATAAGATGCCGGCACGGTAGCTCAGCGTGTTCGACAAAGAGCTGGTTGGCCTCTGTAATAAAAAATAAATAAAAATAAAAAAAACTAAGTGGAAAGATCAACAAACGAACTTTAACGGATGTCATGTAACGTCCGCAACGACCAAACACAACGATCAAGAACGAACAAAATTAAAAAAAAAAAGGTCAGCGTGCCAGATTGTCAGCCCTCTGGGCCTGGGTTCGATTCCCGGCTGGGTCGCGGAATTTTCTCCGCCCAGGGACTGGGTGTTGTGCTGCCCTCCTCATCATACTATCGTCCTCATCGACTGCAGGTCGCCGAAGTGGCGTCAAATTTAAATACCGGCACTCGGCGAACGGTCTGCCCGACGGGAGGCCCTAGCCAAACGATTAAATAAAAATTCGAAAACTGTTATAAAATTCTAGTTTTGTTTTTTAATACTAACAAATGGCCTTCCAGCAGGATCCGCAAGGTAGGTTCCTCCTAGGTGATTTTAGATCCTGTCCTGAGTACTGGCCTGTCTAGCTACTTAAAGCTATGTACATATCCTAATATTTGTCCATTCAATATTATCTTTACTCTTTTTTCCTCTCCTAGAGCCATTATTTTTGGTTTCTTTATATTGATTTTCGTTCCATAAGTGTTTACTTTAGCTTCAATGAGCTCCAGTATTTTCTGCAACTTTTTTTCCCACCCGTTGCTAGTATGACCATATCGTTGAAACTTTGAGACACATCGTATTTCCTCCTACCGTTTTAAGCCCCTTGTTCGTTATTACGTTGACAAATTCCAGATTTCGTCCGTCTACATGCAACTGAATTAAAATTTTACGATCCATAGTTGCCGCCGCTATATTCATCAGCAGTGTAAACTTCATCTGCTGTGTAGGCTATGGCTTGGTCCTCTCCCCCCCCCCCCCCTCCCCACTTCCAATTGCGATGCGGCATTTGCATTCGCCGGTGCCCGCATCAGCTCCGCGCAATGACACAGGCGGCTGCGGCAGAGTTTCTAAAGGGAGTGCACGGCAGGAGGGGAGGCCGTACTGCGGGCAGCCTATACAGCGGGCGCCGCTGCTCAATGTTTCACGAGGCGGCTGGCAGCTGCTACATGTGGTACTGCGGTTGTGCCCTGCTGCGGCGAATCCCTCGGCCCCAACACGTCTTCCCTCGTGACCACAACCTCGATAACAAGTCTCTCTGCACAACTCCTGGGTCGACATTACGACAAGACCTTCCTGTAAACATACGTGACTGACGTTGTATCAACATACCGAAAGAAACTCTACCCATTTTAGTGTTCCACCTCTTTCCTTTGGAATCGGTAAATTAATTTGCTACAACAAAATATTTCAGAACACCAACTCTGTTGAGCTCATTGCATTTGTGTCAACGAGATTCATACATCTTAGTGACTCAATAACTACATTAATTTCCAATAATATTCAAGTATGGCTCTGAGCATTATGGGACTTAACATCTGTGGTCATCAGTCCCCTAGAACTTAGAACTACTTAAACCTAACTAACCTAAGGACATCACACACATCTATGCCCGAGGCAGGATTCGAACCTGCGACCGTAGCAGTCGCGCGGTTCCGTACTGAGCGCCTAGAACCGCTAGACCACCGCGGCCGGCAATATTCAAGTATTTGGGTCACAAACATGTAATAATGTTTGACTCATATTTCCGCCGTTTGACTGTACAAACTGCTTCATTTTATATTACTGTCAAGATTTCAGTCTTTAAACCATTGTTAAGTAGAACAACGTTGGTATAATTAGCTTTTTTGCCGGCCGGAGTGGCCCAGCGGTTCTAGGCGCTACAGTCTGGAACCGCGAGACCGATACGGTCGCAGGTTAGAATCATACCTCGGGCATGGATGTGTGTGATGTCCTTAGGTAAGTTATATTTAAGTAGTTCTATGTTCTAGGGACTGATGACCTCAGAAGTTAAGTCCCATTGTGCTCAGAGCCATTTGAACCATTTTTGAATTAGCTTTTTCAAGGATAAATGTATACATTTGTATGATTTTGTACCTATCTGTACGCTGAGACACACAGCTGTATAGATCTTGACGATGCCTTCACTTAACAGTATCTAGATATACCCAACATTGTTGTACTTGATAATGGTTCAAGGCCGAAATCATGACAGTAATATAAATAAAGAAGTTTGTACAGACAAAAATGGCGGAAAGACCATTCAAACATTAGTTTGCAACTCGATGTAATAGTACTTTACTTTTCAGTTACATAAAACGTTCTCGGTTTACTTGCCGCATCTCTCTATCACGAGCAGTGTTGTCTACGTCAAGTTAGTAAGTGACGAGGTGTGCAACAGAATCGTGCGCGCACATGTGAACGATCCTAAATTCAAACATTCTGATGGCCATCATGGGGCAGTCTATCTATCACGCGGGGCTTGGCCTCCGTATGCTACGAGTCTTCGAACTACCGTACGAAGTACCACCAGACGTAGTCACCGCGGCTTTCCAACATTACGGCAAAGTGGTCAGCCACATGGCCGAAAAATGGACCACCTTTAAAACGTACGCAGTTCTTAACGGGGTACGAAAGATCAAAACTGAACTGACAAATCGTGTACTATCCTATCATGTCGTCGGTTGATGTAGGGCGATCATTATGTATGACGGACAGCCACGCACTTGCTCCAGTTGTGGCCAAGAAGGACACCTCAGACCGGATTTTCTCCAGCGACGGCTTGCTCAAAACTCGACAGGTGAAGCTATGACTCCTTCTACGGAGACGACCCTTCGTCTCAATTACGCCGGGGTTGCACGGGCGGCCACCCTTTCCGATGCCGACCACATCCGTCCGATAGCCGCCCCCGATAGCGAGGCCACGATGGGTTCTGCAGTACCGGATCCAGCCACGACAACGGCGTCACCTCCTGAGGACAATCACCGACCGACCTTGGAAGAAATCCTGCGGATCAACTTTAACGTTGTCACGTAGAAAACGTTCCACTTCAAAGGCTCGCGGCCGTGCATGATCGAGTTGAAAACTGACCTGTATGAATGTGCAATATTACGTCGGAAGTGATGGACTCTAAACTAGCGGCGACAAAGTAATAAAAAAACTACGTACACTCACGACAGCGAGGACGGGACGTAAACAGGACGTCCTCACAGCAGCGCTGCGGAAAGCAGACTGGCTGAGCTACCCAAGCACGGCTCATGACCCGTCCTCACAGTTTCAGTTCTGCCAGTACCCCGTTTCCTACTTTCCAAACTTCACAGAAGCTCTTCTGCGAACGTGTGTTTATTTCTGAGACTGTGGTCCACATTGTTTATTTCTGAAGTTCTTGATTTTTAATGTGCGCTTTGTGTTCTTTACGGCGATCGGTAACAGTACGGATGAGTTAACTCATGTAGTTGCTTTCTGAGACTGTCCTTAACCGGGCGCAGCTTCTCCTTTATCTTTTTAAGTGGTCGTAAAATACGTCTAATGCCTCTTCCCGAGGTCCCCACCTATTTTTCCAGAAACAGCACCGCAGAGAGGAAGACGTACATTCATAGTGTTGTATTAAAAAAAAAAGTAACAATAACCGACACCCAGAATATAAATTAAACAGCCTAAAGGAGTTAATACACCACTACGTACTTGCTAATTTGGGCAGTATATACCGGAATAAATAACATTTCACTTTTTGTATTTAATTCATCATCATTTTTCTTTTTACATGTTTTCATCCCTTTTTTAATTTAACACCATGAATACAACTCTCTTATTAGGGTTTTAGTATTTGCCGTCTTTCTTTCATCTTGCCGCGCGGCTCGTTTCCGGGTCTACTTGGCGCTTCCCCGTCGACTTGACACTTATCCATATGATCAGTACTCATCTGGTATCGGTCCGTGCTTGATCTCGCCGTGATACGTCCTATGCATACCGTAAGACCATCAATTTTTAGTTTTTTATTAGTTGATTTTCCTTGTCATTCGCTCTCTCTTCCACCTATCTTATTTTCATCGTGGGTGCTCTATTTCACTATAATTTATACGATTTTAGTACTTTTATAGTAGGCCTACTGTTCACTTCATGGATCCATTCCTTGGCCCAGTTAATATACTTTTATTATATAGGGCGAGGAGAAAGGACATTACAATTTTGGAAAGATATGCAAATTTATTGAGATAAATTACAGAATCGGTAGATGCGTCGTTTGGTAGCAAAAAAACTCTGGTTTGATTCACGTAGTGCATCAGTGCCCCATTCCGCCACCAGGAGCGCCGGCACAGTGCGCAATTAAAATGGCTGCTTTCACTGATGCAGAACGCGCTCGCTGTGTGTTTTGGTTTCATGAAACGAACTCTACAGCAACTGGTCGGCGTAAATTTCGTACCGAATACGCTAAACAACCTCCAAGCAGGCCCACAATTTATTCATGGCAATAGAACTATACTGAGACGGGTTGTTCACTGCGGCATGATACATCACGTCAGTTGCGTGTTACTGATACTGTGCATATGTCTATGCTTGAAAAGCACTCAACTGCGTGATTTGTCAGCGCCCATACAATTCGGTTCATCGTCCAGTCTCCTCATTTTCCCGAACAATGAGGGAGCTGCGAGTCAGTACGCTATCTGTCAGATGCCTGTGGATCTTAAAGAAACCTTGTATGATGCCTTCAATACCTTCTTAACTAATTGAATTGTCTTAAAATGGTTTTTCCGAACTGCAATAGCAGATCCGAGTCTGACTACAGGAAGTACAAACACTGGCGGATCCAGGTTTGGATAGAATGAAACTGTTGTGGCGTAACAAGACAGCCACGCCACTCGGAAGTAGCCGAAAGGCACGCGCTTAAACTCACGCAGGCTAGAGAGGTCTGAAACAGGATACGTAATGAATGCTATAAAGAAAAGTACGTAGCTTCTGGAATGCTTTACTTTAATCCATCATTGTTGTACATCGCTCTTGACGATACAAGTGAGACTCTGTAGATACATGCAATGTTACTAATGGCGCCTTGCTAGGTCGTAGCCATTGACTTAACTGAAGGCTATTCTAACTATCTGCTCTGCAAATGAGCGAGGCTTCGTCAGTGTGCATCGCTAGCGAAGTCGTCCGTACAACTGGGGCGAGTGCTAGTCCGTCTCTCGAGACCTGCCATGTGGTGGCGCTCGGTCTGCGATCACTGACAGTGGCGACACGCGGGTCCGACATGTACTAATGGACCGCGGCCGATTTAAAGCTACCACCTAGCAAGTGTGGTGTCTAGCGGTGACACCACAGAAACACTGACAATATCCGAAAAAACAAGCCACGAATTCATGTAATTGATTCGTCTCGATGGGTAATGAATGTGAGTGCACATTTACATTCGACCTCCAGCAGTAATCTAGAATTAGCAGGCATGGAGGGGGCTGGGGATAGGTGGCGCTCGGTCGATATGTGAGTCGGCCGGGAATCGTGCCGAGACAGTCTGCGCATTTGCGATAAACACCGTGTCCGGGTGATGCAGTGGTTAACGCAAGTGTCTAGTGTGCTGGAGATCCTGGGTTCGAGTCACGGTCCAGTATATAATCTTACTCGTCACCACTGATTTCGCACAAAGTCTCGATGCAGCTGATATCTTTAGTTCTTTCCATTCTCTTTCCTTTGCTTTCCTTTCTGCCCCTCCCCTTCAATTTACACAATACCGGATTTGCACGTAATCGAACTCACTTCAGACTACTAATATTAAACTCTTCTCTCAGACGTCTTAGCGATTTTGCCAAGTAAAGTGCTGTGAGTTTGCTCTCCCGTCATTGCGTATTTGATGCGAGGGAGTGTGGAGGTTGTGAGCTGAATGCTTTACTAATTCATATCAGGTATCCACTGAAAAATATCGGTCCACACTAAACTTCATCTTTGTCTTTTACGCTTATAAGAGAGCCCACATCAAAATATTAAATAAAATACATTTCTTTCTGAAATTTCCTGGCAAATTAAAACTGTGTGCCTGACTGGTACTCCAACCTAGAACCCTTGCTTTCAGCGGGCAAGTACTCTATCGACTGAACTATGCAAGTACGATTTACGATCCGTCCTAACAACTTTGCTTCCTCCAGCACCTCATGTCCTTGTTTTCAAACGTCACAAAATTTCTCCTCAATATGTTGTGGGGCAAGCATTCCTGAAAGAAAAAAAGATGTTGTGGACACGTGCCTCAAAAACAAACTAAATGCCAGTTCGGCACGCAGTTTTAATCTGCCCGGGAGTTTCAAATCAGTACACTCTCTGCTGCAGAGTGAAATTCCATTCTGGAACTTTTTTTTCTATTTTAATTTTTTGTGGTGTGGCTCGGTTTGTGGAATGGGGCCCTACGTTGCAGCCTATATACCATGCGCCTAATGCCGCTCTGTACCTAGAAAGTACCACAGAGACTACTGGAAGTACAGCACATGAATTAATAGTACGATAGAAATAGGTACAGAGGTACTATAAAAAGAGGCTTTTCTGCAGTAGTATGAATAAATATTTGAAGGAAAAGTGGTAGTGTTTTGTATGCGTGGTGCTGAAACACAAACAATAGGGAAGAAAGCAAGAACAAGAAGAAGAAGGTTGTATGTTTCTGAGATGTGGACCTGGTGGAGAAATCAAAAAATAAGTTGAATCATGCGTGGCTCGTAGTTAAATACTGTGAGGCAGATAGACTCCAAACGATACAATAAAATGTATGTCTCAATAATGGATTATAGAACTTAGATTGCCAGGAAGCATTTTGAATATTTGCCACACGGATTTAAATAATGTCGGTCGACTTCTTTGAAACTGTTGATAGTGACCGATGTTTTTCACACCGAAACAATATAAACGGAGCAGCTGAAGCTTTACTATCGAATCCTTATTTGTGTATACCTCTATTGCGCTCTGATGTTAACCGACGTTTGATATTCATTTTCTTGTTGGTTTTTGCTATTAGCCCGTGTATCGTGCGCAAATGAAATAACTGGTGCTAAGTGTGCAAATGTCTTAGAAGTGTGCACTAGAATACGATAACATATGTGGCACTACCTAGGGAGGGCCTTACGAATTATTAGAGGAAATAAACGCACAAAACATGTCCCATTACTTTTAGATCCTAAGAATGTTTTTGATCGTTGATTGTATGTTGTTAGCAAGCTTCTCTTCGTGAGTATACTACACCTAAGTTACTGTAAGTTTTATTTTGTTGAGAATAGCTGTAGCATACCGCGAGTCTGAGAACAACACAACATGAGTTCAGTGCAATTTGTTAGGCAGAAATTAGGAACATGAGCTTAGGACCTGATCCAAACAATAACGAACAAAAATTATGTAAATCCAGGCAATGATATATACGTAATTTCATCGAAACAAATACGGTAACATGTTTAGCTGCGGACGTCTTATTTCCCGACAGTCTGTCACAGCGAACCATATTAAAATAACGAGTTTTAGGGATATCTTTAATGTAGTGTATCACTTAAGCTGCAGATTTTCGTACTACCCACATATAAATACGAGACACAACAAATACTGCAGTTTAGCTTCGCGGATACTTAAATTATTGTGGGGGCTCCTCGTCTTCCTTATGTCAGTCAATTATAGCACAGGATTTGTGACGTCACGGAACATCATTGGATCATAGTTCAAACTCATGAACGCCACGGACTGAACACATCCGGAAAATATTAACCTTGTCAGTTCTAGAACTGGAAACACGAAAAACTTTTCGCGTCATTTTTAGTTAATTTTTGTGTCGGGGAATGAGACATCGGCGGCTAAATATGGTACCTATCACTCTTACCCCGGAATTAGGTTTTCGTTTTATTTACTAGCCGATTATGAAAAGAAAAGGAGATACAGTGTATAACTTTAGAGAACCCTGCAGTGTGAAAACCACTAGCGGTGTCTGAGATGGATGGAAAGAGTGACGAATGAGAAAGTAACGAGAAGAGTGGGAGAGCAGAGGAAATTGCTGAGTGTAATAAAGAGAACTGAAAGAAACAGGATAGGACGTACATATATTACGAAAGGAGGAGGTTGTTAAGTTCTCCCAGCCACTTTTGCAACTATTAGTGGCATCTAGTGTTGTGTCCTGCAACTGGACAGGTTAAGCTGTCCAGTATAATCTGCCCGCGATGGGAGATTTGTAACTTCATTTGAATGTGTGCGGCTACCTAGACCATCCGTTCGCTTTGTTCAGGCCGAGCACGTAGGTTGCAGACACCGCAGCGAGCGGACGCATGTTTCAGCCCGGCGACGTCTGCAGTGGGTGAAAGCGTCGTGTATCTCGGAAGCTTTTATGAGAATGAAGGAACGATATATATGAACTTGGAGAAAACACACACACACACACACACACACACACACACACACACACACACACACACACACACACACACACACACACACACACACACTCACTCGTGCGCGCGTGGAACGCAGCACGTATGAGTAGCACAAGTTTCGGTGTCCGTCTTTAAGTGCTACCGTGCGTCCTAAGGCATGTCCGGCAGTTGTTAACAATAGCCTTAACACCAATGTTTGAAGCTGTTACTATGCTGATATGTTATTCACCTTGTTGAGCTGTACCAAAGAGTACTGCAGACTCGTAAGGTGTTAGTTAAGTCGTATTCCCGACAAAGGTTCGCAATGATCTAAAGCATAATCGGATTTGGACCATACCCTCTATATCTGCATAAAACTAGCATTAGACAGACACAGATGTGAGTGTGGAGAAGTCCGTACACCAGATCATGCTGTATTACAGCAACCCCCAAACAGTGTTAGTGGCAATAACGCTCTAGATGTCGGCTTCGCTGTGTATTATGAAAGCCTGATTCCTTCCTGACTAGGAATAGCGTTGCCAACCAAACATCCCACAGCGAACTGCTAATGTTAAAGGAGCAAAAGAGTGCAAATAGCTGAAGCGTAAAGCACGTCTCTGGTTACCTCTGTTACACTTTCAGACATAGTTAATTACAATATTGTGACCTAATAAACAATGATGGCGCATATTTATCAGATTTTTACCACTTTCCTTTTATGCATCTTATTATTGTTTGTGCGATAAGCTTATTATTGTTTGTGTCCGCAGCTCGTGGTCTCGCCGTAGCGTTCTCGCTTCCCAAGCACGGGGGCACGGGTTTGATTCCCAGCGGGGTCAGGGATTTTCATCTGCCTCTAGATGACTAGATGTTGTGTCGTCTTCATCATCATCATTTCATCCCCACTACGGTCGGAGGAAGGCAATGGCAAATCACATCCACTAGGACCTTGCCTAGTACGGCGGTGCGGGTCTCCCGCATTGTTCCCCTACACTCTGTCAAG
Organism: Schistocerca nitens; assembly: GCF_023898315.1. Lineage (NCBI taxonomy): Eukaryota > Metazoa > Arthropoda > Insecta > Orthoptera > Acrididae > Schistocerca > Schistocerca nitens. The sequence goes on from NC_064622.1 coordinate 273,196,198, forward strand.
GAGTATGGGACTTCATCATCATCATTATTGTTTGTAGACAAAGTTAGCATGGAACAACTTGTATGTGCTTCATAATTTTCATTCGCACAGTGCATAACTGACCTGAACACCTGTCAAAAGTCTATCGTGCAGAGAGATCTTGAGAACAACTCTGCGCGCTTTGACGACTGGAGTTACCCTGCGGTCTTGTTGTTCAGTAGCTTATTGAAATAAAACAGAGAAGTTACAATAACGATTTTCTTGAAGTATGCGCGGCTGTCAGTGATGGACTGAAACCTTTTATAAATAAAGTTATTGCTTTTCATTGTCTTTGTATGAGCATATTATTTGCAAGGAACTGTATTTATTTCAAGTCGTTATTATTATAACCTCAGATGTGTAAAACGGAGGAGAGGTTACGGCTAAAAGCATCGTTTAAGGGCAGTTATTAAATAATACCGATGTGTAAACTGGTTATACTACTGGCTATAGATATTTCCACGTAATGTTTGTCTGTAAATGCAGTACGTACTCTTGGAGCAAGCAAGGTAGATGTTACGGCGCCGAACACGCACTGGCCGGCCGAAGTGGCCGTGCGGTTAAAGGCGCTGCAGTCTGGAACCGCAAGACCGCTACGGTCGCAGGTTCGAATCCTGCCTCGGGCATGGATGTTTGTGATGTCCTTAGGTTAGTTAGGTTTAACTAGTTCTAAGTTCTAGGGGACTAATAACCTCAGCAGTTGAGTCCCATAGTGCTCAGAGCCATTTGAACCATTTTTTTTTTCTAGGGGACTAATGACCTCAGCAGTTGAGTCCCATAGTGCTCAAGGCCATTTGAACCATTTTTTGAACACGCACTGGGGAAGACGGCGTTTCAGATGCCCATACGGATGTCCAGGTTTGGATTTTCCGTGGATTCCCCAAATCTCTTAACGAAACTACTGGGATGGTTCCTTCGAAGAGGAGACAGCGCGTGCGGGAGGACGACGCTTCAAATCCTCTTTCGCCCAAACAGATATACGTTTTTCGTGATTTCACTAAATAGCTTGAGGCAAATGGCGGGACGGCTCATTTGAAAAGAGCACGGACGATTGCCTTCCGCATCCTCACCCAACCAGTGTTTCTGAGCTGTCTCTAATAACCACGTTGTCGACGGGCCGTTAAACTCTAATCTTTCTTCCTTCCCAGCTTGTATTCCGTCTGTAACGATCTCGTCATCATCATTTCCTTCCTTCCACTGTAACACCTTTACGAAAGCGATCATTCTACACACGAGGTTATAGAAAACACCGTGCAGTTAGCAAAGGAGAGGCACTAATCATCCATTATTACCGGATGACTTTTATGAGGTACAAACTTAATAACAACAAAATGCCCACGTATGAGGAGTAGTCGTAAAAGTTTATCACTCGCAAAAAAAATCACCCTGCGACCATAAAACTTGATGAATGTGTTCTTCATATTCATCCTAAAATGCGACAAGTTTTACTCAAAGATGGATCACTTCGTAGAGACCATGATTATAAAAGTCTGCATTTTGACTGTTAACCTCCTGCGTACTAGTAGTTTCGACTGAAAATACGGTTTTATTATTATTGTTATTATTATTATTATTATTATTATTGCTATTTTTTTAGTAGCAATACCTTATGCATGAGCCGCGCGGGGTACCCGTGCGGTCTCAGACGCCTTGCCACTGTTCGCTCGGCTACTCCCGTCTGAGGTTCGAGTCCTCCCTCGGGCATGGGTGTGTGTATCTTGTCCTTAGTGTAAGTTAGTTTAAGACAGATTAAGTAGAGTGTAAGCCTAGAGACCGATGATCTCAGCAGATTAGTCCCATAGGAACTTACCACATTTTTCTAAAAATCCTTATGCACGAAACCACCGATTCCGTTGCAAGACAGACACACCTAGTGATACACCGAGGTACTTCTACTGACCTAGTGCATTGTAGCAGTCACTCACAGCGTTCAAAGCAGCAGTCGGCGCGCAGTGAATACTACGTGATTGTAGGAGGTTGTGACATGTGTCTTTTTTTTGTTTCAGTCATATTAAAGAGATCATTAAAAGTGAAAGTAAATATATCTGATGTTATTGGAACATAAAATAGAGTTTGCGCTATTGTTCTATGAGTGATTTCGAAATGAAACCACTGAGGAAGCAGCCGGCCGATGTGGCCGAGCGGTTCTAGGCCCTTCAGTCTGGAACCGAGCGACCACTACGGTCGCAGGTTCGAATCCTGCCTCGGGCATGGATGTGTGTGATGTCCTTAGGTTAGCTAGGTTTAAGTAGTTCTAAGTTCTAGGGGACTGATGACCTCAGCAGTTACGTCCCATAGTGCTCAGAGATATTTGAACCACTGAGGCAGCACGTACGTTTGATATACTAACAAATTTATTAATTTTTGACCCATTTTGCTTATTATTTGGAACTAATATTTGTTCTGGACATTATGAATTCACGTAAGTTTAGTGAAGTGGGGTTCTGTAAGAAAAATACAAAATTACTTTCAAAGGTATTGTGTTGGTAAATAAATTCGTATCGTTTTTCCATAATTTTAACTAACACAACAGATACATATAACAGACACTTTAATCATCAATAACATATTCTCCTTCACTGTTTACAACAGTGCGCCAACGCTGGGGTAACTTTTCGAACCGCGACTGTGTAAATCACATGGTTTTCAGGCGAAGAAGTCGTCGAGCCATGTTCGGAGCGCAGATTCATCCGGAAAAGATTGTTCGATGTTGAAAATCAGAGAGCGCAAGATCAGGTGAATAGGGCGGGTACGAAATGACTTCCAAAACGAACTCCTGCGTAGTGTTTTTCGTCAGCCTAGCAGAATGCAGGCGTTGTCGCGGAGTACCATCACTTCACTCAGTCTTCCTGGTCGTTGTTCTTCAACTACGTCTGCAAGACGTCTCAGTTGGTGACAATAAACGTTAGTAGTGATTGTAACATCTCGGGGAAGCAGTTCGTATTAAGCCACACGGCCGCTGTTCCACCAGATGCACAACATCTTTTGTGGGTACCCGCAGGTCTTTGCAGATGGAATTGCTGCTTCGTTTGGGCGTAACCATTCTTTCCTTTCCCTTATGTTAGTTAAAGACACCATTTCTCGACACCAGTTAAGATTCAGGATAGAAGTGGTCGGTGTTGTTCACGAGTCAAGCAGAGATACACATACGGACATCCGCTGTAATTTTCTGTAATTTTACCTTAGAGCATGCGGTACCCATACACTCCATTTTTGAGCCTTCCCCATTGCATGCAAATGTCACACGATGGTGAAATCACAGTTCTCGAGTACAGTGGTGTGGTTCATTGTGGTTTAATGCCTTTAAATTATGTTCGTAGAACCCCATAGGTCTTACTGAACGTGGAAAGTCACCAATGTCAAAACGATCCTCCTTAAAACGAGAAAATCATTTTCTTGCCCGGCTCTGTCCAGTGACATTATCCACGCCTTACCCGGTGCAAATGTGCCTAGTTGCCTGCGTTGCTGCCACCCGTGTATTGAACTCAAACAGAAGAATGTGTCGCGAATATTCCGATTTCTCCACTTGGCACTCCATTTTCTAGCGCTCACAGCTCCACCCACTGTCTTCAAATGACAAAATGATAATACGTAAACCCAAATTGCGTCAGTGAAGTACAAATAAAAAATACCAACATGCAAAATAAAAGCGCTATGAGCTTGTGTACACCTAATACGTCCTGAAACGGTGGGTCGTTGAAAACAACGTGCCAGTGGTTGCAAAGGGAAACCACATCCTTGAAACATTTGATTCTTTACTTCTTGTCAATTCCCTCTTGTATTCGTTGCTCACTGTGACGAAGAACATCAATTTTGTGAAACATTTTAAGGTGAAATTCTTCCTTATGTTATTGGGACTGAAAGCGTCATGGAAACCTCCACCTCAAAGATAGCCTCGTCGTCTTACAGGAACTGCCTGTCACGCAGTGACATTGATTTCTTCATGCGAGGAAAGAGGAAGAAGTCACTGGATGCCATGGCAGTGAGGTACGGTGATTTTTTTTTTTTTTTTGGCGAGAAGGGGGGGGGGGTGCTGAAGCGAAATTTGACAACCAATAGAAGCAGCATGTGTTGGACACTTCTCGTGACACTTTGCCTTGACAGTAGCCTCCCGCAACCTCGTCATGTGATTTCTGTAGTACACTGACTTGCATCGTCTGTTTCCACCACCCATTGGAAGCCCCAAAAAACTACTCAGCATTACTTGCCTCATATTGGTTAGATCTTCGCTATTTTCGGCGGTGCTGAATCCTCAGGTTCCCGCTGTTTGCTTTGCTATCTTAGTCTGGCGGTCATAGTAATTAGACGGTTAAATAAGCCACATGGATAGGCCTGACACAACTGCAACATTTCCAGTGCTGCCCCGGCTCGGCCGGGTGTGAGCAGGCGCGGAACCCAGCAGCCAGCTGCGCTGTTCCGACCCGTTCCTGAAGTCAGCTGCTGGCTTCCTACAACGAATTATTTAATGGTTAAGGACTTTTATTTATTATATAGCTGATGTTGTCACCGTGTGTCGCCTCGCCACAGGAGCGCAATCGCAGCCTAACCAGGAACAAGATGAATTCACATCAGTCAGCATGCCATGAATCCTCCTCCTATCAAGTCCAATTCTTTAATAGCAGACGCTTTCGCTAACAGGGAGTACCGCGTGGTTACTATTAAAGTGCAGCTACTCAAAGAGATCAAGTGTCGGCTGTAACTATCGTATTGAGCGAAACTTGATTGATATTCTAATGTGTTAATGCGGAATCGATTTGTGTTGAAAACAAAGCTCCAGTTTTGGTCGCCAGGTGCAAATACGGCCCTGTGAATGCAAGAAAGATGTATAGAAATGTATCCATATGTAATGGATTAGGAATGGGACATAGACAGAGAAGGTCGAACAAGTGATAAACGCATAATGTTGATTTATTATTAACCGCTGGTTACGCAGTTTGTTCAATATGAGCACCGGAGGCGCCGATGAGATGTTGTACAACACCAGATTTACACCTGGTACCCAACATCGGAACTTTTTTTTCAGCGTAAATCGGTTCCGCATTAATCATATGTACCAAGTTTCCCTGCTATACGATAATTACATCCCACCCTGGACCTCTGTGAGTAGCTGTACTTTAATTGTAAGCACCTTGGAATGTTTCGGACGTAGAACGTTGAACCTCGTTCGAGGGTAACAGTTTGCAATTTTTTGAAACAAACGAAGTCTCAGTAAATTGATGTTCAAACAGTTCATTAATCTCTGATTGCAGTTTCTTCTTTCATGCACATTTATGATAATTTTTCCGATAAACCTTTCCTGAGTACTGAAGCTGTTAAATAACTACATCCATTTGATATCATCCTCAAAACTTCATTAATACAAGTTAAATATTAATGTTCAAACCAGTTAAGAAACGGCGTCAGAGATAACACGAAGAATGTACTAAAATATCAAGCCAATATTCGTTACAGATGTCTGCTGCTGTGATATAACATTTGCAAATTCAATCGTATAAGTGCTACACCAAACTATAATTGCCGTCAATAAGTCAGTTCAGATCATTCGGCCAAAATTTACGTGAACTAAATTCTTAAACTTTCGTAATGTTATTCGATGGTCTTCTTTCACTATCTAATCATTATTAGGTTCTAATGACGGCTAAACGAGCTCCAAAAATTTACAAAGCTTCATGGAAAGTTCAGTACGTGATCGAACATTGACGTGCCAGTTAATTATCAAAGTCCTTTCACTGTTAACAATCGTAGATATTAATATCACTTCTGATCACACACTATGCTCAATAGCATTTATTACGATTAGTCTTCGACTTAAGCTTCCGCCGGCCGAAGTGGCCGTGCGGTTAAAGGCGCTGCAGTCTGGAACCGCGAGACCGCTACGGTCGCGGGTTCGAATCCTGCCTCGGGCATGGATGTTTGTGATGTCCTTAGGTTAGTTAGGTTTAACTAGTTCTAAGTTCTAGGGGACTAATGACCTCAGCAGTTGAGTCCCATAGTACTCAGAGCCATTTTTGAACTTAAGCTTCCATAGACTTGATATCTGCGCTCAAATAGATTTCCTTAAAGTTGCTTAACAAATCTTCCTTTGAATACAGCCCTCAAAATGACATTTATCTCACCTGAGCTATTTCAGTACTTCAGTCTTGCGTATTAAGAATCAAAGTTAGACACACACCTGACAGAACAAAACTTTTAATTTTCGCAATTTGACATCAGATATTCACTATTGTTATTTAGTACAAGTTCAACATTTCATTTAATTAGCAAGACATATTAATAATCAAAAATAGGTCCTGATAGTGTCTTCCAGGTCGACTGACTCTCGCCGTCAGTCAGATGGACTCAAACGGTATACTCGTTGCCGCCAGTCAGTGTGTTGCAGCACTGGAATACATTGCCTGCCTTGGGATCGCAGAAAATGAAACAAACAACAGACATACCATTTTAATATAACAACTCATTTAAAATTTAGAATATAAATTATAACGCATATTTATACTTGCCTGTCGTCGCTCAGCGCAACATATCATTGTTCACCACCAGTCTCGTAAACATTATACAGCGACATTCCTCATGGTCAAAATGTCGTGAAAATCGTTGAAAATTCATCCACGACTGATTTTCGCTTCTTTCATCATTGCCTCAATGGGGACAGGTCGATATTCGAGCTTCAGACGTCCCACTTCCCTTGCGATTCGCGGTTCTTCACAGAGAAGAGGTCTCTCACTTCGTTCCTCGTCATTCAGATTTGTTTGACAATACCAGGAGCGCCTATACCACGTAGCCGCTGTATCAAATGGTGGTGATTTATCAGCAGAATGCACATCTCGTTTCGTCTCCTCAGCCGAAGTGCTACGGTACGGTACTGTGGCGCTGGCATTGCAGTGTGTACCAGGACTGCAGGCATTTTCCTGCAAATAAACAAGAAATGCTTTACCTAAATCTGTTTTGTTGAGGATATAACTGGAACACTATGACCACCTCTCATTTAAGGCAAGCGAATACAGTCTGTGAAATCATCACCCAGCAGCCCACGACGCTCTTTGAAATACCTTTTTCCAAATTCAATGCTTAGAATCGACCTACTCTCTTTGAAGAGATAGATAGTGAGTCGATCATGTTCACTGGTGCTTAGAGTTGCACAGCTGGTCGCAGCAGACCAACCACAAAGCCGGAGCTACACAGCGCAGAGCGCCGTCAAAACCGTTCAGCCCAACTCTGCACATTTGGAGTGGACGGTTCTTGAATCTCGCGAGGCTGATATTTATGAAACAGATGTACAAGGAGTGTGCTGCTTTTTATTGACTGTAGGTACACACAGCACCTCAGAAGAGTTACATAACAAATTAGTAAGGAAATGCGAGGTGAAATTTTCCAAATTCGAATAGCCAGCGTTACTCAGTCAGTGGAAGTATCAAAAGCCGCCAGCCAAGAAGCGCTAAACATTTCAACACTGTTACTTGTTCAGGAAGACAATAAAGTTGATACATTTTTGTGAGACTGCGAGCGAGTTCAGCAGAAAATGGAAGAGCACGGACTGAACCTCCTTCGTTACTCTCATAATGTTATGTAAGACAAACACACTGCAAGAAATTTGTTAAGTGGAGGTTTACTATCTTTTGATCAAAAAAAATCAATTTTTTTAAACTGCATTTTTGGATCCATAAAAGTGTTTAGAATCCACCCCTGAAACGGTTTTTCCGAATATGGAACGGAAATGTTTGTTATTCGCGTTTGAACAAAAAAATGCACCTGCCTGAAATTGGCCTTTTTCACGCATCAGTTTCTTTCTTTCGGAGGACAAGTTATTGTACCAGTGCTTGGGAGGAAACACACAAAATTCAAATGTAAGTTTGAACCCGTGTGTTTGGAAGTTAGCCCTCAAGCATTTGCATTCTGGTGGGAAGACTGTGGAGATTGCGACTTTCCTGGCAGTGAGCAATTTCAACGAAGGGTAATCAGCAATTCTGAAGACCATGACAACGATGGACGTCACCCTGGGACTCTATTCGACGCAGTTCGTCAAGCAATCGGACGACCACCGGATTCAAGCGGCCGAAAACCGCTTGTCACCCGCCGTACGAGCGGCTCTGGAGCAGCGCAGGATGGCCTAGATCGAGCAGAACGCCTACTATGAGGAATAGGAAGGACTAGTTTATGGACCCGGAATAGTAGATTGAACGTAAGTTGCATAATATTGCATTTATATGTAGCCAAAAGTTCAAACGCGTTTTTCTCGAAATGACTTTTTTTTATCGCGCGGCATGGTAACTTCAAATCTACTGAACCGATTGGCATGATTCTTTGTTTCCGACGAAGCTAAATTGTCTAGGAGTTGTACCGCTTTTATTCCGATCCATCAACTATAAATATTTTTACTTGGCCGACGAAGTCAAAAAATCGATGAGAAAACCCCTTTTTTTCAAATGGCCGCCATTTTGTTTCCTATAACTTAAGCGAGATACAACTCCTAAAAAATCTTATATACTTCGCTAACTTCAACTCAATTTTGGACGACCCGGCTGACCTGTGACATACCGCGCTTGGAGGTCTACATAGAAATTTTCTTTCGTTCCGACGGCACTTCCGCCATTGCTCTTCGACATTTTATGGACCCAGAATAGTAGATTCCAGTTTGTAGAGGAAATATCAATAAACATTTTGACCAAATTTCACATTCATATCTATAACATATCACGACAAAAAAATTCTCAAAGAACATACTTTTTTCGGGCCAAAGATAGTAAACCTTCCCTTAAGCAAATGTCGTGGAACTGAAGACCGCTGACAATTTGAGAACAGCAGAACCGATTCGGCCACTACGAATGAGGTCGTACAGTGGAAGCTCTCCCCAACGATATAAGTGCTCCACCCCCCAGTAGCTCACAGTATTCAATTAAAAGAATCGATAGCGTTCCTGTCATCCACATTCATTCTCTATTTGTTGTGCTCGCGTAAGCTGTCGCCAGCACACCGGTCGGCAATGATGTAGCTCAAAGGTCGATATTAGGCGCTGGATCGAGAGCGCCTATCACGAGAGAGGCCAGAGAGACACCGACAAACAACACGCCGCCAACGCCCTCTAGGCAGTAAGTATTTAGGCCGCCACTGCTGACCTGAGGGGCTCACTCAACTAACACCCCACTTTGGCGAAGCGGGTATAGTTTATCGCAGGCGACAACAGTACATAGCGACCAGATTAGTGACTAACGTTTGTAATAGCAATGCTGCCGATATTGTCTGCAAGAGGATTATTACTGATGAGCTTGTACCACGAATATGGGCTCTGTTGCTGTTAAGTAGCAGCTTCATGTAAATAACCATATTAAACCACGTGTGCATTTGTCGTGCAGAAAGAGGATACCAGTCACCCATAACATCAACCTCTCCCTCGCTTCCTTGCAGTACAAGACTCTACCTTTATGGTGTGGCAATATCGTGTGTGTGTGTGTGTGTTCTAGTGTTGGTCTTACACTTGCTCTCTCACGAGAAGATCAGCGCTCTGTAGCCCCCCAGATAATGGAGTCCATCAACCAGTACTGAAATTAGGTCAGCAGCCAGCACTAATGGTTAGTTGAGAGGTCTACCAACACGGCTCCGATCCAACGCAGAAGTTGTCCTAAAACTCCAGCGAATCTACAGTACCAGCATACCAGGTTCAGAATTCAGCACAACATACTGGTATCTGACATCGTGGTCTAGCTGAGGGGACAACAAGGTCTGTTACCTGGGTGGGATTGAATATTTCCCTAAACGCCGTGTGAATCACACACACACCTCGCAGTCACCGGCATCTCCATGTAGAGCTACTGATGAGGCGTCTGTACTTCGCCGGCGGGTGACAAAACCGCCACACCAGGATGCCATCGACCTCCCCTCGAAGTTTATGCAGCGTCCTCGGCAGTCATGAATCTGCTGTTGGGTTCAGCGGGTTCCTCTCCGGATTTCTTAGACACTAGCCGTCGCTGAAGACACGGTAACTACTTGTGTTCTGAATAATGAATAGTCTTGAATACTGTGTTATTGCGCCCAAGAACGCGTAACAGGTTATCGGTCCATCCTGACAAAACAATAGGGGTTTCCATCCCGGCAGTAGGCGATCCCTACAGAAGAGGAAATCACTGCAGTCATTAGAAGAGCGATTCAGTACAAAGTATTAATTTTTTACATGGAACAATATCCTTGCTGGGGATAGTGCAAATACATCTTGCGATTTCGTCATTGTCGGTGCAGCGAAGCAGCTTAAAGCACTTTATATATAAAACAGTCTTACTGTCCACACACTATACTAATTGGTTTTCTTTCAAGCAAGACTGATACAACAGCAACATACCTAACAGTCATATACAACTGCTGTCTGGAAGAAATATACGTTCCTAAAGACTGGAAAATTCCACAGGTCACACCAATACTCATGAAAGGATGAAAGGAAATGGAAACGCCGTGTGGCTTGGGCCTCCCGGAGGGTACACCGTTCGCCTGGTGCAAGTCTTTCTAGTTGACGCCACTTTGGCGACTTGCATGTCGATGGGGATGAAATGATGATGATAAGGACAACACAACAATCAGTCCCTGAGCGGATAAAATCTCCGACCCAGCCGGGAATCGAACCCGGGCCGTTAGGTATGACATTCCGTCGCGCTGACCACTTTTATTTTTACGGACCTCCTGGACAGAGTGGCAGGTATTTATACAAATATTGAGTATTCCAGAAAATGACAATATTACAAACTTATATATTTCAAGGATCTTCCAGAAATGATAAAAATTAAGAAACAAATAATTTCCAGCGTTTGGATTTGAACTGGCGACTTATAGCACAGTAGCCAGGGTGCTAAGCAATTTTTTTAATGCTCTGACCACTTTTTTTGTTAGGAAAAAGGTGTCTTTCAGTTACGACAAGCAAAATTTGAGTTTACATCCATAGCAAGTACCTTCAAAACTATGAAACAGAATTTGAAACTAATAGTATAATGATAGATAATAGAGAAAGAAAAATGTAAGCAAGTCCTGCACGCCATTCCATGTGCATGGCCCATCTGCGTACAGATTCCAAGTTGATAAACATTTCGCAGCATGTGGAGTTCCATGACGGCGGTCATCCTCTGCCCGGTACTCCCCAACTGTGAGGCGGGTTATCGAAGACTCCGCTCAGCTACCAGGGGCGGACAAGAAAGGAAACAGAAGTAATCCACTGAATTACAGACCGACCCATATCACTGACCTAGATTTCCAGTACGGCTTTTGGATATGCAATGTGTTCGAACGTTATGAATTACCTCGAGGCAAACGGTCTATTATCACACACTCGTCGAGTATTCAGATAATATCGGACTTGTGAAAGACAATTAGCTCTTAATTCACATGAAATAAGAAGTGCTATCGATAAGGGAGCTCAAATTGATTCGATATTTCTATATTTCCAGAAGGGTTTTGACGCCGTGATTTCTATTCAAACTGCGCGCCTATGGAGCTGTTTCACGTATGCGACTGGTTTCGAGATATCCTATCGAAAAGGTCACAGTACGTTGTAATCAACGAAAAGCCATCCAGTAAACCGTAAGTTATATCTGGCGTTCCCCAAGGGCGCTCTCTGCTGTTCCTAGTCTCTATAAACGATTTAGCTGACAATCTGAGCAGCCCTGTTAGATTGTTTCCAGACTGTGCTGTCATTACCGTCTAGTAAAAGTCATCAGGCGTTCAAAGCCAATTGCAAAATGATTTAGACACGATATCTGCATCATGCGAAAAGTGGCAATCGAATTAAATAATGAAAGCAATGTGGTCATCCACATAAGAACCAAAATAAATACATTAAATGTCGCTTACACGACAAATCTCGCAAATTGAAGGCTTTCAATTCAACTAAATACTTAGGAAATACACTTGCGAACAGCTAAAATTCAAACGATCACATGGGTTATGTTATGGGAAAGGCAAACCAACCCTATATTGTATTGGCAGAACACCTATAAGATGCGACAGGTCAACTAAAGAGACTGCCTACACTGCGATTGTCCGTCCTCTGTTACAGTATTTGTGTGCGATATGGGATCCTTGCTACATAGGATTGACGTAGGACATCGGTAGAGTCCGAAGAAGGGCAACTCGTTTAGTACAATCGCGAAACAGGGGAGAGAGTATCATGAATATGATAAGTGAATTGGGTTGGCAGTCATTAAAACAATGGCATTTCTCGCTGCGGCGAGATCTTTTCGGGAAATTTCAATCAGTATCTTTCTCCTCTGAATGCGAAAATATTTTACTGGCGCCAGCTTACATAGGGAAAAAAGTTAATCGTAATAAAAAGAGAAATAACAGCTCGTACGGAGAGATTTAAGTCTTCATTTTTCCACGCACTGTTAAAGAATGGAAAAAAATGGCAAATGGCTCTGAGCACTATGGGACATAACATCTCAGGTCATCAGTCCCCTAGAACTTAGAACTACTTAAACCTAACTAACCTAAGGGCATCACACACATCCATGCCCGAGGCGGGATTCGAACCTGCGACCGTAGCGGTCGCGCGGTTCCAGACCGAAGCGCCTAGAACCGCTCGGCCACCAGCGGCCGGCAAAGAATGGAACGATAGAGAAATAGTCCGAAGTTGGTTCTAAGAACCCTCTGCACCGCGCTTAGCTGTGAACTGCAGAATAACCATACAGATGTGGGTGCAGGAGTAGGTTTAGATTACACCTGACGAGCATCGTGTGCCTCATTAAAAGGATCGACTGCTCGATATTTGCACCGGACAGTAAAAAGGTTCCATTAGTTTCCCGAAGTAGGACGTCTTATAAGGCACCCGCTATTTTTCCTAACGAGGAATGTCAATTAACCGTGTGCCCATCGGAGTTTGCGAGTAGTTTATGACGCTGCTACGCGACGCGGAATCACCGTCACGCCTTCATTAGTATCTACATCTACAAAGATACGCTGTAAACCACAGTGCGTAATGCAGGGTATTTCGCTTGGTACCACACGTATAGGGTTTCTTCGCGTTCCAGTCGCGAATGGAACACGCCAAGAATAACTGCATACATGCTTCTGTGCGTGCTATAAACAGTCTAACTTTGTCTTCGCGATCCTTACGGCAGGGCTACATATGGGGCTGCTGTAAATTCATAGATTCCTCACTTAAAGCTGGTTCTTCAAAATTTGTAGCTATACTTTCACGAAGTAGTTTGTGTCTGTCCTCAAGCTTCTATCCGTTGTTTTTTTTATCATCCCCGTGATATTTTTCCATGAGTTAAACAAATATGTCACCATTCGTTACAGCCTTCTTTTATACGACCAATATTCCTCTTAGTCCTACTTGGCAAGATCGCCATTCACATGATCAATATTCTAAGATCGGAAGCACAAGTGATTTGTTAACACACTCCTTCGTACATTACTGCCTTTTATTATTGCCTCGCTAATGAACCGACATCTGCCACTTGCCTTACCTACAACCTAGCCTACGTGATCATTACATTTCATATTCCTGCCAGTTATCATTCTCAGATAATTATGCGAGTTTTCTGATGGCAATTGCGACGCACTGATGTTATAGTCACAGGATACAGCATTTTTTACGTTTTTTGAACATATAAAATAAGTTCCCAATATTTGCTCCACTTTGAAAAAAGACGCACCCCGAAGGAATTATCCGAATGAGATGAAAATGGGTGGATGTGATACAATTTCGGAAAAATTGTATGATTTGTTGAAGGGAAAGAGCTTTGCTAATTGAGTAAGTCAATAACGCGTTGGTCCACCTTTGCTCCTTATGCAAACAATTATTCGGTTACGTCTCCACTCGTCATTAGGACTCATCACTGAAGACAATTCTGCTCTAGTCAATCAGATTTCAGGCTGAAGACAATTCTGCTCCAATCAATGAGATTTCAGGCCGGAGACGTCTCTGCAGACTCAGCGGACAGTGGTGGGATACCATCCTCTGACTTCCCCCCACCCCCCCACCCACCCACCCACCCACCCACCCACCCACCCACCCACCCACCCACCCACCCACCCACCCACCCACCCTCCCTCCTCCCAACCGTCCTCCGTCCCCGTACAGCCCAATAGCCAGGAGTGACGGGTGCTATTTCTTTTCATAGCAGGACCCCTTTGGTTGTCATCCACAGCACCCGTACAGCAGAGCGCTACGCCGACGATATTCTACGCCCCGTTTTCTAGCCCTTCATAGCAAGCCATCCTGAGCTTAACAATTCAGCAAGATAATTCCCACCTGCACACGACGAAATTTTCTACTGTTTGCCTTCGTTCTTCCCAGACCCTACCTCGGCCAGCAAGACCGCCGGTTCTCTCCACAAGTGGAGACGTTTGGAGCATACGGGGCAGGGTCCTCCAACGATCTCGGGACTTTGACGATATAACGCTCCACCTGGACACAATTTGGCACGATATCTCTCAGGAAAATATCCAACAACCCTGGCTATCAATACTAAGCCGAATAAGTGTTTGCATAAGAGCCAGAAGTGGACCAACGCGTTATTGACTTGCTCAGTTTGTGAAACTCTTTCTCTTGAATACACCACGCAACATTTCGGAAACTGTAATCAATTATTTGTCCGTAACTCACGTCTACTGATTTCTGTCCCATTTGGATAATTCCTTCGTGGTGCGTTTTCTTTCTTTTTTTCCCTATTATGATCTGAATCGATATTTGTGTAACTTTTTTTTCAAGTAGCACTTCTTTACATATATTTGCATTCTCTGCAAGAAGAGTGAGGTTCCTATTGATATTATTTTCCAGGTCACTGATATGTGACGTGAATAAGAGTCCCAACATACCCACCTGGGGCACGCCTCATGTCCTTCCTAGCAACAGATCCACAATCACGTAAGAAATTTTGTTTGATACCTGGTGCAGTCGTACTTTTCTTCATAGATGTAGCTTTGGTGCCGAGTCAAATGCTTTACAAAATGTCAAAAATGCTGCGCTCATCTGATTCCATTGATCCGTGACTTCTACGCTTTCACGTGAGAGGTGCGTAAGTTGTGCTTCGTACTACGGTTGTTTCAGGAATGCGTGTTGATTGGCAAAGAGGAGATTAATCTGTTCCAAATACCACATTTTATTTGAACTCAAAATATGTTCTACGATTCTACGAAATATTGACGTCAAAGAAATTAGACGCTAGTTTTGTAGATCAACACTGCTACACTTCTCGTATGCAGTTGTGCCTCACTTTACTAACAGTTACCTACATGGATATTCAGAATGGGTACCAAATGTTATCCTTTGGTATTTTTTCAAAGAAAATTCCGCATTGGCTGTATGAATGACTTTTATTAAATCTGCGGCCGGTTTCGCACCACTTATCGGTGCATCCTCAGGTAATCTGTAGAAAAAATAATATAATAACAGCACATATAAACCATTCGTTCCCAGAACCGATCGCGGTCCTCTAGTTTGGAGCCGAGTAGAAGGCTTAAACCAGAGGCTCAGACGATTCTGCGGAGATCTGGGGTGCAAATTTCTCGACCTCCGCTATCGGGTGGAGAAATGTAGGGTCCCCCTGAATAGGTCAGGCGTGCACTACACGCCGGAAGCGGCTACAAGGGTAGCGGAGTATATGTGGAGTGCACATGTGGGTTTTTTAAGTTAGAGAATTCCCTCCCTAGGCCCGACAAGACGCCTCCTGAGACGCGGCAAGGTAGGAGTAGGGAATAACAATATTAATGTACTAATTGTAAACTGCTGGAGCGTCTATAGAAAGGTCCCAGAACTACTCTCATTAATAAACGGTCACAATGCCCATATAGTACTAGGGACAGAAAGATGGCTGAAACCAGACGTAAACAGTAATGAAATCCTGAACTCAGATTGGAATGTATACCGCAGAGACAGGCTGGACAGTGAAGGGGGAGGCGTGTTTATAGCGATAAGAAGTGCTATAGTATCGAAGGAAATTGACGGAGATCCGAAACGTGAAATAATTTGGGTGAAGGTCACGGTTAAAGCAGGCTCAGACATGATAATTGGATGTCTTTATAGGCCCCCTGGCTCAGCAGCTGTTGTGGCTGAGCACCTGAAGGATAATTTGGAAAATATTTCGAGTAGATTTCCCCACCATGTTATAGCTCTGGGTGGAGATTTTAATTTGCTGTATATAGACTGGGAGACTCAAACGTTCATAACGTGTGGCAGGGACAAAGAATCCAGTAAATTTTTGTAAGTGCTTTATCTGAAAACTACCTTGAGCAGTTAAACAGAGAACAGACTCGTGGCGATAACATATTAGACCTTCTGGTGACAAACAGACCCGAACTATTTGAAACAGTTAACGCAGAACAGGGAATCAGCGATCATAAAGCTGTTACTGCATCGACGATTTCAGCCGTAAATAGAAATATTAAAAAAGGTAGGAAGATTTTTCTGTTTAGCAAAAGTGACAAAAAGCAGATTACAGAGTACCTGACGGCTCAACACCAAAGTTTTGTCTCAAGTACAGATAGTGTTGAGGATCAGTGGACAAAGCTCAAAACCATCGTACAATATGCGTTAGATGAGTATGTGCCAAGCAAGATCGTAAGAGATGGAAAAGAGCCACCGTGGTACAAGAACCGAGTTAGAAAACTGCTGCGGAAGCAAAGGGAACTTCACTGCAAACATAAACATAGCCAAAGCCTTGCAGACAAACAAAAATTACGCGAAGCGAAATGTAGTGTGAGGAGGGCTATGCGAGAGGCGTTCAATGAATTCGAAGGTAAAGTTCTATGTACTGACTTGGCAGAAAATCCTAAGAAATTTTGGTCTTATGTCAGAGCGGTAGGTGGATCAAAACAAAATGTCCAGACACTCTGTGACCAAAATTGTACTGAAACAGAGGATGACAGACTAAAGGCCGAAATATTAAATGTCTTTTTCCAAAGATGTTTCACAGAGGAAGACTGCACTGTAGTTCCTTCTCTAGGTTGTCGCACAGATGACAAAATGGTAGACATCGAAATAGACGACAGAGGGATAGAGAAACAATTAAAATCGCTCAAAAGAGGAAAGGCTGCTGGACCTGATGGGATACCAGTTCTATTTTACACAGAGTACGAGAACGAACTTGCCCCCCTTCTTGCAGCGGTGTACCGTAGGTCTCTAGAAGAGCGTAGCGTTCCAAAGGATTGGAAAAGGGCACAGGTCATCCCCGTTTTCAAGAATAGACGTCGAACAGATGTGCAGAACTATAGACCTGTATCTCTAACGTCGATCAGTTGTAGAATTTTGGAACACGTATTATGTTCGAGTATAATGACTTTTCTGGAGACTAGAAATCTACTCTGTAAGAATCAGCATGGGTTTCGAAAAAGACGGTCGTATGAAACCCAGCTCGCGCTATTCGTCCACGAGACTCAGAGGGCCATAGACACGGGTTCACAGGTAGATGCCGTGTTTCTTGACTTCCACAAGGCGTTCGATACAGTTTAATGAACAAAGTAAGAGCATATGGACTATCAGACCAATTGTGTGATTGGATTGAAGAGTTCCTAGATAACAGAACGCAGCATGTCATTCTCAATGGAGAGAAGTCTTCCGAAGTAAGAGTGATTTCAGGTGTGCCGCAGGGGAGTGTCATAGTACCGTTGCTATTCACAATATACATAAATGACCTTGTGGATGACATCGGAAGTTCACTGAGGCTTTTTGCAGATGATGCTGTGGTGTATCGAGAGGTTGTAACAATGGAAAATTGTACTGAAATGCAGGAGGATCTGCAGCGAATAGACGCATGGTGCAGGGAATGGCAATTGAATCTCAATGTAGAAAAGTGTAATGTGCTGTGAATACATAGAAAGAAAGATCCCTTATCATTTAGCTACAATATAGCAGGTCAGCAACTGGAAGCAGTTAACTCCATAAATTTTCTGGGATTACGCATTAGGAGTGATTTAAAATGGAATGATCATATAAAGTTGATCGTCGGTAAAGCAGATGCCAGATTGAGATTCATTGGAAGAATCCTAAGGAAATGCAATCCGAAAACAAAGGAAGTAGGTTACAGTACGTTTGTTCGCCTACTGCTTGAATACTGCTCAGCAGTGTGGGATCCGTACCAGATAGGGTTGATAGAAGAGATAGAGAAGATTCAACGGAAAGCAGCGCGCTTCGTTACAGGATCATTTAGTAATCGCGAAAGCGTTACGGAGATGATAGATGAACTCCAGTGGAAGATTCTGCAGGAGAGTCGCTCAGTAGCTCGGTACGGGCTTTTGTTGAAGTTTCGAGAACATACCTTCACCGAAGAGTCAAGCAGTATATTGCTCCCTCCTACGTATATCTCGCAAAAAGACCATGAGGATAAAATCAGAGAGATTAGAGCCCACACAGAAGCATACCGACAATCCTTCTTTTCACGAACAATACGAGACTGGAATAGAAGGGAGAACCGATAGAGGTACTCAAGGTACCCTCCGCCACACACCGTCAGGTGGCTTGCGGAGTATGGATGTAGATGTATTCGACCCCCTAATTCTGAGTTGTAAATTAAACTTTTAAATAGCCAGTTTTTTGAATGAAACAAGAAAGTACTCACATGCGCTATTTATAACATAATAACGTTGAAGATTGCCCTGTAGCCACTCCCACCATTTACGTCTAATATACCGTCATCTGGTGAAAGCGGTAGTTAAAATTTTAAAAATCTTTTTTTAAAAATTTTCCAATGATGGGAGCGGCAATGACCTAGAAAATAAACATAAAATACGATGCTGATAAACTCCCCTAAACACAAACGACGAAGAGCGGAACATTAGCTTGAACAAACAGCGGAATTAGGGCCATGTAAACATACCAGAAGATACCGTGCAAGTTGAGAGGAGCCGCGCGGCAGCGGACACGGCCTGACTGACTGACGCCGAAACCCGGAAAGCGCTCACGCAGTGGCGCGAGGATCGCCAGAGGCCGGATGACGTCTACAGGGTGTGAAGAATGGGGGGTGCTGAACATTTGATAAACAATTCCTTATGTCTATTTTTTTAAAAAGTCTAATACCATACTAGGTGGCCAATATAAAAAATGGGCAGTTAGTTTAAACCGTAAGAATAATAAATGTGGTGGTTCTGAATGAGTAAGGCCCAGGTTATAAATAAGCTATAGGGGTAAGGCTACCTGTTTAAGTAATCAAAATTTTCTAAGAGACCTTTGTGTCTCAGATCGGTCTGGGCATTAAGGGAGGAGTGAAGGGATTTCTTCTGAACTCTGAAGATTTTAACCTATTCCAAAACATTAAAGGTGTTGCCCTTACTTTCCAAGTGTAACACCCGCATGTTGTTCTGGATACCGGTGATACGGTGACCGGTTTCCCGCAAATGCGCACCTGCGGCCGATTTTGAGCCCGGGTCGCTGATGTGCTCCTTAAAGTGGGTCTCAAAACTTCTTCCTGTCGGGCCTGTGTACTCCGCGTCACAATCATCATAGGCGATACTATACACCCCCGACGACTTGAAACTATTCCATGTTGCAGCCTCCTTGTGCCTGAACCTCTGTACATTGTTTTTAGGAATATAAAAAGCCGGATTTACTTCCTTAGAACTTAAGCATTTGCCGATTCTGCTTGAAATGTTACCATAGAAAGGTATCCTGTGGAATTTACGCCCAATAGCTAATCCGCTATTTGCTGGCTGTAGGGAAGCGAATGTTCCGGGTGTGAACGGGGTGCGAGCACTGTTATGCTTCATGTTTATTTTCCGTAATACACCCCTGTTAACGTTTCCATCAAAATCTGCGTCGTATCCATTCGAAAAGGCGATAAACTGTATTACTTTAAATTCCCGATCCCTGGCTTCTTGAGATAATGGGACCGTATGCATCCTGTGTAGTAAAGGTCTGAATGTGGCCTTTTTGAATTGCAAAGGATCATTAGACGATCTATTTATCCTCAGGATCCGATTCTGTGCAGTGAATACTTTGTTTCTATATATGGAATAGCCCTAGAAAATTATTCCATATCATGTATCGATACCACTCCATGGCGTATCTAGGTTGGCAACGAAATTGCAAGTTTTTGTCCAACGCCGCCAGTGGGCATGTGGGATCCGGTGGACCCATTGGAGCAATGATACAAATCCGAATAGATACTTGGTTTGATGCAGCTCACCACGGCAGTCTATTCCGTGCAAGCCGCTTCATCTCTGCATAAACCGCTACAACCCACATCCTTTGAATCTGCCTGCTTAGACAAGTCTTGGATTTCCTCTATGATTTTTATCTCCTCACACTCAGTTTCCAATTCATCTATTTCATGATGCCTTAGGTCGGATTAAAGGAAGGCAACGAAGAAATTCAGAGGCCCGTTATTAGATTTGTTACAGGTACGTTCGATTAGCATGCGAGTATTACGGAGATGCTTCAAATGGGCCCGGCCGGGTCGGAGTTATTCTCCGCCCTGGGACTGGTGTGCCATTTCGTTCGTATCGTCGTCATTGATATTCCGCTATTGAGATGGCTGAATGGGTCCGTCGAAAAAGCAAATAAATTAAAAGAAAAGAAACCTCAAATGGTAATTTCTGGGGGAAACCGATGTCCTTTTCGTGAGGCACTGTTGCGGAAATCTAGAGAACCGGTATATTTGTCACCCACAGCAGAAGGTTTCTGCTGCCGCCGACGTACATTTCGCCTAATGACGACGAAGATAAGATGAGAGGAATTAGGTCTCGGCTCGAAGGCTTTTAGACAGTCCTCCTTCCCCCGCTCTGTTTGCCTGTGGAACAGGAAATAAAATGACTGGTACTGCTACGTGGCACACTCCGTCATGCCTCGTACGGTGGCTTGTATAATACGCATGTAGATATATCGTACCAACCCACCTATTTTTTTTAGTTAAATTGTCCCATAAATTTCTTTTTTCTCCCTAGTTCGATTTAGTACATCCACTGCAGCACCATATTTCAAGTATTCATATTCCTTTCTTCTCTATACTGCTTATCATCAAGGTATCGCTTCCGTACAATGCTACACTTCAGACAAATACCTTCTGAAAAGACGTCCTAACACGTAAATTTATGTTAGATGTTATTAAATATGTGATGTTAACAAATACATTATTTTTTTGCTATAATCAGTCTGCATTTCATATTCTCTCTACTTCGGCCATCGTCAGTTATTTTGCTGTCAAAATAGCAAAACTCATCTATGGTTTTTAGTGTATCATTTCCTAAACTAATGCCTTCAGCATCACCTGACTTGATTCCACAACATTATCCTTAATGTCCTGTTTTTGATTTTCATCTTTTTAAGACACTGTCCATTTCACTCAACTACTCTTCCAAGTCCTTTGCCCCCTCTGACAGAATTACAATGTCAAGGTTTTTATTTATTCTCAATGAACTTTAACATTCTTTTCAAATTTCTCCTTTGTATGCTCAATTGCTTGCTCATTATACAGATAGAATAACATCTGCAACAGGCTACAACTCTGCCTAAGTCAAATTATGGCTCTGGCTCTGAACACTATGGGACTTAACTTCTGCGCTTATCAGTCCCCAAGAACTTAGAACTACTTACAACTACTTAAACCTAAATAACCTAAGGACATCACACACATCCATGCCCGAGGCAGGATTCGAACCTGCGACCGTAGCAGCAGCGCGGTTCCGGACTGCAGCGCCTAGAACCGCACGGCCACAACGGCCGGCAGTCAAATTATGTATCTACACAATTTGCACAAGATGCTTCATCACAACCGACGATGACAGGGTGCACTCCATAACGTACGCAATCACAAAGTCGTCACAAAAAGGTCTGTCGTGGAGATTCCTGCCCCCACACCCCTCGCCCCTTTCATGATGTACGGTTACGTTGTCACCAGCTACGTTCATAACATATCAGTTCGTTACGTCGTACAAGCTGCGATTCGTAGGCCACAATATTTCGCTGGAAGTGCTATCTCACAACATATCTGGCTTCGTACCTTCTCCGATCAAGGATCACTATCACAAATTTTCCCTTCCTCATTATTCCTTTAACTCTGAATCATCGTTACGGAAATACCCTTTAAAAAAGGCTGAGTTAAAATATCGTGTGAACTTTTGAGGGGGGCGGGGGGGGGGGGAGAAATTCAGTTAACTCGAAACAAAATACAGCTTCTGTTCTCCGTCGCGCTATGCAGAGAAGCTGGTTAGCATGGTTACATTTTAAAGCGGTACAGGAAACAGAAACGACAATCAAATTAAAACTGCACAACGGCGAACAGTTCCGTGTAGAATTATTAACTGAACTGGGATGAGCACTAGAGAATCCAGCGTCTGGGGAATGAGCCACAAGTGTGTTGCCGTAGCAGGTGGCGGTAACTAGAGAGCGTATTGTCCGTCGAAATTAACATGGCTGCTCTGGTATGTTTACGGGCAGGTGGAGAGCTGTTCCTCGTGCCAAGGCGCGCCGTTCCCTGGGACACGGGTCGCTTTACAGCCCTGCCTGGAGAATATCCTGTCTTGCGAGCAGTCCCAACCGCACCTAGGAGCAAAGAGCACAGCATCTCACAGAACAGAAACTGGTCGGTCGTATCAAAGCGGGCCAGATGACGAGCTGCGCTTCAGTATGCTAAGAGCGTCTTTTTTTTTTAACAAAAAAATACTGTGCGGTAAATACTGATACTAAAACACAAACAAAGGCAGGCAGAAGAGCACATCGTGATAGTTATTAACACCACTAGTCTGTATAACCTAGGAACAACTGAAGATAAAAACAGTGGAATGTATCAAATGGGCGAGGGGAAGTTCGTACGGTTCCCTTGTAAATCCGGCAGACGACGTTACAGTTCTAAGTTAAGATCCACGAAGCTGTGTTGGAAAATTCAAAAATCGTCAACCTCTCTGCTGTTCAAAGTTAAAGTCCACGAAACCAACTATAGGTAACCTTTTTTTAAGTTCCTGAACTTTTATATAAATTTTGCCAAGTCGCTAAACACGTCTCCTGGAAAACCGCACACCTCCTAAAGCGTACTCTCTCGGGGCGACATAAAATCCAGCCATATATAGATGCGATGTATCGTCGCAAAAATCACAAAATTGACTCGTTCCGAAACAGATTCACAGAGTATGTATTAGCGTCAGCTACTCGCAAAAAATTAAAATTTGCGCCGGGACACGGACCCGGTGTTACCACTTGCCGTGAGCGACCACCTTAACCACTTCGGCTATCCGAGCACACCGCCAGTGCCTGTCCAAACCCCCATAGGCCTATGTCACACAGTCGCCATTCAAAAGCTCGTACATTCGTGAAACTAAGCACACGAAGACAAGTGTTATGCTTTATCGTCATTTTAGTCCCGCCAGGAGTGATTATATCATTAGTGGCGACACTGTCTATGTTTATGCAGTCACGGCATTTATTACAATATAATGTCCTTCAGACATGAATGCAAGGCGACGGTGTCTGTGTTTATGCAGTAACGGGACGTATTACAAATATTACAATACATGCATAAAAACAGTCGCCATTTCTGATATTATATTTTATGCACGCATTGTTCAATGGTTCAAATGGCTCTGAGCACTATGGGACTCAACTGCTGTGGTTATCAGTCCCCTAGAACTTAGAACTACTTAAACCTAACTAACCTAAGGACATCACACTCATCCACGCCCGAGGCAGGATTCGAACCTGCGACCGTAGCAGTCGCACGGTTCCGGACTGCGCGCCTAGAACCGCAAGACCACCGCGGCCGGCTGCACGCATTGTAATAATGTCTATAAATATAAATACTCTTCATGATTAGTGCTCGTACGCTGATTCCTTGGAAAGATGAAAGAAATTAGCGTCATTGTCTATCCGTGTAAAGTCCATTGCTAATTACACCTGATCCTCGTACCGAACAAAAATTACATTGAACTTCTTGCTAGTACAAGTACTGCACGTGAATAAGAGCTGGAATTTCACTGGCTTTGGGGTGGCCGAGCGGTTCTAGGCGCTATAGTCTGGAACCGCGCGACCGCCACGGTCGCAGGTTCGAATCCTGCCTCGGGCATGGATGTGTGTGATGTCCTTAGATAGTTAGGTTTAAGTAGTTCTAAGTTCTAGGGGACTGATGACCTCAGAAGTTACGTCCCATAGTGCTTAGAGCCATTTTTTTTCACCGGCTTTTCAATGGTGACAGGTTTTTGGCTGGGTCCTTCGGTTTTGCTTCATTTGCATTTTTATCAATGAGATAAAGCATTGCCATTATTAGCTATTATCATGTCTATATACAGAGCCAGGTGACGCAGTGGCTAGCACACTGGATTGTCATTCGGGAGGACGACGGCTCAGACCCGTCTTCGGCCGTCCTGATTTAGGTTTTCCGTGACTTCCCTAAATCGTTTCAGGCAAATGCCGGGATGGTTCCTTTGAAAGGGCACGGCCGATTTCCTTCCCCATCCTTCCCTAATCCCACTCTGTGCTCCGTCTCTAATGATCTCGTTGTCCACTGGAAGTTAAACACTAATCTCCTCCTCCTCTCCTAACTGTCTATAGCCGCGTCTCTCTGTCATGTCTCGAGCTTCCTATTTCTGTCTGGGAGAGTCCTGGAAGGACGAAAGCACCGCAGCTGGAGGACAATTCCTTCGTGTAGGTGACGAGAATTCAAA
This sequence comes from Schistocerca nitens, assembly GCF_023898315.1. Taxonomy (NCBI): domain Eukaryota; kingdom Metazoa; phylum Arthropoda; class Insecta; order Orthoptera; family Acrididae; genus Schistocerca; species Schistocerca nitens. The sequence continues at coordinate 273,220,777 of NC_064622.1, forward strand.
TGTCAGCGTAAGACAAGTAGCTACATCAAGAAGTGCTGCGCACGTGATTGGCCAGCTACTGTTAAGCCTTATCACACCGGTACTCAATGTTGCACGTCTTTGTTGCAAGCTGAATCGAATATTAATCGGCACTCCTGCTATTCAGAATCGCAACATTTTTCTGTGTCCCCGGGGTGTGCTGCGTGTCTAAAGTGATACAGGATCTGAATCCCATCGAAAGGGGATTCTCTGATATAATGTTTCGCAACATTACAAGTGTGGGCGTGTTGGGGGTAGCTTGGCTCAATGTGGCACTTAGTCGTCGGTGTTATCGACGTCGTCTCACGTGATTCTATTTTATATTAAGTTCATGCATAAGTACGGAGCATTTTTGTTTCGCTTTTTGGTATTCCGGTTGTTAGGGGTTTATTTATCGAATGTCGTTTTTTATTTGTTGTTCACTATTGCTATCTGAGTTTGTCATTTGGAATTAGTGGGTGGAGCTGTGGACGCTAGAAAATGAAGTGCAAAGTGGAGAAATTGGAACATTTCCGATGTATTCTTCTGTTTGAGTTCATTGGAATGTTGACCATAGCGGAGGCAGCCATAAACATTTGCGCCTTGTGTGGAGTGGATAATGCCATTGTATGGACCACGGCTAGAAAATTGTTTTCTTGTGTTAACGAGGATCGTTTTGAAATTAGTGGTTCTCTACTTTCAGGAAGAGCTTCAGGGCATGATAAAGATCATTTAAATGCATTAATCCACCGTGATCCACGACAGTGTACTCGAGAACTCGCAGATGTGATGAACTGTGATAATTCCACCAACGTGCAACACTGAAATACAGTACAAGAATTACGGATAGGTAGCTTGTTCTTAAAAAAATATCCAGTCGAGGTACTGACGGTTCATATGTTACAAAGCAGGACCAGCCATCGCATGCCGAACATCACACAGGCCAGCTGTGTCGGCCACGGGCGGCTCAAGGCTCCACCTGTACCGCAATTTGCTCGTTCCTTGTCGGAAATACGTGGTACAGCGCGACATTTTATTCAGTATTGCGGTGTGGCATTTTTCTCTCGCACAAATCTTTTCATTTAGGAAGAATCGTGGTGTCAGCGCTGTTTATCTTTCTCTATTTGTTCATATTATGAAGGACGCTCACAAGTCCGGTGGATGTTGGCGTAAAAACAGGCAGTCGGGTGATTAATAATCACAAGCCTTTAAAAGTGAATGAGAATGAGAGAAGAGAGGGATCTCAATTCTCAGTATATATTACGCAGTCACATAACCGACGGGTATCGCAAATTTCCAGGAAACGATGTAGCAATACAATGCAGAAAGAATTTATACGTTTAGCTGAGAGTGAAAGAGCAAAGAATTACAACGATCGACAGATGGGATTCATTGTTCAGTACATCAAGAAGCACTTTGTGCTAAATTTGTAAGTATGCGGCACTTGAAGACAACGGTGATACAAATAGCGAAATTTCTGATGTCGCACGCATTATTCCACTGGAAGTAGCAACGATTTTCGATGAAACTAAACAATGATATGAAGACTTTATATATGGCTACAAAGTACGTTGATTAAGTCAAGGGGTAATCCCGGAACGATTTTAGATTTAAAACTCGTTATTGTTGAATTTATGAACGAGACCGGAGGGCGGGAACGAAAATTAGAACTTCCGGAGTGGATTGCAGACCTTGCATTTTAAGTGGACTTGGCTGTACAGTGTAAGACACTGTAAGGTGAGGAACAACTACTTTCTGATTTTATGGATATGCATTTAAAAAGAAATTCGCGCTATAGAAAGGCAACATTTTGACAAACACAGTCCAGTTCCCTAAGCTCACTGCCGTTAATGAAAACTCAACCTTTGAATAATTCATTGTTGCCTTGAAATAATTGCAAAGATACTTTCCTGAACGTTTTTTGGACAATGCCAATCTTACATCTACTATTTGCCGCTTGTTGAAAGCACCCCTGTGTACATGCAGATGTAATTGATTCATCTGCAAGGTAATTCCCGATTTAATGACAAATCTTTTTACGTTAAAACTGTCCAGGACGTCCACATTGCTTTCTTCAAGTAGAGTTCTCATGTGTCCATAATGAGGTTGCAAAAGTACTGCAATACTCGATCGCTATACATGTGTGAAAGACCTTTTTTCGGTTATGAAATTAAATGACATGATTACGTGGCAGCTTCAGTGAGAAAATCTATGAAATAGTCTGTGTCCGTCCGCATGCCGACAGGTCTTCAGCAGGCCAACAATAATTAAACAATACTAAATATTTGTTTTTTTGTGATCCATGATGTTGAGAAATGTGAAATTAGAACTAAGTCGTATATAGTGCTATTGCACTGCCATTTAAATGCGGGCATTCGCAGTTTCACCCTCTCCCCACCCCTCCACACACTCGGCGTGGTGTGATGAAATCTTGGCCGCCATCGGTATAAACTGATCTCTAAAGTCGTTTCTGATTACCTCCACTCCATTTAGAGATCTTCTCGACACAGTTTTTAGCGCTAAAAGCTGCAATTTTTATAGTTCTAATCTCCACACTCCAAGTACAGGGTGTTTCAAAAATGATCGGTATATTTGAAACGGCAATAAAAACTAAACGAGCAGCGATAGAAATACACCGTTTGTTGCAATATGCTTGGGACAACAGTACATTTTCAGGCAGACAAACTTTCGAAATTACAGTAGTTACAATTTTCAACAACAGATGGCGCTGCGGTCTGGGAAACTCTATAGTACGATATTTTCCACATATCCACCATGCGTAGCAATAATATGGCGTAGTCTCTGAATGAAATTACCCGAAACCTTTGACAACGTGTCTGGCGGAATGGCTTCACATGCAGATGAGATGTACTGCTTCAGCTGTTCAATTGTTTCTGGATTCTGGCGGTACACCTGGTCTTTCAAGTGTCCCCACAGAAAGAAGTCACAGGGGTTCATGTCTGGCGAATAGGGAGGCCAATCCACGCCGCCTCCTGTATGTTTCGGATAGCCCAAAGCAATCACACGATCATCGAAATATTCATTCAGGAAATTAAAGACGTCAGCCGTGCGATGTGGCCGGGCACCATCTTGCATAAACCACGAGGTGTTCACAGTGTCGTCTAAGGCAGTTTGTACCGCCACAAATTCACGAAGAATGTCCAGATAGCGTGATGCAGTAATCGTTTCGGATCTGAAAAATGGGCCAATGATTCCTTTGGAAGAAATGGCGGCCCAGACCAGTACTTTTTGAGGATGCAGGGACGATGGGACTGCAACATGGGGCTTTTTGGTTCCCCATATGCGCCAGTTCTGTTTATTGACGAAGCCGTCCAGGTAAAAATAAGCTTCGTCAGTAAACCAAATGCTGCCCACATGCATATCGCCGTCATCAATCCTGTGCACTATATCGTTAGCGAATGTCTCTCGTGCAGCAATGGTAGCGACGCTGAGGGGTTGCCGCGTTTGAATTTTGTATGGATAGAGGTGTAAACTCTGGCGCATGTGACGATACGTGGACGTTGGCGTCATTTGGACCGCAGCTGCAACACGGCGAACGGAAACCCGAGGCCGCTGTTGGATCACCTGCTGCACTAGCTGCGCGTTGCCCTCTGTAGTTGCCGTACGCGGTCGCCCTACCTTTCCAGCACGTTCATCCGTCACGTTCCCAGTCCGTTGAAAATTTTCAAACAGATCCTTTATTGTATCGCTTTTCGGTCCTTTGGCTACATTAAACCTCCGTTGAAAACTTCGTCTTGTTGCAACAACACTGTGTTCTAGGCGGTGGAATTCCAACACCAGAAAAATCCTCTGTTCTAAGGAATAAACCATGTTGTCTACAGCACACTTGCACGTTGTGAACAGCACACGCTTACAGCAGAAAGACGACGTACAGAATGGCGCACCCACAGACTGCGTTGTCTTCTATATCTTTCACATCACTTGCAGCGCCATCTGTTGTTGAAAATTGTAACTACTGTAATTTCGAAAGTTTGTCCGCCTGAAAATGTACTGTTGTCCCAAGCATATTGCAACAAACGGTGTATTTCTATCGCTGCTCGTTTAGTTTTTATTGCCGTTTCAAATATACCGGTCATTTTTGAAACACCCTGTATAAAGTTCCCATCAGAATCTCCCCTGTAAAAAGTGCTAGGTGGAGCGATTTTTTTAATGGCATCGTAAAAAATTATTCGAACAGGCACTTGCAAGATCCATTATTTCCACTTTACTAGAATTTAATGCTATCGGTTTCAATAAATGTCGAAATTTCGTAGACCAAATCCCAAAAACATTTTCAAAAATGCTGCAAGTACAACTTAGTAACTGAATAATCCATCATCAATTGATAATGATCGGTTGCTGTAGCCAGGCTATGGCTTCATCAAATTTCGTGACAGAGGAAACGCGTCATCTGCTACAAACACTAATGGGAAAGGATTTTCTCTTCCTGCCAGTGATGTGGGCTGAGGCAAATTGACGGCAGGTTCATTTACAGCTACATCTACATGCATGCTCTGCAAATCACATTTAATTGCCTGGCAAAGGGTTCATCGAATCACCTTCACAATTCTCTATTATTCTAATCTCGTATAGCGCGGGGAAAGAACGAACACCTATATCTTCCCGTATGAGCTCTGATTTCCCTTGCTTTATCACCGTGATCGTTTCTCCCTATGTAGGTCAGTGTCTACAAAATATTTTCACATTCGGAGGAGAAAGTTGGTGATTAGAATTTCGTGAGAAGTTTGCGCCTTAACGAAAAACACCTTTGTTTTAATGATGTACAGCCCAAATCCTGTACCATTTCAGTGACACTCTCTCCCTTTTTTCGTGATAGTACAGAAGGTGCTGCCCTTCTTTGAACTTTTTCGATGTACTCTGTCAATCCTATCTAATAAGGATCCCACACCGCGCAGCGGTATTCTAAAAGAGGACGTTAATGATATGGGCCTGTAATTTAGTGGATTACTCCTACTACCTTTCTTGAATATTGGTGTGACCTGTGCAATTTTCCAGTTTTTGGATACGGATCTTTCGTCGAGCGAACGGTTGTATATGATCGTTCAGTATGGAGCTATTGCATCAGCATACCCTGAAAGGAACCTTATTTTGTATACAGTCTGGACCAGAACACTTGCTTTTATCAAGTGAATTAAGTTGCTTCACAACTCCGAGGATCTTTACTTCTACGTTACTCATGTTGGCAGCTGTTCTCGATTCGAATTCTGGAATATTTACTCCGTATTTTTTTGTGAAGACATTTCGGAAGACTGTATTTAGTAACTCTGCTTTGGCAGCATTGTCTTCGATAGTATCTCCATTCCTATCGCTTAAAGAAGGCACTGATTGTTTCTTGTCGCTAACATGCTTCACATACGACCAGAGTCTCTTTGTTTTCTGTCAGATTTCGAGACAAAATTTCGTTGTGTAAACTATTATAAGCATCTCGCATTGAAGTCCGCCCTAAATTTCGAGGTTCTATAAAGGATCGCCAATCTTGGGGATTTTGCGTCTGTTGGCATGTTTGTTTCGTTGTTTCTGCAACTGTTCTAACCCGTTTCGTGTACCAAGGAGGATCAGCTCCGTCGTTTGTTAATTTATTTGGTATAAATATCTCAATTGCTACCATTTCTTTGAATTCAAGCCACTTTAATTTGGAATGAGTGGAGATTGGCTCTCAGGAAGGCGCCAAGTGAATTTTTATCTGCTTTTTTGAATAGTTATATTTTTTGTTTATTTTTGGAGGATTTGGGGGTTACAATATTCAATCTCGCTACGACAACCCTGTGTTCACTAATCCCTGTATCCGTTTTGACGCTCGTTATTAACCGTTTACTATTCGCTTAGGCTCATGAACTAACTGCTCGAATTAATTTTCAGAGAATGAGTTTAGCACAATTTCGGAATATGTTTTTTGCGTACCTCCGGAATTAAACATGTATTTTCGCCAAGGTACTGGATCACCTTATTCATAGCAAGAAGTCTAACCAAAAACAACGGTTATTCTTTTTAAAATGTTCCTGATATATTTTAGAAATTTATTTTTGCATTTTCATTTAGTTCGCATTGAACAAAAACAACACCCAAATTTCAACTAAACCTTTTTACATAAAATTCTTTTAAAATATGTGTAGCTTTCTTCTCACTCGCTCATCTGTTTCATATACTTTTATTCGCCTATCGACTAATATCGTTCTAGACTCTTTCTCGGTATTTTCATGTTTGGTAGCAGTTTAGTGTAGCCCATCATGTGGATGATCTTCAAGAAGTGTATGGGTCAAATGGCTCAAAGCACTATGGGACTTGACATCTGAGGTCATCAGTCCCCTGGACTGAGAACTACTTAAACCTAACTAACCTAAGGATATCACACACATCCATGCCCGAGGCAGGATTCGATCCTGCGACCGTAGCAGCAGCACGGTTCCGGACTGAAGAGCCTAGAACCGCTCGGTCACAGCGGCCGGCGAAGTGTTCAGCCTCCTACGTCTTAACTATTTCAAATGAAAGATTACTATCAACATAAAACGACTTTCCGTTGGCAATAAACCAACCCAAACAAATGATTTTGGGAACGGTGTTTCACTCCACGTACTTGAATGAAACTCGCACGGTCGACAACTTTTAAAGGTGTACATACAATGTTATTTACTATATCAAGCTGTAACACAACATTTACAGACGTAATTTATTTTTTTTCTTTTATTGTATTTGGTATAGTGTTCTAAATTTCTGATACCTGGTCTGTGTGTGATATTCCTCATCATTCTGTTTTCTTTTATGAACAAATTCTTTTGTTTGGTAGCGTTGTTGCAACAAAAAGTACCATTGTAAACCTGTGAGCAGCAGAAAACCATATTTAAAATTAAAAATCTGTAAAAATAGCTAAGTAGTATTGCCGAATTAAAAAAAAAAAAAAGACACTGTTAATGTGTTCTGTCAAAGTAGATTCGTACGCGCCAAACATAAAGCCACAGAAGGTTTATGTTGTGAAATGCGGTTTTGTAATTCCCGCTCTTAACCGTCCTGGTTACTGGCACGAGCAGAATTCTGCCATGAGCACTAAGAGTTCTCCTTGGTCTGAGGATGATAACACGCTGGATTGAGATGCCGATATACACTGTGTGATAAAAAGATGAAAGGAGGAAACCAAATGAAAGTTCACGACTATAAAGGGTATCTGAGTTTATTTGAGTGATTACAAAATCAGTCAAATTTACAAAGAACTTGGCAGCTTGAGGCCACTTATCAGTAGGAAGTTGCAGTCCCGCTGACATGGATGCATGCATTGATTCAGTTGGGAAGGGTGTCATAAAGCTGTTGCATACAAGCTGTAGTAACACATGTTCTGTCGGATACAGATCTGGGGATCTTGCTGACCCTGGTAGTTTCTCAACATCACACTCGCAGTTCGAAGAGACAAGTTCAAATGGTTCAAATGGCTCTGAGCACTATGGGACTCAACTGCTGAGGTCATTAGTCCCCTAGAACTTAGAACTAGTTAAACCTAACTAACCTAAGGACATCACAAACATCCATGCCCGAGGCAGGATTCGAACCTGCGACCGTAGCGGTCTTGCGGTTCCAGACTGCAGCGCCTTTAACCGCACGGCCACTTCGGCCGGCCGAAGAGACAAGTGCCATGTTGGGAAGGGCATTGTTCTGTTGAAAAGTGACGCCACGATTCTGTCGCATTCCATACCAGAAGCATAGATAATTTGTATTTATGTAATAAAATACATCCATTTTGAAAATTCGTCATTTTTAGAAAGATATTTTTCTTCAGCTCTCCCCGAAATAAGATACGTCATTTTCTCTAAAAAAGGTGGAAACTCTAGTCATGGTTCATGTATAACTGGCTGAAAAAGTATGTATACGATATCACTCAAATCGGGAGATTGAGTGGAAATGTTCAGTAGCTGACTGGTTGTTTCATTCGACTGAAAGAATCAACTGAACGAATAAACAATCGACTGGCCAATGCGTTCTTAAAAGTAGCTGCTGTCCCATCCCTTGTTAGTTTGTCAGTCTGCATATTGTAGGCCTATTAAGCAGTACAATTAACGTCGTCCCTTTGCAGCAAGAAACTTTATTACATCACCCAATCTGTGACGATGGCTTCCATTAGTCCAACTTTAGCACAGCGTCGCGCTATAATTTCAAAAGTGATATCTTCGCTGTCCACTCCGATTTCTGTGACTACCTGTCAAACGCCTGCATAGCTACCTGTTTCAGTGCGTACCGCTGCAAGAAGTGCAGGAAGAGTGTCCATGACATTCTAGAAGGTATTGACAGGGACGTGCAGCCATGCTGACTCCAGTGTCGTCACCAGCTCCTCTAGGTTTCTTGGTTAGTGGAGCGAACAGCCCGATCAAGGTGGACCCACAGGTAGTCGAGTGGGTTTAAATTCGGGGTTTGGTGGCCAGGGAAGTACGGTAAACTCATCCTGGTGCTCTTCGAACCAAGTACGTACGGTACTGTGAGCTGTGTGACACGTTACATTGCTGGTTGATTCCATCATGCTGACGAAAACTAACTGCATGTAGGGTGGACATGGTGCTCAACGATAGATCCACACACATGTGTGGCTCCAATGTGCCATCTAATATGACGAGATCACCCAAGGAATGCCACGAAAACATTTCCCAGACGATTCCTCGTCTGCCCTAGACCATTCGGACAATTGTTCGAGGGGTTTGTTTTCTGATGTTTCATGCTGTTTACACCAAAGGAGCACAAAACGTGATTCATCTGAGAAGTCACCTGTCGCCACTCAGTTGTAACTGTCACTGCCAAATGTAGACGTTGATGTGCGGTAGAAGAACGTTGGATGTGGATGGAAACTGTCAGGATGTGCCGTGTTAAAACTCAGCTATGATCTTCAAGCGTTTCATTATTCCCAGCTACAGTGCCGCATTCCTCTCTGTCTGTGTCATACGGTCCCATGATGCCGAGGACGCCACTTTTCTATCTGCAAAACAGCTTGGCGCGGAAGGGCTACCTCAGTGGCCCGTGCAATGTACTGCGGCATGCCAGCCGTGTACAGCCGCAGTGTTTTGACGACGTCAGGAAACGCTGGCAGCCGACTCAGTGGCCTTCATCCCTGTTACCTCAGCGCCACTCGTTGGGAGCCGCAGGGCGGCCCACTAAATGCTTCTTTGCCATAGTGGTTTAGACCGCAGCGACAACAAGCGCCTGCGATCCGACAGCCAAATCTGCGGTCCTCGCCCAGGGATGCCTCCGGCGTGTTTTGGGAGCCAACAAGACTGCCTGCGGTAGCGAGCCGTCGAGTGGCCCGCCGCTGGCTGGCTATGGCCCCAGAGGGTCGAACCAGCGACCCGCCGTCGACTGGAACGATGGCGGCCCATCTGCTGCTGCGTGTAGCAGGTGGTGTGACACGCCCTGCCGTCCAAGAGAGCTGTCAGACTTGAATCCCCTCGTTAGAAAACCGGCACCTATTTATGTGCGGCTGTGCGCCTCCGTTTTGCTAACGCGCCGCTCCAAGTCATGTAGTCATAACATCTAGGTTGTGCCAGTGGGCCCCATCTGCATGTAACATGCGCCATGCAAACCACTGCGTTTAGTCTTTTCAGCGGTTCGACGGCCCTGTAGCCTCCATTCTATTTAGCAACCGCTGGTCAGTGTAACTTACAGTCAAAAGGCCTGCACCTGGTTGTAACTCGTGTGCTCAGAAATATTGCACCAAATCTAGCTTTCCTATCTTAACGGTGGTACGACTACACAGTGGATGTCCAGTTGCGGTATTTCCTTGCTAATTCCAGCCATTGTCACCAATGAACAATGGAACAGCATGGGTCTGTGAACCAGACATACGCTGCGTAGGCTCATTCGCAGCAACGTTCACTGAACGGTCATTAGGAGACATTGATGGTAGCCCGTTGGTTCATCTGGGTGGTCATTTGCTCAACAGTTGCACGTCTCTGCACGTCTCTACACATCTCTGCAGCCGTCGTTCACCCCTGGTGGCCCATTGTGCACTACAGTTGCCTCGGCGCCGTTTTTTTACAGCACCATTTGGCCACACACAGTATCCCTCAAACACAGCGGCACAGGAACAGTTTACAAACTGAGCCGCTTCCGAAATACTTTGAGCTTAGTCCGAAAGCAAGTGACACACCCAACTGGTTGTCAGATAAATCGCTCCATTTCCGCATTATGACAAGGACTGGACTGTTAAGCGCGTCCCCAAGACACGCTTTGTGTACCCTCCACTGTTAGTGGACTCGCATTCGGGAGGACGACAGTTCAATCCCGCGTCCAGCCATCCTGATTTAGGTTTGCCGTGATTTCCCTAAATCGCTCCAGGCAAATGCCGGGAGTTTACGTTTGAAAGGGCACGGCCGACTTCCTTCCCCGTCCTTCCCTTATCCGATGAGACGGATGACCTCGCAGTTCGGTCTCTTCCCCCAAACAACCCAACCCTCCACTACTAGTGCTCCCATCTGCCGTCTGCGAGTAGTTTTTGCACCCTGACGTCGAGCGTTTGGCGTGGTCACGGTGACTGGACGTTGTAGTTGCGTGCACGCTGCATAAATGCCATACTTGGATGCATTCTTCAATGTTGCAGATTCGGCAACACTCGAGACAGAAAGAACCGTTCCCAAGCTGACATTCGATTTACATATTAGCGCGGCATATACCAGCGTAAAAAACAGTTTCATTTACATCAGAGCCACCTGGTTGCTAGGTGGAGAAGTCCCCTCTTGCTTCCGCATTCCGCAGCAGGTCACGTGTTATTTTTTATCGAAACGTTCCGTCCCCTCCCGCCCTGGGCCTTTCTCTCCCCCTCTAGCCACTGCGTGTGGAATTCGTGCATAGGTTTACTCGGCCGAAATTGGATTCCAGCTGGCGGAATATAAATGAGGACAGAGGATGCAACTTATTAAAAAAATTTCCTCCGTCGAAAATATCTAAACATGTAGCAGCCGGGAGCGTTATTAAAATCCAAAAGCGCAACGGCATAAAAAGATCACCCACAGAAACAAAAACTGGTGCCACTTACGAACTGTCGCTGTGACAAAGTTACCGAAAACGTGCGCTGTGTGTGCCACAACGTCAAAGGAAACGTTCTCAACAGACACATTACATCTTTCATAAGACTGAAAATGCCTTAGTGCCTTGTTTCCATTCTTCATATGCTATACAAGCGACTATCAGAATAAAAGATATGTGTTTCAGCCTAACCCTTCTTTCATAATCATACGACGCAAACATGACACTATCCTCACACATCCATTAAAATCACCAACTTGCGACAGATATACACAACTGGCCATTAAAATTGCTACACCACGAAGGTGACCTGCTACAGACGCGAAATTTAACCGACAGCAAGAAGATGCTGTGATATGCAAATGATTAGCTTTTCAGAGCATTCACACAAGGTTGGCACCGCTGGCGACACCTACAACGTGCTGACATGACGAAAGTTTCCAACCGATTTCTCATACACAAACAGCAGCTGACCGGCGTTGCCTGGTGAAACGTTGTAGTGATGCCTCGTGTAAGGAGGAGAAATGCGTACCATCACGTTTCCGACTTTAATAAAGGTCGGATTGTAGCCTATCGCGATTGCGGTTTATCGTACCGCGACATTGCTGCTCGCGTTGGTCGCGATCCAATGACTGTTAGCAGAATATGGAACCGGTGGGTTCAGGAGGTTAATACGGAACGCCGTGCTGGATCCCAACGGCCTCGTATCACTAGCAGTCGAAATGTCAGGCATCTTAACCGCATGGCTGTAACGGATCGTGCAGCCACGTCTCGATCCCTGATCAACAGATGGGGACGTTTGCAAGACAACAACCATCTGCACGAACAGTTCGACGACGTTTGCAGCGGCATGGACTATCAGCTCGGAGACAATTGCTGCGATTACCCTTGACGGTGTATCACAGACAGGAGCGCCTGCGATGGTGTACTGAACGACGAACCTGGGTGCACGAATGGCAAAACGTCATTTTTTGGTTACACGTCTCGGTCACCTCTTGTTCGCATTGACGGCACTTTGAACAGTGGACGTTACATTTCAGATGTGTTACGACCCGTGGCTCTACCCTTCTTTCGATTCCTGCGAAACCCTAAATTTCAGCGGGATAATGCACGACCGCATGTTGCAGGTCCTGTACGGGCCTTTCTGGATACAGAAAATGTTCGACTGCTGCCCCGGCCAGCACATTCTCCAGATCTCTCACCAATTGAAAACGTCTGGTCAATGGTGGCCGAGCAACTGGCTCGTGACAATACGCCAGTCACTACTCTTGATGAACTGTGGTATCGTGTTGAAGCTTGATGGGCAGCTGTACCTGTACACGCCATGCAAGCTGTGTTTGACTCAATGCCCAGGCGTATCAAGGCCGTTAAAAATGGTTCAAATGGCTCTGAGCACTATGGGACTCAACTGCTGTGGTCATAAGTCCCCTAGAACTTAGAACTACTTAAACCTAACTAACCTAAGGACAGCACACAACACCCAGCCATCACGAGGCAGAGAAAATCCCTGACCCCGCCGGGAATCGAACCCGGGAACCCGGGCGTGGGAAGCGAGAACGCCACCGCACGACCACGAGATGCGGGCTCAAGACCGTTATTACGCGGCCAGAGGTGGTTGTTCTGGGTATTGATTTCTCAGGATCTATGCACCCAAACTGCGTGAAAATGTAATCACATGTCAGTTCTAGTATATTTGTCCAATGAATACCCGTTTATCATCTGCATTTCTTCTTGGTGTAACAATTTTAATGGCCACTAGTGTACGTAACTAACACACGTCTCTCAAACTTCGCGAAGGTATATTTCCAGTGTACATGAAGGAAAGAAACTTTCCAATCAGGCGGCTGAACCTACCCCTCGTGATCTGCCAACTAATTGTGAGAATCTGTTTAAACTCTGGAAAACATTATAATAGGGAGATGGTAAACCTCAGAATTGCACCCTGCGACTGTCTTTCTTTTAATTACTCGTAATTTATGAGAAGTTACAGTGTTCTTTTACTTCTCAGAGAAGTTACGGCGTTCTTCGTTATTAAGGCGTTGTGCAGCGACTAACTTATTCTCAGCTCCGTTGCACTGGAATTTGTTCCCGCGGTAGATAGGAGGCACTCCGAGCCGTTCGGCGTTAGGAGCCAACCATGGGTTCGGCGTATTTCTCAGATATGTCTTACTCTATCAGTACATTTGCCTGCTTTTATCGGACGTCCGTGTATCTACAGGAAGATCAAAATGAAACAGGCCCAGAAAATATGTCATGCACCTTAAGATATGGAGCCTAATATCATCCATACCCAAAACGTATACTGTAATTGGAATTGCCTATTTTAAGGGGCATCACATTTTCTGGGTCAGTTTTAATTTGGCCACCTCGTGTTAATCATACGAGTATCATAATAAAGAACACTAAATAAGGGAACGTGCAGAAGCACAAACAAAATAGCACGTTACATTGACTGGGTCCGCCTAAGCAGACGAGTGGTCAGTTTAGAAATTCTGTGTTTTGACAGGAAAGGCATCCACGTAACCAGAAGAAATACATGCGAACCTAAGAGATCGGTGCTATGACCATTGTAGTTCATGTTACCCATTTAATAATTTGTTTGTAGTATTAGCTTCAATTTCCAATTTTTGCAAATTTTGCGTGTTCCTCAGAGGCATTCTTACGCGACAAAACGGTACTGACATGCATTCGTAACTGGACAAAATATACACATAGTATAAAAACCGACTACTAATCTGTAATGTAGACCAATGTTAAGTGCTGTCCTTTATATGCAAAGAAAATATGTCACTTTTTGACGGAAAGCAACAATTGGAACAGGTTATGCACTAAAACAAAAGCGCCGTCATTTGATGTTAGTTTGCACATTGAAGGGGTCACCGCAAGTAAGGGGTGCCTCACTAATTTAAAAAAAGACATTACTTTCCGGCGAAGAATATACTTTCGTTAATGTTTGTAAAGAGCCAGTCTTCTGTGCATATATTTTTTCTTTAGTACGGTACTTTCTGTATAAGGAAGAAAAAAAACTCCACAAAATGTCTAGTTGTTCAACGAAATGTAGTAATAACCACAATAATATTATAATAACCTTGCTCAGCGATATTGAAATGGTCTGTTACTGGAACAAAACAGAGTAGGGAAACACTTGTTTTTGTATGAGTCAAAGAGCTCAGTCACTCTTATTTTGTCTTTCTGTGGTAATCTGTCGTAGCAAGCAGGCATGCTGTGTAAGCTGTGTTTAAATTATAATGTTTACTGGTGTGTGTTTAGAACTTCAGTAATTATTTTAAATCTGCATTCTATCAGTGTGGATAAGTACAGGAATTCTAGGTACTGTTTAGTTTGTTACAGAGCAGATTCAGCGGAATCTGCAGATCATTGTGAAGAGACTTAATGACCGAACCCGTATTGCATTCAGTCATTAATGTGCCTTTGCTCATAGCAATCAGCCACCCCGAGATTAAAGATAGATCATTTTAATGTATCTTGTATTCACTTGATGCAATAAACGTGCGAATGATTCTGTCTTTCATCTGCGAACAACGTTGCTGTCGGCCTTTCCCAATGTGAGACACCTGCCCCCGTTTAATTATTAGTTGGTCCACCGTCCTACAATGATCAGTTGTTCTAATGTGACATAGTAAAGGTAAAGTAGAAGTGTAAGTAGAGTAAAGCGAGAGGTGCAACGCGTCACTTTGAAACCTGCCACTCCAACTAACTGGTTCAACTGGCTCCGAGCACTATGGGACTTAACATCTATGGTCATCAGTCCCCTAGAACTTAGAACTACTTAAACCTAACTAACCTAAGGACATCACACAACACCCTGCCACTCCTCTTGAACCAACAACAAGTGTGCACGTATGAGTATGAGCACTGTTCATGCTCCGATCCATATCCACAAACAGAAAATGTGATTTAAGGATAAAGCGATCCGACTTTTGGCTATTAATAAGGAGACAGTACAGCTTCCGCAACACACAAGAACGAGGGAAAGTTACTCGTTACCATTTGAACATTGCACACGTACCGGTAACTGTAAACTCTACGCTACACTAACTCAAAGTGGGATAAGGAACGCCTTAAAAGTCAAACTAGATCCAGTAATTTGCCTTACTAGGAGTCACCCTTCATCAATGAATAAACTGAGAGTATAATTCCTATTGGCTAAAGTTATTATTGCAAATTCGCGGATGATCTCAGAGTGCGGCATCAGCATCCGATGTAAGGTTTGGAAATCACTAACAAACATAAATGTTAAGATGGGACCAAGTTTTGAAATCCCGATATGGATTCCGTTACATTTGATAGAACTTCTAAATTAGGAAAACTTGTGTGAGATAATAAATTTCGATAGCCAAAATGAACTCCAATATGATTTGCAAAGGAATTAAATTTACAGCTCAGCCTTGGTGGCGTTGAATATAGTCTTTAACTCTCTTCAGTGTCTTTGAACAAAGCAACAAAATTAACGCTCCATAGTACGTAAAACACAAAGTTCACAAAGCTGCCTCTAAGTCACTCGAGGCTATAGATCTGTATCATTGACACCAGGCTAAAATGCTGCTATCGTAGCATAAAAAGCGCCATTAAAATTGCTACACCAAGAAGAAATGCAGATGATAAACGGGTATTCATTGGACAAATATATTATACTAGAACTGACATGTGATTACATTTTCACGCAATGTTGGTGCATAGGTAGGTCCTGAGAAATCAGTACCCAGAACAACCACATCTGGCCGTAATAACGGCCTTGACTCGCCTGGGCATTGAGTCAAACAGAGCTTGGATGGCGTGCACAGGTACAGCTGCCATTGCAGCTTCAACACGATACCACAGTTCATCAAGAGTAGTGACTGGCGTATTGACACGAGCCACTTGCTCGGCCACCATTGACCAGACGTTTTCAATTGGTGAGAGATCTGGAGAATGTGCTGGCCGGGGCAGCAGTCGAACATTTCCTGTATCCACAAACGCCCGTACAGGACCTGTAACATGCGGGCGTGCATTATCCTTCTGAAATGTAGGGTTCCGCAGGGATCGAATGAAGGGTAGAGCCACGGGTCGTAACACATCTGAAATGTAACGTCCACTCTTCAAAGTGCCGTAAATGCGAACAAGAGGTGACCGAGACGTGTAACCAATGGCACCCCATACCATCACGCCGCGTGATATGCCGAATGGCGATGAGGAATACACGCTTCCAATGTGCGTTCACCACGCAGTCGCCAAACACGGATGCGACCATCATGATGCTGTAAACAGAACCTGGATTCATCCGAAAAAATGACGTTTTGCCATTCGTGCACCCAGGTTCGTCGTTGAGTACACCATCGCAGGCGCTCCCGTCTGTGATGCAGCGTCAAGGGTAACCGCAACCATGGTCTCCGAGCTGATAGTCCATGCTGCTGCAAACGTCATCGAACTGTTCGTGCAGATGGTTGTTGTCTTACAAACGTCCCCATCTGTCGATCAGGGATCGAGACGTGGCTGCACGATCCGTTACAGCCATGAGGATAAGGTGCCTGTCATCTCGACTGCTAGCGATACGAGGCCGTTGGGATCCAGCACGGCGTTCCGTATTACGCTCCTGAATCCACCGGTTCCATATTCTGCTAACGGTCAATGGAACTCGACCAGCGCGAGCAGCAATGTCGCGATACGATAAACCGCAATGGCGATAGGCTACAATCCGACCTTTATCAAAGTCGGAAACGTGATGGTACGCATTTCTCCTCCTTACACGAGGCATCACAACAACGTTTCACCAGGCAACGCCGGTCAACTGCTGTTTGTGTATGAGCAATCGGTTGGAAACTTACCTCATGTCAGCACGTTGTAGGTGTCGTCACCGGCGCCACCCTTGTGTGAATGCTCTGAAAAGCTAATCATTTGCATATCACAGCATCTTCTTCCTCTCGGTTAAATTTCGCGTCTGTAGCACGTCATCTTCGTGGTGTAGCAATTTTAATGGCCAGTAGTGTACAAAATTGTTTTGTTTTCTATGATGTTCTGTTATGTAAAGTTATAATGTTAAAGAGTTAAGTAATAATTTAAAAAGAAGGTCATATAGTTACGTGAAATCGGTTGAATTATTATTTTTAACAGGTTTTATGTAGTACAATAAAAATGACTCTTTGACATTCACTTTCCCCTACCCTATGGAGGTTCAAAATGGTTCAAATGGCTCTGAGCACTATGGGACTTAACTTCTGAGGTCATCAGTCCCCAAGAACTTAGAACTACTTAAACCTAACTAATCTAAGGACAACACACACAACCATGCCCGAAGCAGGATTCGAACCTGCGACCGTAGCGGTCTCGCGGTTCCAGACTGCAGAGCCTAGAACCGCTCGGCCACTCCGGCCGGCTACCCGATGGAGGAACGAAGGTCTCAACGGCAGGATGGCACATGACTTGGGGAAATAAGCAGTGTGTGTGTGTGAGAGAGAGAGAGAAAGAGAGAGAGAGAGTCAACGATCGTATCGGTTCAGAACATTGGCGACTGAAGAACTTGTGAGCGAGGAAATGCTGACGAGATGCTGCGCTCCCTTAAGTTGATAATCCCATAGCTCCGTTAAGTCCGAGTTACTGGGTCAGCCAGACCTGGCCGGAGTCTCCAACGTCGCAATTAGCGCGCGGTAGGAATTTATTAGACTAATTTTGTACTCCGCAAGTCATTGTGCGTTAGCACCTGCTCGAGGAAAATCGCCGCGGCCAGGAGTTTCTTAAGGAGGGAACTTCCTGTGGTTTCGACGGAATATCTGCCGAAGCAAATCCTGCGCCCGTGTTTATGCGACGTTAACAATTCGTGGTTCGCATACGGAGAAACTGCAGTAGTGCAGACTTACTAACAGTCTCATTACAATTGCAAATCGGAAACACTCAGCGCCAGTGCCGACATTGCGAATCTTCTTACCAGTTTCAGAGTCGCAATTGTACGGCAGAGTGGTCATCATTAATTTAGATGGACGCACGCACGATAACATAACACAATGCCTTAAAGTTGGGTTACCAAGTATTCTTAATATTAGAGTTAACACCATCATTGATAAATGGCGGAAGAAATTATCTACGTATTTTAATACGATGCTTTTTACAGATAATTGGATGAATATAATTCCATCAGATGAGGGTCTTGAATGGAGGCTTTGCAAACCGATAAAAGTAGGATGGAAATCTGATCTATCGAAATATCAAAGACTAAAATTATTTCATTTAAAGAGCAAAATACAATATGTAATGAGTAATTAACGGCAAATAAAGTCTTATAACTATGTTCAGACACTTCATATAGACGCAATGACATCACTAGAAGTATCAAAATCTTCAGTATGTGCAGGAGCCATCAAGGAACCTGTATTGGACATATTATCTATGATGTAAGTAAGGCTGTATTGTGACTGGTGTACCTAATGTTCCGTTGTTAGTGGAAACAAGGCGTCGAATCCGAAGACCACTACTCACCGATATAGATGGTTACAACGTGATCGTTATGGCACTAGTGTTTATTACTATGTACGACGACTAATGAAATGTAAAATATGCCAATAATTAAAATCTCACTGCAATCAGTTTATTTTTGAATACCGGAATTCAGTTTAAATTAATTTCGATTGAAAGATACGACGGTCGCCAGCACCAAAACGAGCACAAATTTCAACTTAGCAAGTGATGGTAATGACTTGGAAATCACCTAAATATCGTGTGAGAAAGACAAAGCAGCAACTGCACATAAAGGCACACGCGTCCGCTGAATGCAATGATGTGATGCAACAAGCAAAACTTCATGGAAATTGTACTGTGTTACGTAACGCACGATACTGCAGTCTAATTGAAAA
Organism: Schistocerca nitens; assembly: GCF_023898315.1. Classification (NCBI taxonomy): domain Eukaryota; kingdom Metazoa; phylum Arthropoda; class Insecta; order Orthoptera; family Acrididae; genus Schistocerca; species Schistocerca nitens. The sequence goes on from NC_064622.1 coordinate 273,239,631, forward strand.
TATCGTTAATCGTGACAAGAACTGACCATTATTCTTTACCTGCTACTCTGCAACTAATTGCTTTTCATTCATTGTAACTACTGTTTTTCAATACTAATGTTACTTAGACATACGCACATTATGTCATTTACGAAATACAACGTAAAACTCTAAAACCACTTTGACTAAAAGAGAGCCAGAGTACTTTTGTCGTAGAATACAATTGTCTAAATTAGTTCTAATTTGAATTGACTGTCTGCAGTAGTAGTGCAGTATTATTCTAAACCCTATAGTTACTAAGCTTTTGAACACAATAATTACTTTATTGAAAAGCAACTGTAAATTAACTAGATTTGGCTTCTTTCGACGATTTCTTTCACGTGTGACTTTATTGGGATTTATGGTTAAGGGTAGGACTTTGCTGATGGTAAGCGAAGTTTCTCTAGACAAGTTTGCTCTTTGACTAAAAGTTCACCGAGCGAGGTGGGGCAGTGGTTAAACACTGGACTCGCATTCGGGAGGACGACGGTTCAATCCCGCGTCCGGCCATCCTGATTTAGGTCTTCCGTGATTTCCCTAAATCGCCCCAGGCAAATGTCGGGATGGTTCCTTTCAAAGGGCACGGCCGACTTCCTTCCCTGTCCTTCCCGAGACCGATGGCCTCGCTGTATGGTCTCCTTCCCCAAAACAACCCAACCAAACTAAAAGTTCCAAAAAGTTACAAAGACGCTGGCGTGCTCATTACGCTGCTACAAAATATTGGCTGGCCCTTATTTTCCTATCCATTGCTTGTGGTGCTAAGTAGTGCTTATGATGAGTTCCATCATTGGCAACAGTCGCTGCTTGTTCAACGAGCAGCTTGAATAAATTCCGGTCCCACCGTATTCTCCATTACTTCCAAAATCTTCTTGTGACCGTATGCTGTGCCCACATACTCTTTCGCCCGTTTATAATTTAGCTGACACATGTTACAACAACATTTTCGATGCAAACACTGGCATTTGCGCGCCAACACATATGACTGTTGCACACCATCGATGCTCCCCAGCCGGCCGCGGTGGTCTAGCGGTTCTAGGCGCTCAGTCCGGAACCGCGCGACTGCTACGGTCGCAGGTTCGAAGCCTGCCTCGGGCATGGATGTGTGTGATGTCCTTAGGTTAGTTAGGTTTACGTAGTTCTAAGTTCTAGGGGACTGATGACCACAGATGTTAAGTCCCATAGTGCTCAGAGCCATTTGAACCATTTTTTTGATGCTCCCCAACTTCTTCTCTGCCTTCACCTCTATGACTGCGGACGCACTAATTACTGACAAAATTCATCAGTAGATATATTTACAAAAAATTGTTCTAAACTCGAGAAATAAAATAGCTGAAAAATACATGGGGTACTGGGTTATAGTGTTAAAAGCTTCGGAACCAGCAGACGACAGGCATATAGTACTCAAATTCTGTACAGTAATTACAATGCAACAGCTGGGTGCTAACAAAATGACAGACCATAAGAACTCTACTTCATAGGAAAAGATACGAAGTCATCAGACAAAGAATCAAAGATATTTAACCTGGATGAAGAAATACTAAGATTTTGTAGAAAATTGAACTGACACATGGCGAGAATGGATGTAAATGCCAAAGACAATTCTAATCAATAAGCAAGTATCCAGATTATGGGGACTAGATTTCTGAGTAAAACACGATTGTATCCAAACATTTTAGGTAACAGTATTCCCTTCATGTCGGCGACGTTCACAAGACACATCTTACAAAAATGCTTATCCTATCGATATCGCCGGCCGAAGTGGCCGTGCGGTTAAAGGCGCTGCAGCCTGGAACCGTGGGACCGCTACGGTCGCAGGTTCGAATCCTGCCTCGGGCATGGATGTTTGTGATGTCCTTAGGTTAGTTAGGTTTAACTAGTTCTAAGTTCTAGGGGACTAATGACCTCAGCAGTTGAGTCCCATAGTGCTCAGAGCCATTTGAACCATTTTTTTGTCGATATCTCGCCCGTTACTGTTGTTATGTCATTAAATACCGACAATCACACTCCGATGTCTCGTATTCCACAACCACCGCTATTACTTAAATCACATATTCACAAAATTACGCACAAATTACAGATCATCATGATGCACTTCTTATGTGTAGGTCATCATTACGATACAGCTAGGCGCGATTTTCACGGCATGTTGTCCATATGGGCAAATAAATTATTATCTATGTGAGTCCCGCAGCTTATATAAATTGAAAAACCCCAATGATAACAGGAGGTTTTCTCACTGGGGAAGACGATATTTGGGCGTCTTCAGGAGACATGAGTGCTGTCTTAGAAGAATACGAATCAAAAAATCTTCCAGGAGGGTTTGAAACTTGAGATTAGTGAGTGTATGGTTGCAATAATGTGTCTAATTATGTGTTTATATCAGCCACCCATGTCCATTTTCTCTACATAGCCACTGACGCAATACACACAAGACTTCATATAGATACTCCAGGCCAAAGACATAACTGCCAACTTCAAAATCCTCCACCACTCTACCTAATAACAGTAGCAAGGGTGCTAGAAAATAATCGTGGGAAACGTACACTTTTCATTACCTACTCCTGAGAGTATTGAAAATACAGAGATCATAAGCAGGTTCTTTTTTTTTTTCAACGTTACACCCAAAAGAAAGGCTTAAGTCCATTTTCATTCTTCTTGGCGACGTTAAGAAAGGTTTTCCTTGGGCTACCAGTGCAAAGTCAGACATTTTAAATTAACGCATCTAAAATATAAACTCCATCCTAAAGGGGTCATGAAGGCCAAATGTTACCGACCAACCGCCGTGTCATCCTCAGCCCCAGGAGTCACTGGATGCGAATATATGGATGTGATCAGTACATAGCTCTCCCGGGAGTTTTGTCAGTTTTCGTGACTGGAACAGCTGCTTCCCAGTCAAGTAGCTCCTGAATTGGTCTCACGATGACTGAGTGCACCCCGCTTGCCAACAGCGGTTGGAAGACTAGCCGGTCACCCATCCAAGTGCTACCCCAGCCCGAAGCGCTTAAATTAGGTGATCCGACGGGAAACTGCGTTACCACTGCAGTAAGGATATTAACGCAACATAGGGAGAAAATAACTCGACGACCAAGTGAGCTGCAGCATTAAAGATTTTTTTTTTGGTGTGTCGCCTACTATACGAGGCGTGTTTTTTAAGTAAGTACCATTTTGAAATTAAAAAAAGACATGCTAAGATATCTCAATAATTTTATTTTTACATGAAAGCCTGTACCTTAATCTACGCACTGACGCCATTACAGTCTGATTCTTCCTTGTTTACGTTGTGTACTGAGTGTTTAAGATGCCTCCGATAATCGTGAGTCCCGCCGACTGTGAAGTACGGGCTGTTATAAGATTTCTTAGTGCTAAAGGCCTAAAAGCGATCGATATTCATCGTGAGATCTGTGCAGTTTACGGAGAAAACATGAGTGACGGAATGCTAAGAAAGTGGGTGAGAGCATTTAAAGAAGGCCGCACAAATGTGCATGATAAACAACTGAGTGGGCGTCCTTCGGTCGTTAATGAAAGTTTGGTGCAGGAAGTGGACAATAAGGTGAGAGAAAACAAACGCTTTACGATTTCCTTATTGCGGGCTGACTTTCCTAATGTTTCTCGCAGTGTTTTGTGTGGCATTGTGACCGAGCACTTGAATTGCCGAAAATTGTGAGCACGTTGGGTATCGAAAATGATGACGGATGAGCACAAAACCAAACGTTTAGAAAGTGCATTGACTTTCCTTGAGCGGCACCACAACGACGGTGATGATTTCTTAAGCCAAATTGTTACGGGCGATGAAACATGGGTGGCCTACGTCATACCAGAATCAAAGCAACAGTCCATGGAAGTTGAGCAAGGGCATCGTTTTGCTGCAAGACAATGCCCGTCCGCATGTGGAGAATCAGACTAAAGATCTCATCACATATTTTCGATGGGAAACTCTAGATCATCCTCCGTACAGCCCCGATCTGTTCCTGCACTTGAAGAAACACCTGGGCGGTCAGCGTCTTCAAGACGATGACGAAGCCAAAACGATGGTGATGCCGTGGTTAACAAGTCAGGCGGCAGACTTGTATGAGGAGGGTATTCAAAAACTGGTACAACGTTTTGACAAGTGCCTCAATATTGACGGAAATTACGAAGAAAAGTAGATTAAGGTACAGGCTTTCGTGTAAAAGTAAAATTATTGAGATATCTTAGCACGTCATTTTTTAATTAGAAAACGACGCTTACTTTAAAAAAAGCACCTCGTACTTCTCCTTTCCTTTTGTTGTTGCAAACTGACGAAACAATGTAAGTCGGCAAAGGTGTCATGAAAACAGTGTCTTAGAAAATGTTAAGCAACGCACACAGGAGGCGCAATGCAGCAAGGAATCTCATTTCAGCACATCCACTACCGTTACTAGTGGAAATAATCTATGCAAAATTAATTGTTGTACGACATATATGCCGACTATTTCACGTTACATAGTAAATTTTGTTGCGAAATAAAATGTAGACAATGGCACGTTGTTTAACCAAAGGCTGACATCAGCATAAAAGGTAGACACACATATTACAGTTTCCAGGCACAAGATACCTATCTCCACAACGTTTCTTTCCAGATTCGTTGAAATCAGTCCAATGGTTTAGGAGATGTGTTACACACATACGTACATACAGAGATACATTTTTATGATATACTAGCGTTTTATCTGCGTTTTACCTGTGCGCACACATATAGTGCACACCTTACGACCTTGAAAACTGTGGATTCGATACTATTATCGGTCGTTACTAAGAATTTTTACATGTCACATCATCACCCCCTTCTTTCAACCGATCCCCTCCTCCTCCCTCTCTCTGTCCAACTCCTCTTCCCTCCTCTCTTGGCTCAGCCTTGCCCATCCGCAAGTATACCACCTGGAATGCATTCCAATACCACCCACATGAGTCATCACCCCACTCCCCATAGGAGGTAGCTGTTTCTTCCCCTAACAGTGCTTCTTTCGAGAGAATAAGTAGTATGTGTACCAAGTTCGGTCGAAATTGATCAAGTGGTTTAGGTGCAGATGCAGAACATGCAAACACACCCACAGAGCCGGTTTCATGACATTTTTCCACAAGCAACTTTTCAATCCCCCCTTCCCAACCCCCTATTTCCTCGTACACCTTCACCTACGTCAGTTCTCGTGATTGTTTGTGATACACACTGTTTACAAATATTGCACCGTGGCTCATCTCTCAACCTGCCTCCTTGTCTGGCTTGGGCCTTAAACTGGCTTTACACACACGTACATCCATTTTACACGTGTACTAGCTTTTCACCCGCAGTTTCGCCTACATACACGTATCTCACATCTATTGCCATATATTTGTCTGAATCTCTGCTATTTTCCACTGAACGATTCCATGCAGGATGTTGACTTTATGAAATTCAGCCTTGTGTGGCGTGATATCTGGCAGCGAAACACGTTCACAAAAATATTGGCTCACTGTAGGCCTAATGCTCATCCTCGCGATCTGTTAGACGCAATGAGCAGCACAAATATGAGACAAATTGCGCTTCATACTTTCAAAATATTCCAAGACAACTAAATACGGGAAAGGAATACCAAAATACCTGTTTTGAAACATTTTTACATTTCTCTCCCTTTTTCATCCCCATCCCCATCCCCATCTCTATGCCCAACCCCAGAGGTAGTAATTTTGTATATGTAAATTGTATTTAAATGGTTTCATCAACATAATGGGGAAAAATTTTAATTTCTCACCTAACCTAATTTCCTTCTTTTTTAGATACTACCCACACGACTTGCCAGTAGCGTAGGTCAGTCTAGATCTCAGGTGTTACCAAGTCCTTTCACTCCCAATTCACCTTTATGGGAGCTAGGTGGTTCTTGTCTCCAAAAAACTTCCTTTCAGACAATATATGTTATGAACTCTATCCCAGTGTTTAAGAGAAGATGTGGAACACACACACACACACACACACACACACACACACATCTCTAGGGTGGTCCATTGATAGTGATCGGGCCAAATATCTCACGAAATAAGCATCAAACGAAAAAACTACAAAGAACGAAACTCGTCTAGCTTGAAGGAGGAAACCAGATGGCGCTATGGTTGGCCCGCTATATGGCGCTGCCATAGGTCAAACGGATATCAACTGCGTTTTTTTAAATAGGAACCCACATTTTTATTACATATTCGTGTAGTACGTAAAGAAATATGAATGTTTTAGTTGGACCACTTTTATCGCTTTGTGATAGATGGCGCTGTAATAGTCACAAACGTGTAAGTACGTGGTATCACGTAACATTCCGCCAATGCGGACGGTATTTGCTTCGTGATACATTACCCGTGTTAAAGTGGACCGTTTACCGAGTAATGAGTATGATGGGCATACATCTATTAGGCGCACTACGAATGTAGTGGTGTGGACATGTTGGGAATGTGGATCTCACGGGGAGCGTGGAAGGGATAAGTCCCTGCAGACGCACTATCCTCTGTGCCCGCGGTGGCTCAGATGGATAGAGCGTCTGCCATGTAAGCAGGAGATCCCGGGTTCGAGTCCTGGTCGGGGCACATATTTTCAACATGTCCCCAATGAAGTACATGAACGCCTGTTTGCAGCTAGGGTGTCCATTTAATTATCATTTCAGTCCTTAGGTTAGTTACGTGTAAGTAGTTCTAAGTTCTATGGGACTGATGACCTCAGAAGTTAAGTCTCATAGTGCTCAGAGCCATTTGAACCATTTTTGGACAGAACAAAGTTTTCTCGGTTCACAGGCAAATGCCGTACACAACGTCCGTCCCTCCCTTTAACTGACGTCTGTGGTGACGGGCCACAGACATAAAATAAATTAGTCACAACATGAAAAACAGGGAGCCCATGCGGCGATATAAACACTAGGGAGAGGGGAGAGAGAGAGAGAGAGAGAGAGAGAGAGAGAGAGAGAGGGGGGGGGGGGAGAAGAGAGAGGGAGCGGAGAGAAGTACTTTTGCGTCTTCTTCATTATTCAGAACCAGTGGCTTTGCCGCAGTGGTGGTAATACTGGTTCGCGTCACATTAAGCGCTGTTGGGCTTGGCTAGCGCTTGGATTGGTGACCTTCCGGGTCTGCCGATCGCTGATGGCAAGCGTGGCGCACTTAGCCCTGATGAGGCAAATTGAAGAGGAAGTTGACTGAGAATTAGCGGCTGCGGCCACGAGGCCTGACAACGGCTGGACGGGCGGTGTACTGACCAGATGCTCCTCCATATCCGCATCCAATGATGCCTATCGGCTGAGGATAACAATACTGTCGATCGCTACCTTTCCTACTTCAGAGGCCTCTTCAGACGAATTGGTTTTTATTATTCAGTTCATAAATAATGTTAATCCTCCTCATTGGTAACCGTTATTTCCACCACAAATTAATATTGCTATAAATTTTGTCAGAGCCTATGAAATATTCGAAGTCCTTGCAAACAGTTAAGCCAAAAACACTCTTCTCTCCTCTAAAGTGACTCTTACAAACGTCTAACACAACCCTGCTAAATATTTCATTACCACTACTTATATTTCGTTACCACCACTTTGCAATGCTAAGCACGCCAATATATGCTTTGCTTCACGCCTTCCCTGACCCAACTCATTAGGGTAAGGCGGAATGATGATGCAAATTTCCTTCTTTTTAGCTGTATACTGTAGCGGGCTGGTAGTGGGGCAGGGCTATTCCCTAATGTTAGTGTGAACAACTGTTCTTGTCTAACCAGTGTATGATATACTGTCAGTAATTACTATTCGGTTTCTTCGATCATACGCAGAATCGAATTTTACCAATACAACTTAAACCAAATTGACTTTTACTCTTAATAACGTGAGGTATCGACATCGCCCGTATCAACATTGCAAGGATATTTGTGTTCAAATACACAGAATTCACCCACGAGAGCATTGAGCATTCGTTGCGACTACTCTTTTCTTGTATGGATGGACGCGAGCAAGATGTGTGGGAATGCAAAAGTGTCTACTTCTAGATACATACTTTACAATTCACTGTGAATGAATGCCAGAGGATGATAGCGTTCCTTCCCGATCCAATCTTGCATAGGACGCTGAAAGAACGAATGGTCAGTGCCTCAGTGTCTTCTGTCATTAGCAGGAATTTGTCATCGCGGTTCCTACGGCGCGATGCATATGGGGCTGAAAATTATCTCTGGATTCACTCCGAAATACTGGTTCTTGAGCCGGCCTATGTGACCGAGCGGTTCTAGGCCCTACAGTCTGGAACCGGGCGCCCGCTACGGTCGCAGGTTCGAATCCTGCCTCGGGCATAGATGTGTGTGATGTCCTTAGGTTAGTTAGGTTTAAGTAGTTCTAAGTTCGAGGGGACTGACGACCTCAGAAGTTAAGTCCCATAGTACTCAGAGCCATTTGAACCACTGAACTGTTTCTTGAAACTTCTATAAGCACACTTTCCTTTGTGAGACTATGTGATCAGTGCACTTTATACCCACACAAATCTTCGTTCCCAAAATATTTGTACGAGTTCACTAATTCCAATCCGTGACCCACTGACGTTGTAGTATTTTTAATTTTTTAAATTTTTGAACATTTCAACAAATTGCCGATGTTTGCACCACTGAAGAGTTATCAGAATCTGATCGGATATTTGCACAGATTTTTTTCTTGAAGACCGTGCTTCATTATACGAGAATCGTTTAGTAAATAACGCCCCAAATATTTTATACAACCGTAAAAAGCTAAAGGAAAACGTTCTCGTATGTGCATCAGTTTTGAAGTTTCTTCTGCACCTGTGCGAAGATTCGAAAAATTCCAACGATAGCGGAGCCATAATCCACACAAGATAGTCGTTACAAGAGTAAACGTTGTGGCCTGATGCATTCCTCTCACAAAGAGGAGTACAATTCCGCTAATGGTCTGGCTGTATTCGTATCTTCGACAACTTTCGAAACGGCATATTGACTGCGTGTTTAGCTACATACTGTTTCAAAGAACCCAACGTTTACTAGTATATTGTTTCGAGGAAACAGCATATTGAGTATTATCACAAACAAGTCAGCTTTATAATTAAACGTCAGTTAATGACACATCAGTGACATAAGCCTTCCAGAGAGACTACGACAGTCAATACAAATGACGAAACACACATTTCTTCGCTTTAGTGTAGTGGATCAAGACGTGGATTACGGAACTGTAAGAAGAAGATTCGTGTTCCGCTATATGCTAATTTCTTTCGTCTTGGCATTTTTAACACATTCTAGGACTTCCTTGTGAACGTAATACAAGTATTTTATGCAATATTCGATGTTATTTACGTTTCTGTCTGATTATAAAACGAAGGGTGAAATAAATACTCAGCTTTTACTTGCAAATATGTGGCGATTTCTGAGTACGCGATTACCCAGGAACCTAAGAGAACAGCTTAAATTGCTGCTAGTGAAACGAGCTGCAATCAGATTCACCATCTTCTCTGTGCTGGCATTTCCAAAATTTTCTTTGTGAGAAGAAGACATCAGGTCCCAACGCCTCATCGTTACAAGCAACGTGCTGTAATTGAATTCTTGGTTACAGAAAAAGAAACGGCGATGAACATCCATAAAAACTTATGTGCAGAGTGTGATAATGATACAGTTGATAGGAGTACTGTTGGACGATGGTTAAAGTGAGTTAAAGCGTCAGGAAGAGCAGGAACTGAGCTCCACGATCGGCCACGTCCGGAACGTCCTGTTGCCATTATCTGTGCAGGCTCTTAGAACAGTGGTCCTCAAACTGCGGCATTCGTGCGGCCCGGGGCTACTATCAAACGAATCCATAAACGTCTGCTAACATTAAGAGGTTCTTAAGAGTGGATTTTTCTTGGTCAGTAACAAACAAAGACGTCTACAGAGACAGCGGTATTTTAAGATGCACTCAATTTTAATAGACGTTAGTGAATTCGAACGAGACATAAGTAAAGTTGGCCACTTACGTCAGCGGTGGAGTAGTATGTAGCGTGGCCACTAAGGGGTTAATTGAAGTGAGAGGGGATATGTTTTATTGTCTACTGACAACTGACGAGCGTGCGCAACAAGTACCAATCGCCTACTATCGTATAACTATCAAACGGAAGTAAAACAGATTCGTGAATACACGTTTTGGAGATGGTCATCTTCAATTGCGGTACATGTTTGTAGCACGTAATATGAAATCAAATTAAGGCTGTTGTAATACAATGCAATGAGTAAAAGGAAAATTACATTCAAAACTGTGATCGTGTTATTAATTAATATAAAATCATTTATGTGGGCTATCAGTTAGTAGTCAGATCGGTAGGGGAAGGTATGGCAAAGTGCCCAGGATGCAAAAAGTGACTATTGAATATTTTTCGACGTGAAGAGTGCTGCTGGGTGTCGAGAAGTGGTCACACTAATTCTGTCATTCCTACAGCGCCATTGTTGTCAGTGAGATTGACAGAGGAAGCTTGTACCCTTATTTTTTACTAGAAACTTTATTATTTGTGAGTTATCTGGTGTAAGACAAATTATTTATATTATTCTTGTTACTTCACTTGCACGGAGAGTAATAATTTTTTACAACATCAATGTTTTAACAATGTCTTTTGGCCTATAAACGTACTTCTTTGTTATTTATTTCAGTTGTGTAATGTCTTCTTTGGATCACTAACGCCGACATGGCGACCGAGCGAGGTGGCGCAATGGTTAGACACTGGACTCGCATTCTGGAGGACGACGGTTCAATCCCGCGTCCGCCCATCCTGATTTAGGTTTTCCGTGATTTCCCTAAACCACTCTAGGCAAATGCCGGGATGGTTCCTCTGAAAGGGCACGGCCGACTTCCTTCCCCATCCTTCCCTAATCCGACGAGACCGATGACCACGCTGTCTGGTCTCCTTAACCAACCAACCAACCAGCCGACATGGCATCTGATCGGGAAAAGTAGCCAAGGTGTTAGTTCCGGTGAGAGTTACTCACTTCCAAGAAACACCCACAATACAACAAATAAAGCTGACTTCTAAATCATTTTATGTACAAAGCTGTCACCCTCCATTCCACCCCTTTGTTACATGTTTGAATTAAGTTATATTATTTAGAGCCATCTCTGTTCCATCAATCTGGGATCACTACCAGGTAGGGCTGATAGAATATCCCAAGAAGAGCGGCGTGTTTCGCCACAACGTCGTTTACTCCGCGCGAGAGCGTTATAGAGATACTCAGGAAACTCCAGTGCAGAGGTTACAAAAGAGGTGTTGTGCATCATAGCGTGGTTCATTATTGAAAGTTCGAGAGAGCACTTTCCGTTAAGAGTCGGACAACGTATTACTTTCTGCCTCATACATCTCGCGAAGTTACCACGACGAGAAAATTCAAGAAATTAGAGCTAATACAGGGGCTTACCGACAATCATTCTTCCCACGCGCCAGCGAGTGGAACAAGGAAGGGGGAAACCAGTTAGTGGTACCACAAATACTCGTTAAGCGGCTTGCGGAATGTGATGTAGAAGTATTTAACCTAACATGAAAGTACGTTTTAAAATGGCCTGCTAAAGCCATCACTATGTAAAACTTCAGAAAAATACATGTACCCAAGACATTATTTTATTTTTCACTTAAAATATTTAACACGATACCACATAATGTGTAGATACAAAATGTGCAGGTTGTAAGCTGTCAATAATCATAGTTTGGTGCAAATTGAATTTCTCTTTGAGTAGCCCACTCCTAACCCCCTCCCCCGTTCCTTTGTGACCCGACGTGTCGCCCTCCAATGTCAGTATTGGCTCTTAACCAAAAAAAGTTTGACGACCACTGCTCTAGAGTTACAGTGAGGGTACTGCGTGTGTGTACGTGCATTGAGTGAGAGTCTTTGGATATACAATTGTGAGTTTAAGGTGGGTTCCACGAAAGCTCACAAGATTAAAAGAAAATCAATTTCATCTGAATGTTGAGTAGTCTGAGGCCAATGGAGAGGCTTACCTGTCACGAATCGTTACAGGTGACGAAACCTGGGTGCCTCACGTTGAGCTGGGGAAAAAGGCAGTCACTGGGGTGGCAGTACCCACAGTCAGCAAAAAAAGAAGAAATTCAAGGCAGTTCCATCTGTTGGCAAACTCATGATGGCTGTCCTTTCACATAGAGATCGTGTCACTCTCATGGGTATGTTGCCAGAAGGATCAATCATCAATTCAGGGGCATATGTGAAGATACTGAAAAACCGAAGAACCGTTTCCGACGGGTTCCGTCTGTCAAGAACCCAAAAATAAATAAATCAATCTATCTTGCTCCAACACGACAATGCGCGCCTACACACAAGTCTCAGAACGTGGAACTCATCTCCAAATTGAGTTCGACATAATCGCCTTAGCCTTACAAGGGATACACATTGAAAATGATGGTAGCGTAATTCATGCAGTGAAAACATGGCGATGAGCACAGAGCAACAGCTTTTACCAAATGGGAATATATACTCTTAAACAGCGCTGACGGCTGACCATAGAACGTGATGGGAATTGTGTAGAAAAATAACACGTGTAAAAGAAATGTTGGTTGATATTGTCACCAGATTCTAACTGTCAAGAATAAATATATTTAGAGATAAAAGTTGTGGGAGATTATTTATTCTACGAAATGGATAGCTCCATCGTCTGCAAAAACGCCTGAGGTCATTGATAGTTCATTACTAAACATCCCATCACTCTTTTCTGGGGCACACCTGAAATTACTTCTACTTCTGTCAATGACTCTCCATCCAAGATGACGTGATGCCTTCTTGAATCCAGTCATACATTTCGTTTCGTACCCCACATAATTATACGTTTGTTTTGGTGTCATACTAAGACAAATGATTTTCAGAGGTCAATAAGTACTACTTCCACCTAATTGCTTTAATCCATGGCTTTCACAATTTAATGTGAGAAAAGTGCAAGTGTATTTTCATATACTAGATCAATTTAAGAAATCAGCTAATCCCTGAAAAGGTTGAGCAAGTAAACTTGCGATAAAAAGGCCACAGTCAACACGGTTCTATCACCATGATACCCATCTTCGCCAATTGTCGAGTATTATGCGAAAAGTCACATAACTATCTTCTATCAATCACCCTATCTCTCCAGATCTTTCTCCGTATAGTACTTCCTTTTGCAAAATTAAAACCAGTTGTGAAACGCTGTTTCTGTTCTGTTGATGAAATCGATGAGATTTGTCGTGCTCTGCGATAGACACAGCAAAAGAATGTTGTCTGACTTAAATGACTTCTCAGCCTGCACTGTCTAGATTTTCATATTTTACTAGCTTCTTCCATGTACGTGTCCCACAAATGTACTGCATACATCTCCTCCTCCATCCTCCTGTCTCTGTCCACATCTTCCGCCACTGTCTCTCTGTCCACCCCATCTTCCCATTTCCTATCTGCTTATCTGCACCTCCCCTCTCTTTGTCCCTATCCTCCACCCTCCTCTCCAGCCATATCCTCCTTCTTCTCTCTCCTTGTCACCTCCTACATCTCCTCTGTCTTTTTCACCTGCACAGTACCTGTCTACACCTTCCACCTGCCTCCTGCATCTCCCTTTCCTTCCCCCTCGCCCTCTCCATCTCCTCCTCAGCCTGTCTCTCTGATCATGTCTTCTTCCCCTCTCTCTGTCCATCTCCACTCCTACTATGTGCCCATCCCCTCCTCGTCCTCTTGCCTCTCTCTGTCCATCCTCTCCTCCCGACTTTCTGACACCTCCCGACCCCCCACTCAATCCACCTGCTTCTCCATTTTACTTTTGTCCACCTCATCCTCCCCCTCTATCTATCTCCTCCCACCATCTCTCTGCTCAGCTACGCCCACCGGCATGTGTAGCCCCTAAAAGGCATGCCAATATTACCTGTACAACACACCTGTCAGACCACACATCCTATTTACATGACAGGTATGGAAAATCCTTTTTGTCCGTATCTCCGCCCCTACAGCACACAAGTCGTCCTCCTCCTCTCCCTCTGTCTGTGCCTCTCTGCCTCCCCCATCTCTCTGTCCATTTCTTCCTATCCCTCTCGCTATCCATCTCCCTCTGCCACACCTGCACCCCCCCCCCCCCTTATCTTTGCCCTCTCTTTGTTCATCTCCTATGCCACAACGTTTTCATTCCCATTGCCATTGCAATGGAATGTGACTCTTACCACCATAGCACTTATTCCCAGACGACAGGTACTATGTATACCACGTTTGGTTGTGATAAATCCAATTTAGCAGGTGTGGAACACAGACGCAATATCCATTCTTATACTAGTTGAAAAGCTTGTTGTTTGTTGGATATTATTTTTATCTTCTAGTAGTCCAGCTTCTCCTCCAACCTCTCTCTGTTCATCTCCTCTGTCCATCTCTGTCTGTCCATCTTCTCTTCCCCCTGTCTATATCTACATTCTCCGCCACCATTCTCTATCAGTCACACCGTTATCACCCAATTGGGTGGTTGGTGGTTTCTACGTCACTGTATTCTTTTTCAGATAGTATGTTATATGTGTACAAAGTTAGGTTGAAATCGATCCAGGAGCTTAGGACTCGATGGTGAACATAATCGTATGTGTTATACATAGTGAGTCACTAACTATTGCCACCTGGAATAATTCCGAAAGTATGATAGTAGCTGGTAAAGTTTGCGGCATAGATCTTGCATGGGACAACGGGGGCCATAATATGACACTGGTCTTTTGTTGTTAGGTGGGGTCGCGCCAGAGATATGAAGGCCCACTTTGTTTTTTTTTAATGGGATACTATAATTCGGTACTTATTTTCTGATAACTGCTATGGAGACGAATCCAATGATGTGTACCAGTAAGGACTTTGAAGGTCAACGAACGTCAAAAAGGTGGCATGAACGACCATTTACTAAAGGTGTTCGACGTTATGACCATTAGTATCAATGGAGTGCTGCAACTTTTTCATCATGGATTGAGTGGTGTTCCTTATAATTTCGGCACTTATCGAAGTACACGGTCTGACGATTCTCTCCCGTATATTGCGAAAATAGTAAATATTCGTCGAATACGGTGTATCCAACTAACGTGCTATTGACATGTCAACACCATTCGACGGTTTCCCAACCCAACACTAATAGGAACGGTAAGACTAGTATCGTCGAATCAAGCGAATGTGAATGATGTATTCCTTCGAAGAACAAGTCGATATGCTACTCATTTAGGGAGAATGCCAACGAAATTGAGTGAGAGCTAGAGACCTATACGCTGAAAGATACCCTCAACGCACTCACGCTATACGTCGTGCATTTCAATATGTGTATGATAAATTGAGAAATGGATCTTTAACGCATCGGAAACATATACGGAAAGGGAAGTTACTAACGAGGAAACGGAAATTGGTACTCTTGCCACTGTGGTTCAAGATCCTTATGTCAGTTCGCATCAAATGGCAAAGGAATCTGGCATGAGCCAGAGTAGTGTTGTTCGTGTTCTGGATCGCCATAAATATCATCCTTACGATATCAGTCTCCACCAAGAATTAACTGGTACGGACTGTGTGCGTCGCATTGAATTCTGCCGATGGGCTCGATTGAGAAGGATGACACATTTATTAATTTGATTTTATTTACTGTCGAGGCTACATTCACGAACGATGGAGATGTTAATTTGCAGAATATGTATTGTTAGGCAACTGAAAAATCCATGTTGGCTGCGGCAAGTTGCACATCAAAATCGTGGTTGGTGAATGTATGGTGTGGGATTCTGGAGGACATTTCATCGAAGGAAATCTTAATGGTGGAGAGTACACCACATTCCTGCAAGAAACATTAGGTCTGTTGTTGGAAGAAATGTCTTTAGGAACAAGGAACAGAATGTGGTGTCAACACTATGGACGTCCAGCACATTTTTCGTTGATGGTTGGAAATGAGTTACAGAGACAATTCCCAAATCGTTGGATTGGACGTGGAGGAGATGTGTCGTGGCCTGCTCGTTCGCCAGACTTTTTTTTTTGCGGGGATTCGTAAAAGACATCGTTTATAAAGACGTTCCAACTACACCTAGCCGGCCGCGGTGGTCTCGCGGTTCTAGGCGCTCAGTCCGGAACCGCGCGACTGCTACGGTCGCAGGTTCGAATCCTGCCTCGGGCATGGATGTGTGTGATGTCCTTAGGTTAGTTAGGTTTAAGTAGTTCTAAGTTCTAGGGGACTGATGACCACAGATGTTAAGTCCCATAGTGCTCAGAGCCATTTGAACCATTTGAACTACACCTAAAGATATACGAGAGAGAATTTTCAGAGCATGTGCTTCGATAAATGCCGATGTGATAAGGAATACCACTCAATCCATAAGAAGAAGATTGCAGTACTCCATTGATACCTATGACCATCACTGCGAACACCTTCTGTAAATGGACGTTCATACAACCTTTATGACCTTCGTTGACGTTCAAAGACGTTACTGTTATACATCATTGGATTCCTCTCGATAGCCGCTATCAGAAAATAAGTACCAACCTATAGCATCCGATTAAAGAAAAAAAAGAAAAAAAAGTTGAACTTCATATTTCTGAAGCAATCCCATCCAGCAACAAAAAAACCAACGTCATATTATGGCCCCAGTTGTCTCATGGAACTTTAGTCCCACAAACGTTTCAACTTCTATCACACTTTCGGAGTTATTCTTGGTGACAATAGTTAGTGACTCACCCTGTATGTTGCACACACAAATGTCTAATTCTCTGCCGTTTTACACTATACGACTCCAGATAGGCTGTTGAATTTATCTGTGCGGCTTAATCTTAGGTTTCGAAACACGTTGGAAAAATTATTGGCTTGTTGCAGCGTTTATTCTAGCAACCTGGTTGACACACTAAACTGCACAAATTCGAGACAAATTGCCCTTCATATTTAATGGTATTTCAAGTCACAAAGTACAAGAAAGAAGTACCAAGACGTCGTTCTCGAACTCATGGTAGTGGGGAGTCAGCATTTTTGTACAGACAATAAGAGGTGCACATAACAGATTTGGTTGAAATTGCTCCAGCAGTTCCTCAGTTATGTTTGTCACCCGCTTTTCACTGCCACTCCTATGGGATGTAGGTGAGTCTTAACTGCACAATGCTCTTTCCACGTATTAAGTAACCAATAAAACCGAGACTTTGAAGAATGAGCTGCCTTGTATAAAGAGATTCAAACTGATGATCCCTTTAAAAATGACTTAATGTGTTAAATATTTTACGTTAAGCATGTTAGCGAGAAAGAGTTTAGAACAGGTTTGAAATTATGTTTAAAGTTTGTCGCTAAGTGCTTCTGTTATCAACCAATGGACGAGTACATTCTGCGTAATTTGCACTGTTTTAAGAAAATCTGATTTTTCACACAATGATATAATTCACTGGTATATGTGGATACCGTGTGCAGAATTTGTCGCGAATAGAATTAGTAGTAAAGAAGTAATAAATTGAAACGTCATGGTTCAATGAACAGCGAAAATCTAGAAAGCGATAAACTTCCTTTCTTTCATCTTGGGGGCTGTCAGCGAAGAAAAAATTTCATGAATGCTTGAAAACATATGTGAAATTAGTTGGAAGTTACTAAGTGGTCTCATTATCAAACACCGGATGAAACTATTATGGGTATTGGCGCGCAGCTAGTTACGCTTCTGTTTCACCCCAGCCCCCACCCCTTTGAGATGTAGGTGGTTCTTACCGCACAGTGCTGCTTTATACTCGTAAATAGTTGATTACGTGTACGAAGTTTGGTTGAAACTGATAAAGTGGTTTAGGAGGAGGTGTGAAACATACATACGTATATTTTTGTAATGAAAATGCGATATAGATACAAGCAGACATCCGAATTTTGCTTTTTGAGACACCACTCGTGCCAGTTAGGTCCAGTTTGAAATTATAATTCTAATACTTTTATGTTAGTGTCATTTTTCCATTGTCCAAGACTTAGTATCAAGACTTGTGTGTAACGTAATATAAGAATATTATGTATTTTGCGAGTACAGAATTCATACTGTGTCATCAGTTGTAAACTAAATTTGTCTTTCCTAGAAATTTCGGCATCAGATCCTCGACCTAAAACAATCAATCCCCATTTTTATAGACTGTTCGCATAATAACAGATTTATTTTTGAGAATTTTCGGAAGCTTGATAGTGTTGTGCGTAACTACACTCATGTTCAGGAAAACATAACACCTTGAACGACTAGAGATAGGATGGTCATATTCACCAGACATCTAAATTAATACGTTCTGCAGAAATTATTAGCATTTCAGTCACCTCAGTTCAGCATGTGTTCTATTGCTTAGTAGGGGCAGGATTCGCCTTCAGCTCTGATAACTTGTTCCAAGCGTGATGCGATCGATGCGTATGAGACACGAATGGCCCTCCTGTGGTATAGCCATTCACGCTACATTAACCTGGTTCCAAAGTTCGTCTGTAGTGGTTGGCATTGGGTCACTGCCTTTTACCACATGCTACACATTTTCGATTGGCGATGAGTCTGGTGACCTAGCGGGCCAGGGTAAAAGGCCGACATCCTGTGACACCAAGAAGGCACGTGTTTGTGCAGCAACATGTGGTCGTGCATCATCTTGCTGAAAAATGGCTTCTGAAGTGTTGTGCAGAAAGGGTGTGGCTACAGATCGCACGATGTCGTTCAGGTAGGTCACACTGGTCACAATACCCTAGCCACGCACCAACTGTGATTTGTGGTTGCACCCACAGCACCCCACACCGTAAGGCCTCGGGATGGCTTTGTGTGTCTTGTGCGTATGCACTCATTGTGGTGCCGCTCCCCCAGTCAGCGGCGAACCAAAATGCGGCCATCACTTTCAATCAAACAGAACCTGGATTTCCAGAATGAGATTATCACTGTGCAGCGGAGTGTGCGCTGATATGAAACTTCCTGGCAGATTAAAACTGTGTGCCCGACCGAGACTCGAACTCGGGACCTTTGCCTTTCGCGGGCAAGTGCTCTACCACAGTTTTAATCTGCCAGGAAGTTTCATATCAGCGCACACTCCGCTGCAGAGTGATAATCTCATTCTGGAAACATCCCCCAGGCTGTGGCTAAGCCATGTCTCCGCAATATCCTTTCTTTCAGGAGTGCTAATTCTGCAAGTTTCGCAGGAGAGCTTCTGTAAAGTTTGGAAGGTAGGAGACGAGGTACTGGCAGAAGTAAAGCTGTGAGTACCGGGCGTGAGTCGTGCTTCGGTAGCTCAGTTGGTAGAGCACTTGCCCGCGAAAGGCAAAGGTCCCGAGTTCGAGTCTCGGTCGGGCACAGAGTTTTAATCTGCCAGGAAGTTTCAGAACCTGGATTTGTTCGAAAACACTATCCGATGCCATTCCTGTCCCCAGTGACGTAGTTCCATACATCACTGCCGTCTAATATGTTTCTGCACATTCGTCAAAGTAAGCGGAGAAGTGGACGACGCGCACGTAACCCACGCCGTAGTAAACGGTGACGGACTGACACCCCTGATAGTGTGCGATGTGTTACGCTGTTCCACTGCTGCGGCACAGCGTAGGAGGACCCAGATCTGTCTTGCAATGCCATTCGGATGAGGCGTTGACGGTGTGGTCTGTGAGATGCAACCTGCCCCATATTCTCGTGTTCTACGGCCTTCCGTGAACCATTCGGTACACATCCGTTGCACTGCCGAAACACTTCGTCCAACACGAGCAGCGATTTCCTGGATAGATGTATCACCTGCTCTCATGCCAATAATGCGACCACTTGCAAAACCACTGATCTGACGCTAAGGTTCGAGCATATGCCAAAGAGGCATCTGTTCTAGTCATACTGATCCATTACCTTCGGCTAAAAGCGACAACGACAGCCGCAGGCAGATTTTACTGATAGGTAGTGTTGCGCCACGATACCTATGTTGACCTTGAACCCGCTGCTCGACATGGTTCAAATGCTATTCTACAGAACACGCTAATGTACATGTCTTGTGAATATGAACGCCCTATCTCTAGTCGTTCAAGGTGTTCTGTTTCTTTGTGGACCTGAGTGTAACTTCGTAGTAAATTATGAGCTACAGCTGTGTATTTTGTAAACGTTGTAATTTTCATAATCATGCTTCAGAGATGGAATCTTCTCACCGCTAAAAGTGTTGGACGAAGTGCGTGGAAATAAAACAGGACCAAATCAAAAAATAAATGGTTTTTAACCCAAAAAGAACAGTGCATCAATGCCTGGCTGGAGGAATTATTGCTTTCTTAGGAGGATTTTGCTTCTTTTTATCACGTCCTGGCAACAGCCTTTCGTGGTGTGCACTGGAATCCAGCCTCAGCATTCGACGTCTTTGCTAGTTTTCCAAGCAGATAGAAATAATCGACGGTAGCAGAAGTCTCCACTAGGTTGTTAACCCTTTGTATTGACAGCTGAGAGAGATGGTTCTCTGCTCTTATATTTCCTGTGTCTTTGGTATGGTTTAATTACTCCACTTAAGGTAACTTGCCTGTGAATCCACTGCAAAAAGCGTTTATTTCTTCATCTTAAACCGATGTTTTCAGATTTTTTAAGAAAACGGTGGTCAAAAGAACTGAACTGTAAATCGAGAAGTTATTTAAAAATTGAAGATCTCTCGATGGACTTCCACAGCCATGTTTCCGCCGCCTTCACATACAGGGTGTTTCAAAAATGACCGGTATATTTGAAACGGCAATAAAAACTAAACGAGCAGCGATAGAAATACACCGTTTGTTGCAATATGCTTGGGACAACAGTACATTTTCAGGCGGACAAACTTTCGAAATTACAGTAGTTACAATTTTCAACAACAGATGGCGCTGTAAGTGATGTGAAAGATATAGAAGACAACGCAGTCTGTGGGTGCGCCATTCTGTACGTCGTCTTTCTGCTGTAAGCGTGTGCTGTTCACAACGTGCAAGTGTGCTGTAGACAACATGGTTTATTCCTTAGAACAGAGGATTTTTCTGGTGTTGGAATTCCACCGCCTAGAACACAGTGTTGTTGCAACAAGACGAAGTTTTCAACGGAGGTTTAATGTAACCAAAGGACCGAAAAGCGATACAATAAAAGATCTGTTTGAAAAATTTCAACGGACTGGGAACGTGACGGATGAACGTGCTGGAAAGGTAGGGCGACCGCGTACGGCAACCACAGAGGGCAACGCGCAGCTAGTGCAGCAGGTGATCCAACAGCGGCCTCGGGTTTCCGTTCGCCGTGTTACAGCTGCGGTCCAAATGACGCCAACGTCCACGTATCGTCTCATGCGCCAGAGTTTACACCTCTATCCATACAAAATTCAAACGCGGCAACCCCTCAGCGCCGCTACCATTGCTGCACGAGAGACATTCGCTAACGATATAGTGCACAGGAGTGATGACGGCGATATGCGTGTGGGCAGCATTTGGTTTACTGACGAAGCTTATTTTTACCTGGACGGCTTCGTCAATAAACAGAACTGGCGCATATGGGGAACCGAAAAGCCCCATGTTGCAGTCCCATCGTCCCTGCATCCTCAAAAAGTACTGGTCTGGGCCGCCATTTCTTCCAAAGGAATCATTGGCCCATTTTTCAGATCCGAAACGATTACTGCATCACGCTGTCTGGACATTCTTCGTGAATTTGTGGCGGTACAGACTGCCTTAGACGACACTGCGAACACCTCGTGGTTTATGCAAGATGGTGCCCGGCCACATCGCACGGCCGACGTCTTTAATTTCCTGAATGAATATTTCGATGATCGTGTGATTGCTTTGGGCTATCCGAAACATACAGGAGGCGGCGTGGATTGGCCTCCCTATTCGCCAGACATGAACCCCTGTGACTTCTTTCTGTGGGGACACTTGAAAGACCAGGTGTACCGCCAGAATCCAGAAACAATTGAACAGCTGAAGCAGTACATCTCATCTGCATGTGAAGCCATTCCGCCAGACACGTTGTCAAAGGTTTCGGGTAATTTCATTCAGAGACTACGCCATATTATTGCTACGCATGGTGGATATGTGGAAAATATCGTACTATAGAGTTTCCCAGACCGCAGCGCCATCTGTTGTTGAAAATTGTAACTACTGTAATTTCGAAGGTTTGTCTGCCTGAAAATGTACTGTTGTCCCAAGCATATTGCAACAAACGGTGTATTTCTATCGCTGCTCGTTTAGTTTTTATTACCGTTTCAAATATACCGGTCATTTTTGAAACACCCTGTAGCAATGTTTCATTACGCGGCTGTTCGAGAAGCAGGTACTGTAGAACTGTTTTTCAGGTTGACAGCCCTGCCATAAGATACGCTTAGCGATCCTCTTATGTTCCCTTGTTTACTTTTGGTTTTCGTGTGTTGTTTTCCTTATAAACTTTCCTGTAGCTCGAGTTGCTGCTATTCGTCATTCTTGAAAGTTATTAAGCCGGCAATTGGTTTCAATGTGGGGCAATTAACCGGTGTAAAGGTCTGGAGTTGCTGGAAATACATTCTGGGTTTAATGTGAGGCAATCACTGTTGGCAACTGATTCCATGAGAGTGGCAGAAGCTGGAAAGTGGGTGCTTGAGACAGCTGAACATGCCACAATAACAAGGAGAAATAACAAAACGAAGGCGGAAGATGAGGAACATGTAAACTAAGAATATCATGCAACTGGAGTGTATTAGAAACAGCAGAGGTCAGTCACAGTTCAAATATAACTTTGAATTGAATTTCCCTAGATTTAAATTTTCTGACATCTTTACTGTGCACAAAAAATCTGTTTGAGCTAGAGGTCTGAAATATTTTCGTACTGTAGAGACCAAAATAGACCACAGACGCTAACGTAGTATGAACAGGAAGGAACATACTTACTGATAAATTATAAAAAGTAACGTTAATTTTAATCACCGAGTGGCAATATTTCTAGACTAAAAACTTGGGTGCCGCGGGGAGTGGCCGCGTAGTTTGAGGCGCCATGTCACGGATTGCGCGGCCAGTCCCGCCGGAGATTCGAGTCCTCCCTCGGGCATGGGTGCGTGTGTTGTTCTTAGCATAAGTTAGTTTAGGTAGTATGTAAGTCTAGGGACCGATGACCTCAGCAGTTTTGTCCGTTAGGAATTCACACACAAACACATAAAAACTTGTGGCTGAAATAACGGGATTGTAGTCTACTTTTTGACAGACATGTTGTTGCTGTGTACTTACTGTTTCAAGCATCTAAGTGAGATAGATAGTCAGTGCATAGACTCCAAGTATGGATCGGCATATAAAAACAAAAAGCTACAATAAAGTGAACGTGTGAGCTAATGTGATTAATTGTATATAAAAATGTCTAGCAAGAATCACTCCTATTATCCTAAATTTTCATGCTACGAAGAGCTCAAAATTTGTAGATAGAATCCGTGTAAACATTACGAAATGGTTCAAATGGCTCTGAGCACTATGGGACTCAACTGCTGTGGTCATAAGTCCCCTAGAACTTAGAACTACTTAAACCTAACTAACCTAAGGACAGCACACAACACCCAGCCATCACGAGGCAGAGAAAATCCCTGACCCCGCCGGGAATCGAACCCGGGAACCCGGGCGTGGGAAGCGAGAACGCTACCGCACGACCACGAGATGCGGGCAAACATTACGAAAGCTGTTAGTGTGGTTCCAGGCGTTCACCAGCAAGTTACCTTAATACATTGTTATTTTTCTTGTGCTAACGCTTTTGTACGCAGGTGTAGTTACATGTAACTTTTTTTAAAAGTCTTTCGAGTTGGTGCATCGGTTAAATCATTTTTCATCCACGTATGTTATAGAGAGCTTCTTGCACGTTAGTTTATGTATCTTTAGGGTACCCTGTAGATCTAGATATCGAATATACATTATGTGCAAGGTGAAGCCAAACTTCGATAGACGGAACGTTAAACCGAGTTCGTTTGGCAGCCATTGCGCTGTTCTGTCTCTCTCCACATAATGTATACGGCCTCGTTAGCTCGTCGTAATTACAACAACGGCCACCTGGGGGCTGATGCGAGTTTATTAGCCAATCGGGGCTGCCGGCTCGCCTTTGTTGGATTTACGGCAGCGGTCGGAATGGTAGAAGACACGGCGGAGGTAATCGATACTGCCTTTAGTGCGTGACATCAGTCACGAAAACATCCACCACGACTTTCGTAATTCCCAAGAGGGTTGCACCACTGAATAGGTCAGGTAGGAGAGGCTCTGCAGTTTAATGCAGACAGTTCGGTCACACTCTAACTCTTTATGCCCCTAAAGCACCCCTGCGCAAAAGAACTTCAGTGCCCAAGCCGTATTTATAAAGACACGAAAGAATCCAAATTTAATGCAGACATGAAGCAAAGGTATGGCGTAATTTATATGACGTGAGATTACGAATATTGGTTGTGTACATACTATTTATTATATTGGAGGGTACTGACAATTCGTAACTTTTTTTTCTAAGAAACTTTCAGCAACGTCACCAGAAGACTTTAGGAGTAATGTCTAAATTTGTTCCATGGCTGATTTCGGAACACAAGCTGTTTTCATGTGGTTCTTAAATACTATGTCACAACAACCTGAAAAAGTCTTAATCGTGCAATAAACATGAACATTATATGCTTATAGTCATCTGACGGAAATATTGTCGCTTCATAAATACGCTACTGACCATTAAAATTGCTACACCACGAAGATGACATGCTACAGAGGCGAAATTTAACCGAGAGGAAGAAGATGCTGTGTTATGCAAAAGATTAGCTTTTCAGAGCATTCACACAAGGTTGGCGCCGGTGGCGACACCTACAACGTGCTGACATGACGAAAGTTTCCAACCGATTTTTCATACACAAACAGCAGTTGACCGGCGTTGCCTGGTGAAACGTTGTTGTGATGCCTCGTGTAAGGAGGAGAAATGCGTACCATCACGTTTCCGACTTTGATAAAGGTCGGTTTGTAGCCTACCGCGATTGCGGTTTATCGTATCGCGACATTGCTACTCGCGTTGGTCGACATCCAATGACTGTTAGAATATGGAGTCGGTGGGTTCAGGAGGGTAATACGGAACGCCGTGCTGGATCCCAATGGCCTCGTATAATACGGAACGCCGTGCTGGATCCCAATGGCCTCGTATCACTAGCAGTCGAGGTGACAGGCATCTTATCCGCATGGATGTAACGGATGGTGCAGCCACGTCTTGATCCCTGAGTCAGCAGATGGGGACGTTTGCAAGACGACTACTATCTGCATAGTTCGACGACGTTTGCAGCAGCATGGACTATCAGCTCGGAGACCATGGCTGCGGTTACCCTTGACGCTGCATCACAGACGGGAGCGCCTGCGATGGTGTACTCAACGACGAACCTGGGTGCACGAATGGCAAAACGTCATTTTTTCAGATGAATCCAGGATCTGTTTACAACATCATGATGGTCGCATCCGTGTTTGGTGACATCGCGGTGAACGCACGTTGGAAGCGTGTATTCGTCATTGCCATACTGGCGTATCACCCGGCGTGATGGTATGGGGTGCCATTGGTTACACGTCTCGGTCACCTCTTGTTCGCAGTGACGGCACTTTGAACAGCGGACGTTACATTTCAGATGTGTTACGACCCGTGGCTCCACCCTTCATTCGATCACTGCGAAACTCTACATTTCAGCACGATATTGTACGACCGCATATTGCAGGTCCTGTACGGGCCTTTCTGGATACAGAAAATGTTCGACTGCTGCCGTGGCCAGCACATTCTCCAGATCTTTCACCAATTGAAAACGTCTGTGTCAATGGTGGCCGAGGAACTGGCTCGTCACAATACGCCAGTCACTACTCTTGATGAACTGTGGTATCGCGTTGAAGCTGCAAGGGCAGCTGCACCTGTACACGGCATCCAAGCTCTGTTTGACTCAATGCCCAGGCGTATCAAGGCCGTTATTACGGCCAGAGGTGGTTGTTCTGGGTACTGATTTCTCAGGATCGATGCACCCAAATTGCGTGAAAATGTAATCACATGTTAGTTCTAGTATAATATATTTGTCTAATGAATACCCGTTTATCATCTGCATTTCTTCTTGGTGTTTTAATGGCCAGTAGTGTATAATGTGATAGTCACGCAAAACAAAGTGAAAATTTTAAAAAAAGACGGAATTATAGTTTTATTCTATATAGGTGAGAGTGTTGCACCTTGAGGATAGTGTCCCTCGGAACGCCTGGTATTTTCTGGATGGTGACCGATTTCATAACCATGTGGAAAAGAGCACACTACAGAACAGAGTAAGCAGTTTCTGGCATTTGATACTATTTCTATTGTTGTGAGAGTTAAGTTTCGTTTCGTTCAGTGGTTTTAAAAATTTATAATTCTATGCATTTAAGAGCTGTATACCGTATTATAGGTATTTGGAAGATATTATTAATTCTTCAGTTAAGAACTTTTATGGTCAGTAGTATATTTTTATAATTAAACTGCCGGAAAAAAATCGCAACAGCAAGAAGGAGTTGTGCAACGTAAACAAAAGTTAGTTTGTGTGTTTCTACATTTGAAAGATGATATCTATTCAAATTTTGCGCCAGTCCCGGTGCGTAGTTATCCATAAAAATCCTGTCGTTATTTGGCTGCAAATAGTCTCCTACTAGCCGAACATAACCTTTTTCCGTTCAATAATCGGTTCAGTTTGACGGAAGGACACAGTCAGTTGCATATAAAGTCAGACCATACCAATATGGAGCCACCAACTGCTTGTACAGTGGCTTGCTGACAAGTTGGGTCCACGGCTTCGTGGGGTCAGCGCCACAATCGAGCCCTACCATCAGCTCTTACCAACTAAAATCAGGACTCATCCGACCCACCACGGTTTTCCAGTTGTCTAGGAAGCAACCAATACGGACACGAGCACAGGAGGGGCGCTGCAAGTGATGTTGCACTGTTTAGCAAAGGCACTCGTTTCCGTCGTCTGCTGCCGTAGCCCATTAACGTCAAATTTCGTCACACTGTGATATCTGATACGTATGTCGCACGTCCCTCATTGCTTTCTGCGATTACTTCACATAGCGCTGCTTGTCTGTCGGCACTGACAACGCTACGCAGACGCTGCTGCTCTCGGTCGTTAAGCGAAGGCTGTTGGCCACTGCGTTCTGTGGTGAGAGGTCATGCCTGAAATTTGCTATTCTGGGCACACTCTTGACATTGTGGGTCTCGGAATACTGAATTCCCTAACGACGCCCGAAATGGTATGTCCCATACGTCTAGGTTCAATTTTAAAAAAATGACTCTGAGCACTATGGGACTTAACTTCTGAGGTCATCAGTCGCCTAGAATTTAGAACTACTTAAACCTAACTAACCTAAGGAAATCACACACATCCATGCCCGAGGCAGGATTCGAACCTGCGACAGTAGCGGTCGCGCAGTTCTAGACTGTAGCGCCTAGAACCGCTCGGCCACCCCGGCCGGCGTCGGATCAATTACCTTTCCATGTTCATAGTTTGTTAATTCGCATGATGCTGCCATAATCACGTCGGAACATAAATCACCAGAGTACAAGTGATAGCTCCACCAGCGCACTGCTATTTTATACCTTGTATATCCGATACGACCGCCGTTGTACGTGTGAAAATCGCTATCCCATGACTTTTGTCATCTCAGAGTATAATAGTTATTGGATATCACCTTATTTTTCTAGGAGACTTCTTGTCCAGTTTCACCCCTCTCTTATTTCACAAACCTGTCAGTCAGTTTACGTTGCGTGAGAGAAAGAGAGAGAG
Source organism: Schistocerca nitens (assembly GCF_023898315.1). NCBI lineage: Eukaryota > Metazoa > Arthropoda > Insecta > Orthoptera > Acrididae > Schistocerca > Schistocerca nitens. The sequence goes on from NC_064622.1 coordinate 273,267,286, forward strand.
AGAGAGAGAGAGAGAGAGAGAGAGCAGGCAGGCAGGCAGATAGATTGATCCAAGTGAAACGTCGCCTTAGAAAAATTAATGAATTACTGTGCTGATAAACGCATTACGTTATTTGATTTTCAAACAGCTGAGCAAAACTGAACATACTCAGACATTTTTCTCTTTACTTATTCTGATCATCACTAAACTGACACACAATATTTTTAGCGCAACGCAATCTGACTTTCAATACTCCCTACAAAAGAATGGCCCTGACTAACAATAACCTATACCTTTCATCAATCACTTACCTCACAAAAATCTTCGTTACTCGAACTACAGCAATACATCGAGCGCCAATACTGCCAGCTAAATAAAAGATTCTAACTACTAAAGGCACTAACTACTGATAGGCATAGTTAGCAAATGAATGATTTTGATAGAGAACAAACAATGTATTTACCTTAATACTGTTCAGAAGTGATAATATATACGCTCCTGAATTCATTGTCCCAGGAAGGGGAAACTTTATTGACACATTCCTGGGGTCAGATACATCACATGATCACACTGACAGAACCACAGGCACATAGACACAGGCAACAGAGCATGCACAATGTCGGCACTAGTACAGTGTATATCCACCTTTCGCAGCAATGCAGGCTGCTATTCTCCCATGGAGACGATCGTAGAGATGCTGGATGTAGTCCTGTGGAACGGCTTGCCATGCCATTTCCACCTGGCGCCTCAGTTGGACCAGCGTTCGTGCTGGACGTGCAGACCGCGTGAGACGACGCTTCATCCAGTCCCAAACATGCTCAATGGGGGACAGATCCGGAGATCTTGCTGGCCAGGGTAGTTGACTTACACCTTCTAGAGCACGATGGGTGGCACGGGATACATGCGGACGTGCATTGTCCTGTTGGAACAGCAAGTTCCCTTGCCGGTCTAGGAATGGTAGAACGATGGGTTCGATGACGGTTTGGATGTACCGTGCACTATTCAGTGTCCCCTCGACGATCACCAGTGGTGTACGGCCAGTGTAGGAGATCGCTGCCCACACCATGATGCCGGGTGTTGGCCCTGTGTGCCTCGGTCGTATGCAGTCCTGATTGTGGCGCTCACCTGCACGGCGCCAAACACGCATACGACCATCATTGGCACCAAGGCAGAAGCGACTCTCATCGCTGAAGACGACACGTCTCCATTCGTCCCTCCATTCACGCCTGTCGCGACACCACTGGAGGCGGGCTGCACGATGTTGGGGCGTGAGCGGAAGACGGCCTAACGGTGTGCGGGACCGTAGCCCAGCTTCATGGAGACGGTTGCGAATGGTCCTCGCCGATACCCCAGGAGCAACAGTGTCCCTAATTTGCTGGGAAGTGGCGGTGCGGTCCCCTACGGCACTGCGTAGGATCCTACGGTCTTGGCGTGCATCCGTGCGTCGCTGCGGTCCGGTCCCAGGTCGACGGGCACGTGCACCTTCCGCCGACCACTGGCGACAACATCGATGTACTGTGGAGACCTCACGCCCCACGTGTTGAGCAATTCGGCGGTACGTCCACCCGGCCTCCCGCATGCCCACTATACGCCCTCGCTCAAAGTCCGTCAACTGCACATACGGTTCACGTCCACGCTGTCGCGGCATGCTACCAGTGTTAAAGACTGCGATGGAGCTCCGTATGCCACGGCAAACTGGCTGACACTGACGGCGGCGGTGCACAAATGCTGCGCAGCTAGCGCCATTCGACGGCCAACACCGCGGTTCCTGGTGTGTCCGCTGTGCCGTGCGTGTGATCATTGCTTGTACAGCCCTCTCGCAGTGTCCGGAGCAAGTATGGTGGGTCTGACACACCGGTGTCAATGTGTTCTTTTTTCCATTTCCAGGAGTGTATATCAGTTCATGACATCCAGTCTTACAAATCTACTCTCTCTGATGGCCACACGTCCAGATCCTCCTCTTTCAAAACTCTGCCATCCCTCTCCCCACAGCCGGCCGAAGTGGCCGTGCGGTTAAAGGCGCTGCAGTCTGGAACCGCAAGACCGCTACGGTCGCAGGTTCGAATCCTGCCTCGGGCATGGATGTTTGTGATGTCCTTAGGTTAGTTAGGTTTAACTAGTTCTAAGTTCTAGGGGACTAATGACCTCAGCAGTTGAGTCCCATAGTGCTCAGAGCCATTTGAACCCACATCCACCACTGCTGGCGGCTCACCTCCAACTGCCCAACGCTACGCGCTATTCACATCCAACTGCCCAACACTACAATAACGAATATTCCAACAATGCCAACCAGCCACAGACTGCACACAGCACAGCCAGTGATTTTCATACAGAGCGCTACGCGACGTCGCCAACATAAAAAACTAAACAGCCTACTTACACAAGATACTGGCACAAACATACGAATGCAACCACGGGTCAGCTCAGTGTCTGCAAAAGTACGTAATGTATTTTGTTGTAGTTGCGTGACAGTGAGTGTTCCGTAAGCAATACATGGATCATTACTGTACGCAATTTGCCAAATGTCTTACGCTTCATTCCATTTCTTTTGCAGTGGCACGCCTGTTTCCTGTCGAATACAAAATATTTAGAATCAGTTGCCAGATTAAGTGACAATTATTGATGAATGTGTTACTAAGACAGCTCATGAAGATTAGAGTTTAACGTACCGTCGACAGCACGGTCGTTAGAGACAGAGCACAAGATCGGATTACGAAAGGATCTGGAAGGAATTCGGCTGTGTCCTCTTCAGTGGAACTACCTCGGAATGTGACTGCAGTGATTTATGGAAGTCACGAGAAACCTAAATCTGGATGGCTGAGCGGGGATTCGAACCGTCGTCCTATCGAATGTGAGTCGGGTGCGCTAAACACTGCGCCACCTCACTCGGTAGGTAGCGAAGTGGTTAAGGAACTAGACCCTTATACCGAAGGGGCGGTTTTGTAATCCCATTCCGCGCGTCCACATTTCAGTTTTCTGTGACTTACTTGCACTGCTTTAGATGAATTGCCCTTCCCCGTTCTTGTCTAATCTTAGCCTGAGGACCATCTCTAAGAGTAGTCACGTAGCGATACGTCATGATCTCCGTTCCTACGTTATTTACGGATAGTAGTAGTTGTAGTAGTAGTAGTAGTAGTAGTATGGTATTCTGCCTTACGGCAGGTCTTGTTGTGGGTTAAGCTTCTTCCACTTTCGTCTGTCTACAGACTGTCTTTTCATTTCTGAATATTTATCTCCTTTGATATTGTCCAGCATTTGATATCTTCTTTTTCCTCTTCCCCTTTTTCCCTCCACCATTCCTTCTATACCTTCCTTCAATAAACAGTCCCTCCTCAAACAATGTCCAATCCAGTTTCGTTTTCTCTTTCTGGTGACTTTCAGTATGTCTCTTTCTTCTCCAACTCTCCTTAATACTTCTTCATTCCTTACTCGGTCTCCCCATTTCACTTTTTCCATTATTCTCCATATCCTCATCTCTAGTGCCTCGAATCTTCTTTCATCTTCCTTCCTCAATGTCCAGGTCTCCACACCTTACAGTGCAACGCTCAAGATGTAACATTTGGCAAGTCTTTTCGTCAGTTCTGTGTGTAGTGGTCCGCAAAGTAATTTGTTTCCTCTTGAATGCTTCTATTGCTACTGCAATTCTTTTACTAATTTCTGTTGAGCAACACATATCATCCATTATTACACTTCCCAAGAATTGAAGTTATTCACTTGCTCTATTTCCTCTCCCCCTATTTTCATACGGCATTTTCTCCCCTTTCCTCCAATTACCATGCTTTTCGTTTTCTTCTTGTTAATATTCATTCTATATTCTTCTAATTTTGTGTTTAAATCATCTAACAACTGTCCTATCTCTCTTGCACTCTCTGCCACCACAACCACGTCGTCTGCAAATCTTATACACTCCACTCTCCAACCGCTATACAATCTCCTCTACTTCCATCAAAACTTTGATTAATAATTTCCTCCAGATAGGTATTGAACAGTGTTGGTAATAAACAACCACCTTGTCTTACACCACTTCCCAGTTCAATTTCTTCACTTATCGCACCCCCTATTCGTACTCTCGCTCTCTGGTACAAATATAAATTTCTAATTAGCTGTCTATGCCTCCAGTCAAATTCATGTATCCTTAGGATTTCCACCAGTTTGTCCCATCTGACACAGTTAAAAGCCTTCTCAAGATCAATTAAGACAACATACACCTTCCTATTCTTCTCCATGTACTTCTCCCCCATCACTCTCAGTAGCCCAATGGCATCTCTAGTTCCCACTCTCCGCCTGAAACCAAATAGTTCATCTCGTATTACGGAATTCAGATTTCCATATAGCCTTCTGTTGAGCTTCCTCAGTAAGACTTTGGCTCCATGCGATATCAGGTTCACTGTTCTATGTTCCTCACACTTTCTGCTGCTCTTTTTCTTTTCCATAGGTATTACGATACTTTCAGTAAAGTCCTTTTACGGATAGCAAGGAAAAAAATGGACGTTGAACAGAACCTATTCTTTAAAAGACCTGTGTGTTTCTTGGTGTTCTGCCAAGTTGACTTCCCGTTTTATGCACAATACAGGACGCTTAAAAAAGAATGATCTGATTTCAGATCTCCACAATTATTAATAAAATCATACTACAAATATATAATGAATTACAAAATACAAAATCTTAAAGCTTTAGCTGTGCTATTACAAATACTGTGTTTCCACCAGGAAAAGTATAAACAACATCTAGACGATAACTAAATTCGTCATAACCTCTACACAATGTATCTTCTTTTACAGAAGTTATGACTGCTGTTATTCTATTCCTCGTTTCATGTCTCGAGGTAAAGGGAAGAACACACTTACCTTCACATACTGGCCATCTTGGAGGCAGACTGTCATTGAGAAACTAACGTATTTTGTTGTGTCAGTGTGGTGGAAATTCTAGGCGCTTCAGTCCGGAACCGCACGACCGCTACGGTCGCAGTTTCGAATCCTGCCATGGGCATGGATGTGTGTGATGTCCTTAGGTTAGTTAGGTTTAAGTAGTTCTAAGTTCTAGGGGACTGATGACCTCAGAAGTTAAGTCCCATAGTGCTCAGAGCCATTTGAACCTTTTTTTTTTTGTGGTGGAAAATGTAAACATCGGAGTTCTTCTGAAGTTGTGGAAAGAGCCATTTCTGAACTTGAAGATAGCTCATTCCAGTCAATGTGTTTTCCTTATAAAAGAAGAAATCGTACACTTTTCACGATATGTAGCACAAAAAAAGTTCACTTTAGGTGAATCTCTTTCGTGCTCAGTGACATCACAAGGACTGTGGAGTCCCCATATGCGGAAGTTGTGTCGATTTACTCTACCGCTAACATGAAATATTTCATCACTGAAAATTAATCGTGGTAAAAATGTACCGTCTTCCCGTTTCCTTTAATCACCAACCTCGAAAGCCTGCACTAATTGCAGCCTGTACGGCTTACAGAACAAACGAGGCTTTAACACTTGCCAGAGCGTCGTTTGAGGCATTGCCGGTTCTGCGCTTGCGCGGCTGTGGTCTCCGCTCTAACGTTTGCCCAATTCTTTCCGCCACATCATAAGAACTGCGAGGTCGACCTGGACTGTTACCTTTGCATCCTGTTTCTTCATATTGACGATACAAACGACGAATGTTTTTGGGTGCAAGCGGATCAATGGGAAAACGCCGAAACCACTAACTCATTCTCCGAAAACTGCAGCCCACAAAACGGCTTCTACTGAGCGGGCACCATGTTACTTCTGACTGCAAACAGAAGATGCGTTGACTAACATCTAATGGCGATTTTCTGAAACTCCAGGCTACGCCCATTCAAACAACACACATTTCCTTGCCGGCACATCCCATGTCTTTTTTTTTTTTTTTTTTTTACCCTTCAAAATCAAGTCATTCCCTTTTGAAACACTCTATATTTAGATGACCAATCTAGACGTCTTCTTCCTGCACTGCCGGTTTTGCTGTCACTGAGCTCGTTATCTGGACTCCAATGAGGCAGAAAGTGCACATAACAGCAAGACTTACAACACCGGAAAAAGACGTCTGGGTCGGTAATCGAAACATTGCGCATAAAATGGAAACACACACCGTTATCACGCCGAGAAAACATGAGAGATCACATAACATCACCTCTATCACTCAGTTGTTCCATCACTTTCAGTGTCTCTCGGTGTTTTCTCTGTGTCGCTGCACCCTGTTGGTGCCCTGATAGCCGTAAACTATTCACTCCAATAGTGCTAGAGATATTGTTGGGTGATCGTGCCGTTCTCCACTATAGCGTCGCGTATAAACAAAAAGCTTATGCTACGGCGAACGAGAGCCATTATTTAGCTTCTGCTATTAAAGCGAGCTCGCGTTTTATGGGAGCTGGCTATATCTATCAACAAGTGCCCCCAATCTGGGGTCTTGCGAATTCACTAACACCACACGTGCTAAAATTATTCCTGCGGTCATTTTACCCGTCAGCACATATTGCTCGCTCCTGCATAACGCTCTTTTCTCCCATCCATTCAGTCCTCTTTTGTTAGGCGGCCGACTTGTTGCCTGATAGCAGTCGCGCGAGTCGTCGCCATCCGCAATTCCAATTAGGCAGCTAATTGGCCGTTGGTACACGTGCCTCATGCATAAACAATATAAGCACGCTAGCCGCCCCGCCTTCCTGCACGTATCTCTCGCAAACATATCTCACGTAAGCGCCCGGTTCTGGGATTAGCCACACGCGGGAGGACGGATCTGCGTTGGCGGAATATCGCGTTTCTGCCCGTTCCAGTATCGACAGCCTCTGCAGCCTACAGTTCGGATATATCGTGCAGCCGCTGGAAACAGTGTGTATCTACAATTTATAATACATTTACCAATGTTATCTCTCACCAAGGTCTCTCTCTCTCTTTCTCTTTCTCTTTCTCTTCTTCTGCCTCACCTCCCTCCTTCCCTCGCCCTGTCTCTTTCTTTTCTCTCCCGCTCGCAGAGGTGACAAAGTCATGGGATTACGATATACACACACAGAGATCGCCTCCGCAAGTTATACAAGGGCAGTGTTTTGGCGGACGTGATTACGGCCGCACGAAGGGACTTAACAGACACTGAACGCGGAATGGTAGTTGGAGCTAGATCCACGGGACATTCCATTCTGGAACTCCTCAAGGCAGTACCACATTTCAGGCATAATCTCTCACCATGGACAACACAATGACTGACGGCCTTAACTTCACGACCGAGAGCAGCGGCGTTTGCGTCGAGTTGTCAATGCTAACAGACAATCAATAGTGCATAACATGACCGCAGAAATCAATGTAGGACATACCAAGAACGTATCCGTTACGCCAGTCTGACGAAACTTGGCGTTATTCGGCAATGGCAGCAGACGACCGGCAGCAGCGCCTATGCTAACACCACAAAATCGCGTGCCGAGCCTCTCCTGAACTCGTGACCATATTGGTTGGATCATAAACGACTGGAAAATCGGCGCCTGGTCAGATAACTCCCGTTTACAGTTGGTAATAGCCGATGGTAGGGTTCGAGTGAGGTGCAGACACCACGAATCCATGATTCCAAGTTGTCAACAAGATACTGTGCAAGTTGGTGGAGGCTCCATGATGGTGTAGGCTGTATTTAGACAAAATGGACTGGGTCCTCTGCCCCAACTGAGTCGATCATTGACTGGAAATGATTATGTTCGGCTACTTGGAGACCATTTGCACTCATTCATGAATTTCATGATCTCAGACAACGACGAAATTTTTAGGGCTGACGATGTGCCATGTTGCCAGGCTACAATTATTCGCGGTTGGATTATCAGCATACTCTGAGTATGCTGATAAAATAGCTCCATATTAAGCAATTATATACAACCACTCGCTCACAGAAAGATCTGTACCTAAAGACTACCGAGCGAGGTGGCGCAGTGGTTAGCACACTGGACTCGCATTCGGGAGGACGACGGTTCAATCCCGTCTCCGGCCATCCTGATTTAGGTTTTCCGTGATTTCCCTAAATCGTTTCAGGCAAATGCCGGGATGGTTCCTTTGAAAGGGCACGGCCGATTTCCTTCCCAATCCTTCCCTAACCCGAGCTTGCGCTCCGTCTCTAATGACCTCGTTGTCGACGGGACGTTAAACACTAACCACCACCACCACCACCACCTAAAGACTGGAAAATTGCTCAATTCACACCAATACCCAGAAAGGGAAGTAGGAGTAATCCGCTGAATTACAGGCCTACATCACTAACGTCGATTTGCAGCAGGGTTTTGGAACATATACTGTATTGGAACGCCGGCCGATGTGACCGAGCGGTTCTAGGCGCTACAGTCTGGAACCACGTGACCGCTACGGTCACAGGTTCGAATCCAGCCCCGAGCATGGATTTGTGTGATGTCCTTAGGTTAGTTAGGTTTAAGTAGTTCTAAGTTCTAAGTGACTGATGACCACAGCAGTTAAGTGCCATAGTGCACAGAGCCGTTTTTTTTTTATTGGAACATTATGAAGTATCTCGAAGAAAATGATTTATTGACACATAGTCAACACGGATTCAGAAAATATCGTTCTTGTGAATCACAACTAGCTCTTTATATTCATGAAGTAATAAGTGCTATCGACAGGGGATGTCAAATTGATTCCATATTTTTAGATTTCCAGAAGCCTTTCGACACCGTTACTCACAAACGTCTTCTAACCAAACTACGTGCCTATGGAGTATTGCCTCAGTTTTGCGACTGGATTCGTGATTTCCTGTCAGAAAGGTCACAGTTCGTAGTAATAGACGGAAATCATCGAGTAAAACGGAAGTGTTATAGGCCCTCTATTGTTCCTGATCTATATTAACGATACAGGAGACAATCTGAGTAGCCGTCTTAGATTGTTTGCAGATGATTCTGTCATTTACCTTCTTCTAAAGTCATCAGATGATCCAAAAGACTTGCAAAATGATTTAGATAAGATATCTGTATGGTGCGAAAAGCGGCAATTGACCCTGAATAAGGAATAGTGTTATTCACATGAGTACTAAAAGAAATCAGCTAAATTTCCATTGCGCGATAAGTCATACAAATCTGAAGGCTGTAAATTGAACTCAGTACTTGGGGATTACAATTACAAATACCCTAAATTGGAACGATCACATAGATAATATTATGGATAGAGCAAACCAAAGACTGCGATTCATTGGTAGAACACTTAGAAGGTGCAACAGGTCTACTAAAGAGACTGCTTACACCACGCTTGTCCGCCCTATTCTGGAGTATTGATGTGCGGTGTGGCATCCGCATCAGATGGGACTGATGGATGATATTGAAAAAGTTCAAAGAAGGGCCACTCTTTTTGTATTATCGTTAAATGTAGGAGATAGTGTCACAGACATGATACGTGAATTGCAGTGGCAATCATTAAAACAAAGGCGTTTTTCGTTGCGACGGGATCTTCTCATGCAATTTCAATCACCAGTTTTCTCCTCCGATTGCGAAAACATTCTGTTGGCACCCACCTACATAGGGAGAAATGATCATCACGATAAAGTAAGAGAAATTAGGGCTCGCACAGAAAAATTTAAGTGCTCGTGTTTCCCGCGTGCCGTTCGAGAGTGGAACGGTAGAGAGCGAGCTTGAAGGTGGTTCATTGAACCCTCTGCCAGGCACTTTATTGTGAATAGTAGAGTAATCACGTAGATGTAGATGGTTTGAAGAACATACTGAACAATTCGAGAGATGATCTGGCCACCCATCGGACATTTAGACCTTCGCTCATTACACTACGAATATCTGCTATGAGCCGTTACAGATTAGGTGAGCACTGTCGATTTGTTTCTCGCAAGAATGAAACACGGTGGCTATAATACGAGCGTGTGTAGCTGCGATCAAACAGTAGCGGCGATTGAAAAGACGCCACCGACCTTATTTCACGTGCGACGTGATGGTAGCACTGGCAAGGGACCGCGCGCTATAGCGACCCTGCTTCTCAGTCGATCTTGCATTATGTTGTGGACAGACATTTTCTGTGAGCTAAAAGCATGTCTGACAACGAGAGTTGCGTTAGACATGACATTTTACGTTGTGTTGTCGATTCAGAAAGACTAATTTCATAATTAAAAAGGAGGACATCTCTCTACATAAGGAAATTAAAAGAATACCGTGATCGCAAACTGAAGGAAAAACTGTGGGGAAAAATGTGCTGTAGCGTCATTCGATACCTGACTGAATTGTCTGTACCAGAAAAGGATGACAAAGGTTTTCCATACTTCAATAATTTTATTCGTTCATGTAGACATCGCCAATACAACAATTTAATTTTTTTATATTTCCAAGCTACTCATCCTTGTGGAGTCTCAACGTAGTTTGTAAAATGCTTACTTACCTGCATACCAAGCACAGGCTCTCTTATTCCCAAAGACTCACAGCGCAGCAGAAGCCATTCTTATAACTCATCCCCGATTCGTACATCGCTATTTATTCTTACAAAATTTTGTAGAATACAACACGCTGTTATGATTATGTCTCAAAAACCAACATCCACATCGGCAGGTCGTTGAAATAATCTCCAATTGTTAGCCAAAATCCCAAAAGCGCGTCGCACTATTCTCCGAGCAGCTGCAAAGTATCTGGAAGAAATTATATTTAGTAATAGCATTAATATTTATTCATAGGAATATAGGGTACATATTCACAATAAAGTATACGCGGTGTTAATTTCATTCATGACAGGTAAAGAAATTCGAAAGAAGTGGAAAAATATAAAGGAATGTTCCGCAAGAGAACTGGCATCACAGAGAAATTTTCCGTCTGGCGGTGCAGCAAGAAAACGGATAAAATATCAGCACTTCGATGCAATGTTATTTCTGCTCCCTCAAATGGAAGAGAGACTGGCCACCAAAGACATCGAAATTCTGACAAATAGCAGAAGAAACAAGGAAGGATGTCGTCGTCGTCGTCGGTCGCCGTCATCTCCCCCCCCCCCCCCCCTCCGTTCCGCTCTAACATTGTGTTCACAAAACAACTACTACTATGCAGCACAGAGCACAAAAGTAAGACATCCTACTAACAGATAAGCCAAGAAGGGTTCTCCATACAGAAATCTCTCTTAAATATTTTACAAGAGAAATCAAATAAAGAAATTAACGAGGACAAAAGGCTTGCTTCAATGCCTGTCGCCATGTTGGCAAAGTTAAAAGAAGAACAAAAACATTTCGCGAAAGTAGAAATACTGAACGTGATGAGGAAAGATAGATGTTATCAGCTTCCACAAATTTTCCACAGCATCCGACCATGCAGGTCATAAAAGCACCACCAAGGCAGCTTGTCCTCCAGCAACTTCATCCGTTCAGCCTTGTTCGAAATGATGTCCTAAATGAAACGAAACCTCCACAAAGGCTGAGTATCGGTGCCCCTCTGCTGACAACTGTACCAAGAAATCTGAAACTTGTACGTGCAACATCGTCTCTCAGTTTTCACAGGAAACCAGTTCGCCGATTTCGAATTTTAATAGTGATTTTCTTGATGTATCTAATTTGAACGTAAAAGGCAATAAAAACTGTTGGATGAAGTGATACGTGCTTACCTCAAGGTCACTGATAAGCAATCCTCAGGGTAACTAACTTCCCACAAAAACATCATATAATTTACTATCTGATGTTCTCTGAATGTTCGTAACTGAACCAGTAGACGGACTATGTCTGTCAGTATAGACTAATCGTTTTGCGTCAGTGCGTCCACCCTGCATATAAAGGATGCCCCAGAAATGTTGCGACAAACTTGGGGGGATTGAAGAGGGTGGCTTCAGGAACACATCGAGGACAGGGACCCAGTTCCAGATACGTCATCCAACGACTGTTCGAAACATCGAAGTTATAGGTGCCAGCGCCGCCATTGGACCACTCCTTTGGCAGCAAATGCGATTGTGTTCACTGACAGAGCGTAGAGGGAACGCCTTGCTATGTTGTGTGCTTTTCAGCGATCGTGACTGATAGCCACGATCGCCTGTGGAAATGATGGAGGCTGCTGCTGCATAGATAAGCCTTGTCTCCTATGAACACGATGCTTGTTGCCTTGGAGGACGACTGTTTCGGCTAAGGGTATCCATATACCTTTCATTTTTCCCCTGCATACCGAAAAACATTGGAGATTTCAGAGGGCTCCTGTGGAAAAATAAGCTGTGGTTGAAACCTATGTCTGAAACCGTCATCCACCGAGATAACAGAGCATTGTATTCATAGGAGACAAAACAATCAGTCGTAATCACTGAATTGCAAAAACATTGCTAGACGTTCCGCCTACGGTATGTCAGCGTAAGTCATGTTTGCTGTGGAAGGGGTAAGCTAGTGGCAGGCGCAGGCGCCTATAACTTCGACGCTTTGTAGCATCGTTCGATGACGTTTCTGGACACTGATTCGTAGCCTTGATTTGTTCCTCAGGCGCCCTCTACAATCCCTCAAACTTTGTCGCAATATTTCTGTGACACCATATACATATACATAACCCAGTAAAACAAACTTAGCTAACTTAGAACAGAGTAGAGGTAGCTGTGAACAGTGGTCATTACTAACCTTATTCACAAGGCCTCTTGTAGCAGGGGGCGAATAGGAATATGTATGTATGGGCTAAAGGTACAAAGGCCACATCGTAAAATCACAGCTTCATTTCCTTTTCTACTTTCCTTTTGTTCCCAAAACCTCTTCATTAATTCAGAGTTTTTTTCTTCCTTTCATCTGCCTATTTTTTCCCCTGTTGGTTCTTTCGTTGAGACTAACTTAACTTTCTTGTTTCTGAATTTACTTCTGAACCGTTTTCTATCCTCAATTTCTTCTTCTGAACTTTTCAGTTATTGTGTATCTTGTTCTGTTTGTTTCATGCAACTGGCCTTTAAAATTTGGTTGCATTAACGACGTGAAAAATTTTCTTAGTGGTACTGTTTTCATCCACGCTACATAGATGTACGTAGAACTATAGGTGCCTTTACCTAAATTAATCTGTGATGATGTCTGTGTGTACGTAGAGTTCGTTTATAGTTCGTCTGACCCAAGTTCTGCTTTGGAGAACAGCGTCATAGATTTATCTAAGAATTTTCGTTCTTGCTTTTTTTTTGTTACGAATTTTTGTCATCTCTCTTATTACTGTGGTTTCCTCCTCATAAAAAGCGTATGGTAAAACAACTGTGTTGTAGTGTCGTAGTTTTCCACTATGAGTTATTGTTTTTTTGTTTATGGCACTACCGAAAGGGAAGACCATCGTGTTCGGCGTATGGCTGTGGAGCATCGTACTGCATCTGAATCAGCAATTAGAGTAGCAGTTGGCACCACAGTGACACAACGAGCTGTTAAAAAAGGACAGTTCCAAGCCGGACGTCCTATAGCGTGCGTCCCACTTATCTGAAACCAACGCAGTTTGCGACTTCAGTGGTATCAACCGAGAGCTGGTAAGGAGGAGGCCAGGTGTGCGCAGCCAACATGTCTGCTGTTTAGACACACCGGACCCACACCTACAGTTATGGTCTAGGGTGCGATTTCGTATAAAACCAGTAGCCTTCTCGTTGCTTATCCCACGCACGCTGAGTGCAAATTTCTACGTCAATCTGATGATTCGACCTGTTGTGCTGCCATTCATGAACAACATTCCAGGCGGTGTTTTCCAACAGGATAACGCTCGTCCACATACCGCTCTTGTCACCTTAAATCATCTACAGAGTGTCGACAAGTTGCCTTGGCCCGCTCTGTCACTGGGCCTGACTCCAGTCGAGCACGAATGGGACATCATCGGACGAAAACTCTACTGTCATCCACCATCAGCGCTAACCGTCCCTGTATTGACCGACCGAGTGCAACAGGCAGGGAAACTGGCATCCGACGCCCGCACTAGACGATACATTTACGTTTGCATGCTTGCATTTAACATTCTGGCGATTAGGTCTGTTGTTAATGTATCAGCATTTCATATTTGCAATGCCTTTTCTCGCGCTCACAGTAACCTGTCATCTTGCAACGTTAATCACTTCAGTATGTTACCTATACAAACGTATTCCCGAAATTTCGTTACTCTACATTAATTATTTCTTAGTGTTGGGAATTTGTTTCCATCAGTGTATACATGCAATGAGAGGGGGGTGCTGAGTATGAGGGCGTAACTAAAAAGAGAGAGGGGTAAAAGGATTTAGAATGATCTACGTTAAAAGACCGCAAATATATTCGCATGCCAAAATTTTTCGTGAGGAGGTGGGAACGAAGACAGAGGCAGCGGGTTCCCCACTTTTCTCTCACAGTCGTTTAAACAGGGCGTATTCACCTTCTTTGTGCTTCAACAGGAACATTTTTCCGCTGTCGCAATTTAATCGGCATTCCTGCCGGTTTATACGCTATACGCTACATTTGTTTATGTCGATGGTCATTTGCCGACCAAAATCAAGCTCGATCCTCTGCAGGTCTTCATGCATTTCGCTATAATTTCCTAGCGTTGCGACTTCTTTGTATGCAACAGTGCCATCCGCAAAAAAAATCTCATGGAACTCCCGACGTTACCGATTGTATCAATTATACAGGGTGTTACAAAAAGGTACGGCCAAACTTTCAGGAAACATTCCTCACACACAAATAAAGAAAAGATGTTATGTGGACATGTGTCCGGAAACGCATAATTTCCATGTTACAGCTCATGTTATTTTCGTCAGTATGTACTGTACTTCCTCGATTCAACGCCAGTTGGCCCAATTGAAGGAAGGTAATGTTGACTTCGGTGCTTGTGTTGACATGCGACGCATTGCTCTACAGTACTAGCATCAAGCACATCAGTACGTAGCATCAACAGGTTAGTGTTCATCACGAACGTGGTTTTGCAGTCAGTGCTATGTTTACAAATGCGGAGTTAGCAGATGCCCATTTGAAGTATGGATTAGCACGGGGCAATATCCGTGGCGTGGTACGTTTGTATCGAGACAGATTTCCAGAACGAAGGTGTCCCGACAGGAAGACGTTCGAAGCAATTGATCGGCGTCTTAGGGAGCACGGAACATTCCAGCTTATGACTCGCGACTGGGGAAGACCTAGAACGACGAGGACACCTGCAATGGACGAGGCAATTCTTCGTGCAGTTGACGATAACCCTAATGTCAGCGTCAGAGAAGTTGCTGCTGTACAAGGTAACGTTGACCACGTCACTGTATGGAGTGCTACGGGAGAACCAGTTATTTCCGTACCATGTACAGCGTGTGCAGGCACTATCAGCAGCTGATTGGCCTCCACGGGTACACTTCTGCGAATGGTCCATCCAACAATGTGTCAATCCTCATTTCAGTGCAAATGTTCTCTTTACGGATGAGGCTTCATTACAACGTGATCAAATTGTAAATTTTCACAATCAACATGTGTGGGCTGACGAGAATCCGCACGCAATAGTGCAATCACGTCATCAACACAGATTTTCTGTGAACGTTTGGGCAGGCATTGTTGGTGATGTCTTGATTGGGCCCCATGTTCTTCCACCTACGCTCAATGGAGCACGTTATCATGATTTCATACGGGATACTCTACCTATGTTACTAGAATATGTGCCTTTACACGTACGACACAACATGTGGATCATGCACGATGGAGCTCCTGCACATTTCCGTCGAAGTGTTCGTACGCTTCTCAACAACAGATTCGGTGACCGATGGATTGGTAGAGGCGGACCAATTCCATGGCCTCCACGCTCTCCGGACCTCAACCCTCTTGACTTTCATTTATGGGGGCATTTGAAAGCTCTTTCCTACGCAACCCCGGCACCAAATGTAGAGACTCTTCGTGCTCGTATTGTGGACGGCTGTGATACAATACGCCATTCTCCAGGGCCGCATCAGTGCATCAGGGATTCCATGCCACGGAGGATGGATGCATGTATCCTCGCTAACGGAGGACATTTTGAACATTTCCTATAACAAAGAGTTTGAAGTCACGCTGGTACGTTCTGTTGCTGTGTGTTTCCATTCCATGATTAAAGTGATTTGAAGAGAAGTAATAAAATGAGTTTTAACAAGGATAGTAAGCGTTTCCGGACACATGTCCACATAACATATTTTCTTTTTTTGTGTGTGTGAGGAATGTTTCCTGAAAGTTTGACCGTACCTTTTTGTAACACCCTGTACATATTGTGAAAAGTAATGGTGCTATAATACTCCCTTTGGGGTTCGCACAAATTAATTTTACGTTAGAAGATTGGTCTCCCTCACGAATGGCATACTTCACTACTGGCCATTAAAATTGCTACACCACGAAATTGACGTGCTACAGACGCGACATTTAACCGACAGGAAGAAGATGCTGTTATATGCAAATGTTAGCTTTTCAGAGCATTCACACAAGGTTGGCGCCGGTGGCGACACCTACAACGTGCTGACATGAGGACAGTTTCCAACCGATTTCCCATACACAAACAGCAGTTGACCGGCGTTGCCTGGTGAAACGTTGTGATGCCTCGTGTAAGGAGGAGAAATGCGTACCATCACGTTTCCGACTTTGATAAAGGTCGGGTTGTAGCCTATCGCGATTGCGGTTTATCGTATCGCGACATTGCTGCTCGAGTTGGTCGAGATCCAAAGACTCTTAGCAGAATATGGAATCGGTGCGTTCAGCAGGGTAATACGGAACGCCGTGCTGGATCCCAACTGCCTCGTATCACCAGCAGTCGAGATGACAGGCATCTTATCCGCATGGCTGTAACGGATTGTGCAGCCACGTCTCGATCCCTGATGATCGATGGGGACGTTTGCAAGACAACAATAATCTGCACGAACAGTTCGACGACGTTTGCAGCAGCATGGACTATCAGCTCGGAGACCATGGCTGCGGTTACCCTTCACGCTGCATCACAGACAGGAGCGCCTGCGATGGTGTACTCAACGACGAACCTGGGTGCACGAATGGCAAAACTTCATGTTTTCGGATGAATCCAGGTTCTGTTTACAGCATCATGATGGTCGCATCCGTGTTTGGCGACATCGCGGTGAACGCACATTGGAAGCGTGTATTCGTCATCGCCATACTGGCGTATCACCGGGCGTATGGTGTGGGGTGTCATTGGTTACACGTCTCGCTCACCTCTCGTTCGCATTGACGGCACTTTGAACAGTGGCCGTTACATTTCAGATGTGTTACGACCCGTGGGTCTACCCTTCATTCGATCCCTGCGAAACCCTACATTTCAGCGGGATAATGCACGGCCGCATGTTGCAAGTCCTGTACGGCCCTTTCTGGATACAGAAAGTGTTCGAATGCTGCCCTGTCCAGCACATTGTCCAGATCTCTCACCAATTGAAAACGTCTGGTCAATGGTGGCCTAGCAACTGGCTCGTCGCAAAACGCCAGTCACTACTCTTGATGAACTGTGGTATCGTGTTGAAGCTGCATGGGCAGCTGTACCTGTACACGGCATCCAAGCTCTGTTTGACTCAATGCCCAGGCGTATCAAGACCGTTGTTACGGCCAGAGGTGGTTGTTCTGGGTACTGATTTCTCAGGATCTATGAATCCAAATTGCGTGAAAATGTAATCACATGTCAGCTCTAGTATAATATATTTGTCCAATGAATACCCGTTTATCATCTGCATTTCTTCTTGGTGTAGTAATTTTAATGGCCAGTAGCGTATGTTCTGTTTGGTTGGAACACGCTGTTTGTTTGATGTTCCGGACGCTCTATTTTGTTCTTTAGACAGCAGTACGGAACTGCACCGAAAGTATGGCATGGTTCACTTTCTGTCCGGACACAACTCTTATCCCACGCTCCTACATCGCATGACGCTGAGCAACGATTCAAACCGTACAAGCGAGAAAACTGGAACTCCGGAACACACCGTCCTGACTTATAGGCTGTTCAAAAACATACTGCAATCAGGACAACACAGAAATACATTAGCATGTGACACCATACACAACACAGTGCGTAACGAAGACTCACGGAACACACTTAAAACACAAGCCGAGACGAGTAAACTACAGACATCATAATACGCAGCATCAAGAATAACCCCACAGGACAGACGAATACGGACGACAGCCGAAAAAAAAGCAAGAGTCAATATGCACATGGTGCAAAACCCACACAAGCAAATACGTAAATATAGCCCAATCATAAAGTAAGCGTAGACACGTAAGAGAACCAGAAAATAAATCTATAAGTATCCTGTAAAACATATGTATAGTAGAATCAGACAGTGACCTGTCATTGTACCGCAAAGAGTAACTCTAAACTTGAACTTAGATACATAGTTACAATAGTTAAAGAAACACACATTGTAACAACATTACCAGAGTCCCCATACGTAACTCAGTATAAGATCAAAAATGAGGATTGTAATTATTCAGCACGATTAAAAGCGTCTGTAAGTCAACGGCTCGACGAACGTACCAAGATTTTCACCGCCGAAAGCCTAAGGTAGCGAGACGAACCTCTCCCCTCCATTCTGTGCTGTCATCCATTAAGTTTGAATTCTTTCCTATCCTCTTTATGTTTTCTTTTTGTTACATAAATGTTAGGTTGAAGTATTTCCATTCCATAATTCGTTTTAAGTTTATAATCATTTAAAACTGCAATATCGTTACACTTAATTAGAATCAGAAGAATTCATCATGTTCCGTGTATGTAAAAGATGGTATTCTAAACGCACGACTTGTTCTAGCATCTAGGTAGTAGGTCTCAGTAAATGGCAGTGAATGAAATAAAACTGAAAGAAAATGTGCCGAAAGCCTTCCGGAAGCCAAGGAACACGGTATTTACCTCGGCACCCGTATCTACTGCCTCTTTGCGTCTCGTGGACGAACAGACGGCGCTGGATTTTCCACAATTGCTGTTTTCGGAACCCATGTTCATTCCTACAGAGGAGATATCCAGGCTCAGAAATGTCGTAACGCGAGTATAAAGCATCTTCCACAATCCTTCGACAGACTGACTCGGTGAGCATGTGAGCATGCGAATGGAATAAACAGGAAATTGCTAATATCGATATGTTACAAGCGACCACTCCATCACATACTCTGCACACGCCAAGAAAGGTCACGCGAACTGACTACTGATCGAACGTTGAGCCCTTTTTCATCGGCAGCGGCTGCAATTTTCCTAACAAAAGGAGCCTAACTGGTCAGTCCCCTCCTAAACCACCTTT
This sequence comes from Schistocerca nitens, assembly GCF_023898315.1. Lineage (NCBI taxonomy): Eukaryota > Metazoa > Arthropoda > Insecta > Orthoptera > Acrididae > Schistocerca > Schistocerca nitens. The sequence continues at coordinate 273,286,381 of NC_064622.1, forward strand.
CCCCCCCCACCCCACCCCCGCCCCACTTCCATGCTATGCCATCAGATAAAGGCAGCCGCTGAGAACTTGGCTGCTCTCTGCAACCCAGCGCTTCAGTTAGGCAAGCTCTCGAAAGTCCGCTGAGCCGAATAAAAAACCTGTAAAGTAAGAAAGTAAGGAATGAACCCGTTAAAGAACTGAATGAATAGGTCAAAGGTTTTGCATTCGGCGGCTTTGCTTAGAGATCGAGTTTCTGAGAACTTCCGGAATTCGGCGAAAGCACCCTCTCCGTCTCCGGGCACGAGAATGAGCGCTCAGAAAAATCCTTTCACCTTTCTCAGCAAGTAACCGTTCTCCGCAGTACTCAGAATCTTACATATTTAAACTTAAGAGGCAATATAATATTTACAGTACCACAGCTCGAAGAGCGTGGACAGAAAGCTTTTGGACCAGATCCGTTTACATTTACATACATACCTCGTATGCCATGGTAACAGTGTGAGGAGAGTATAATAATATTATCCAAACCACGTCGCATTCCATTTCCTCGTGGCGTGGTAAAACTAATTTCACTAACTGCGACATAGTCGCGTATACAAACAGTGATCCAATACTGTCAAATGTTTTTTATTCCAGTCTTTGATCACAATCTCAATTCTTTAGACGATGACCGGTTTCAGTCCGCAGTGACCATCCTCAGATCAGGACATGGTGTAAAAAAGATCTGAGGATGGTCATAACATTTGTAAAACTGGTTGTTTGCCTCCGTATGGGGGTGGAGTCTTCCTTGACGTACACTCACGAACTGCACGCTAGTTATACTATGGAATAAGCAAATTATGGCACAATGTACTTCAAACACTTCTCTAAATTCATCTCCATTGTTTTGTGTGAACAACATCACATTTCGCTCAAGATTTCGATTCAACTTCGCTGAACACATCTGCTGCTCTTGAAGTATACCGACCTATCTTAGTCTCATCAGGACGTCTGCATTCCTTCGATGTCAGCTGTTGAACCGACTTGATCTGATGTCAGTTAGTAGGACTAAAAATTGTTGTAAAGAAAAAAATGTTATAATTCTAAAAATGTGTAAAAGAAAGTTCGTATTTATTGGAGAAAGCTACAGGGTGTTTCAAAAATGACCGGTATATTTGAAACGGTAATAAAAACTAAACGAGCAGCGATAGAAATACACCGTTTGTTGCAATATGCTTGGGACAACAGTACATTTTCAGGCGGACAAACTTTCGAAATTACAGTAGCTACAAGTTTCAACAACAGATGGCGCTGCAAGTGATGTGAAAGATATAGCCGACAACGCAGTCTGTGGGTGCGCCATTCTGTACGTCGTCTTTCTGCTGTAAGCGTGTGCTGTTCACAACGTGCAAGTGTGCTGTAGACAATTCCTTAGAACAGAGGATTTTTCTGGTGTTGGAATTCCACCGCCTAGAACACAGTGTTGTTGCAACAAGACGAAGTTTTCAACGGAGGTTTAATGTAACCAAAGGACCGAAAAGTGATACAATAAAGGAACTGTTTGCAAAATTTCAACGGACTGGGAACGTGACGGATGAACGTGCTGGAAAGGTAGGGCGACCGCGTACGGCAACCACAGAGGGCAACATGCAGCTAGTGCAGCAGGTGATCCAACAGCGGCCTCGGGTTTCCGTTCGCCGTGTTGCCGCTGCGGTCCAAATGACGCCAACGTCCACGTATCGTCTCATGCGGCAACCCCTCAGCGCCGCTACCATTGCTGCACGAGAGACATTCGCTAACGATATAGTACACAGGATTGATGACGGCGATATGCATGTGGGCAGCATTTGGTTTACTGACGAAGCTTATTTTTACCTGGACGGCTTCGTCAATAAACAGAACTGGCGCATATGGGGAACCGAAAAGCCCCATGTTGCAGTCCCATCGTCCCTGCATCCTCAAAAAGTACTGGTCTGGGCCGCCATTTCTTCCAAAGGAATCATTGGCCCATTTTGCAGATCCGAAACGATTACTGCATCACGCTATCTGGACATTCTTCGTGAATTTGTGGCGGTACAAACTGCCTTAGACGACACTGCGAACACCTCGTGGTTTATGCAAGATGGTGCCCGGCCACATCGCACGGCCGACGTCTTTAATTTTCTGAATGAATATTTCGATGATCGTGTGATTACTTTGAGCTATCCGAAACATACAGGAGGTGGCGTGGATTGGCCTCCCTATTCGCCAGACATGAACCCCTGTGACTTCTTTCTGTGGGGACACTTGAAAGACCAGGTGTACCGCCAGAATCCAGAAACAATTGAACAGCTGAAGCAGTACATCTCATCTGCATGTGAAGCCATTCCGCCAGACACGTTGTCAAAGGTTTCGGGTAATTTCATTCAGAGACTACGCCATATTATTGCTACGCATGGTGGATATGTGGAAAATATCGTACTATAGAGTTTCCCAGACCGCAGCGCCATCTGTTGTTGAAAATTGTAACTACTGTAATTTCGAAAGTTTGTCTGCCTGAAAATGTACTGTTGTCCCAAGCATATTGCGACAAACGGTGTATTTCTATCGCTGCTCGTTTAGTTTTTATTGCCGTTTCAAATATACCGGTCATTTTTGAAACACCCTGTATATACGACAGTATAATCTCTTAACTTGCCAGAGAATGGTTGATATAAAAGAGAAAGTGAAGTTTTATGATCCTCTTTGATTACTCTCTTCTTGGAGATGGCCTCCTGCTTTGTTCTGAGAAGCATGAGCCGTACAGTCCTCTTTATTTATGGGAGAAAACGAAGCAGCGTTTTATGTAATTCACACGCAAATATACAGAATAAAATATTTAAGTGTTAGTGGATTTATGTATCACCTAATACTACATGAAATCAGTTCCAACCCAAGAAGACTTAACGTACTGATGTCCGAGTCACCTCCATTACGGCTAACACGGGAATAATTGTCAAAAGAAATGGGGACATAGCAAACCACACAAGGAGACACAAGAAGCCAAAAGGAAAAGCTCGAAGTTTATAAAACTTACGAACACTGGACTATGTGAGTGCACCAACGAATCGATGTGCAGAGCTTCTCAAGATAGGCGACTCATCATTGTCATTTACATAAACAATAGGAACATTTCTATTATTAGCAATAACATAATTTTCTCATATGCGTTTGAAAAGTCCGTGCAAAAATAAAAACTACTTACGTGTTTGGGGTAAACCTGTTTTATTTTTCGACATAGCCTCCTTTTAGACTTAATCACTTCGTCCAACGCTGTTCTAATTTGTTGATCCCTTCCGAATAATACGAACTGTCCAAGTCTGTAAAATAGCTATTAGTTGCTGCAATCTCCTCCTCGTTTGAATGAAATATTTGTCTCGCCAGCCATTTCTTCAAGTTGGGCAACAAATAGTAGTCAGAGGGAGAATAGGGGGCATGTCAAACGAGTTGGAATCCTATTTCCATTAAATTTGCGACCACAACTGCTGAGGTGTGTGCTGGTGCATTTTCATGAAGGAAAAGGACTCTTTTGCGGTCCAATCGCCGGCGTTTTTCTTGCAGCTCTGTTTTCAAACGGTCCAATAGCAATGAATAATATGCAGCTGTAGTAGCTTTACCCTTTTCCAGATAGTCGATGAAGTTTATCCCTTGCGAATCCCAAAACACAGTCACCATAACTTTTCCGGCCGAAGGAATGGTCTTCGCCTTTTTTGGTACAGATTCTCCCTTGGTATCCCATTTCTAGGTACTGGTTGTGATGGACCAATGACAGAGGAGCAGAATGCATTGTCAGTTGGGAACGTTATTTCTGAACTGTCATGATGGATGGACAGATGTTCTGATATAGTAAGATGCCACATTGTTGAGTGTGATTTGACTAGAATTTCAGTCAGTCAGTTGATCATTTGTAGATGTATTAATGCGTCCTCATTGCTTGGTATGTATTTGAAGATTTAGAGAAGTTTTAATGTGCAGTAGTTTCAGGACTTTAGCGTATTCATATCCACATGGAGTTGTTTCGTCCGATTATTAATGAGATGGTTAATTTTCGCGGCACGGTACAGAATTAGGTTTAAGTTGTACTAACCCATTCAAATACTAGGACGTTTGAAATCGTCGCATTCTCACTGACAAACAGTGAACTTATTTCTGTATATTTTGATGCACATGACGTTGCTTTTCTTTAAATATTTTTCACACAGTTATTCAATGTACCACGTTATTTACACATGGATGTTGTTTGGGACATGATGGCCTTAACCATACATTAAATGCAATTATCTGTTTTCTTTCTTACAAATTCTAAACTCTGTTCATCATCTCTTCCCATTAATCTAAAATCCTAATCTATTTTCGACCGAACTGTACTCTGCAGTCGGCTTTGAACCAAGTGTAATGTTCTTTTCTGCCATCGGTAGAAAAACATTGTCTTTGGAACAATTACTACAAACAACGTTCCCGTTTTAAAAACCACACTGAGTAGAACATTTCATATATTTTCCTGTGTCTTCTTTCACAGAACTGAGATAAGTCAGCCCTGGTAGTTGTGAAGACGGATGGCAGTTCATTTCCTGATGTAAACCGTGGTCGTATTACGTCTTCAGATTTGTAAATAGAAAAGTTAGGCTAACAGATTGCGCCAAGCATGACCCATGCACGTAACTTGGCTACAAATTGAGTTACACACGCGTTATTCAGGTGAAATCATACAGGGTGTGGTAGATAAGTAATGAGACTGGCCGCCGCGCGGCGCCCCAGTCGCTCGCAGGGCGGTCTCCACCTTTACGTCACGGGGTGGGGGATCTGAGCTAACAATAGAACCGGTTCGCAGTCGCGTCGGAGCTCTGGTGCAGTGAGGGTCGAGCTTCGCGTATTACGTTGTTTGTGTGCCCGTGACACTTGTGAAAACGCTGAAGATGGATCGCTCGATAGAACAGCGGTATGCAATCAAATTTTGCTTTCGCTTGGGCAAAACTGCTTCGGAAACTTTTGCTATGATTACGGAGGCCTACAAAGAAGACTCCCTATCAAGAGCTCAAGTGTTCCGGTGGTTTAATGAATTTAAAAACGGGAGGGAATCCGTTGAAGACATGGAACGATCTGGACGCCCTTCAACGAGTCGTGTGGATGAAACGGTGGCCAAAGTGAAAGAACTCCTGGACTCCGACCGTCGTTTAAGTCTCAAAATGATCGCCGATGAGGTCTCCGCGAATAAATTTACGGTTCACCAAATTGTTACGCAAGATTTGATGATGAGGAAAGTTTGCGCAAAATTGGTTCCCCGAGTGCTCACCGCCGAACAAAAGCAACAACGAGTGGACGTTTGCCGTGAGATGTTGAATGATTTGGAAAATAATCCACACTTTTTAGACAACGTAGTAACAGGCGACGAATCGTGGACATTCCAGTACGACCCGGAGACGAAAGCCCAGAGCTCAGAGTGGCACACACCGGCATCCCCGCGGCCGAAGAAAGCAAGAATGTCAAAGTCCCGCATCAAGACAATGCTGATTGTGTTTTTCGACAAGCGGGGGTTAATTCACAAAGAGTTTGTCCCTCAGGGGAAGACTGTCAATGCCGAATTCTACAAAGAAGTCCTTCAGCGATTGCACAGAGCCGTCAAACGGAAGCGACAGGACCTTCCTCAACGCTGGCGTCTCCACCACGACAACGCTCCGGCGCACACAGTGTTCCTCGTGACCTCCTACTTGACCCGAATTGGAGTTGAAGTTTTGCCACAGCCACCATACAGCCTTGACTTAAGTCCTCCTGATTTCTTCCTATTTCCGAAGGTCAAAAGATGCCTGAAGGGTCATCGTTTCGACGATATTCCGAACATCCAACGTGCTGTCACGAAGGCACTAACTGGGATAACTCAAACGGACTACAGTGGGGCCTATGAAGCTTGGAAAACGCGCTGGCAACGTTGTGTCGACGCCCAAGGCGAGTACTTTGAGGAATATTAACGTTTTGTACAAATTGTATCAATAAATTTGTTTTTCTAGACTGAGTCTCATTACTTATCTACCACACCCTGTATGCTCGTCACCATCTAGTGCAAAAAAACTGTGTACTTTTGCCCATTATTAGTACGTCGTACAAAGTAAGCTACTCCTGATCTTCTTTTGTCATGTTTCTTTAAGAGTGCAATCAAATATCGTTGTCATATGATTTCATAGGTCTAAATTTCTTGTGGGAGAGAGTACTTTATTCAAGTCATATTTCAGGATACTCATTTGTTTTTAATCAGAATTAGTACAGGCAGATAACAACCTTTCCCCTAGACATCAAACTTGTCTGCAACTAAGTTGCAGATGTCACTGACTATACATGGTGAGTCTCTAAGAGTTCAAAATGGTTCAAATGGCTCTGAGCACTATGGGACTTAACTTCTGAGGTCATCAGTTCCCTAGAACTTACAGCTAATTAAACCTAACTAACCCAAGGACATCACAAACATCCATGCCCGAGGCACGATTCGAACCTGCGATCGTAGCGGTCGCGCGGTTCCAGACTGTAGCGCCTAGAACCGCTCGTCCTTTCCGGCCGGCAGTGTCTTAGATTCATCAGGCGCATTTTCTCTGGTGTTTCGGTAGGTATCTATGACTTCATTTATGCAATGTGTAGCTGGAGACAGCACAAGCAAGTACTGCTCCTCACATGTTTCATGCAGTGCCCAACGCCGACAGAAAGCCTCGGTTTGTTTCCCATTACAAACAAAATTATTTTTAACATGGAGTTACATGTATCCATTCGATATAGTGGTCCCAAGTTATTCTAGTGCGATATTCGTTTTAACGGTATGATTTACCAGGGACACGAAGAATAGCCAGTACTCCAGCAGCTATAGCACTGCCCTGGTCCACTCTGATGTCTCCCACCATGCAGCAGCGGTGGCGGGGCGGGTGGCAATGCGGGCTCCCCGCCCCCCCCCCCCTCCCCATATGTAATCACCACTGTCTGACGAAGACTGATATAGCCCGTTGTAACGCAAACATCCATTTTCAATCAAATAAATTTGGGTACTAGGCTGTGTCATCGTAAAGCACTGAATCAGCTAAATTGGCGACGTTTTGGTCGACGTGTTGCGGTCCTTTTCAAGGCTGTCAGCCGTAGCGAGTCGGTCAAAATGTTTGCAATTTAGCTGATTTAGTGGGTTTAGTGTTTTGCACTGACACACCCTAATACCCAAAATTATCTTATCGAAAACGACACTGGCCGTTGGAGCATAAGAACATATCCATTTGTTTCACCGTAAACTTAACTTAATTTTAAGATTTTGTACGAACCTCTTATAAAATGCTGGTATTAGCAGATTTGTAACTGAAAATTTTTGCCACATTAAAATTGCGTGTCTCACTAGAACTCGAACCAGGAGCCTTGCCCTTTGTAGGCAATGCCCTTACCAACTGCGTCACCCTGGCATTGCTCACGACCCGCCATCATAGTTTTGCTTCCGCCCTTACCTCTGCCAGAGAAGTTTCAATACGCCACACACTCAGCCGCAGAGTGAAATATTCTCTCTGGAACAAACTTTTAGGCTCATATTTATGCACATGGGCACCGAGAGGGAGTGTTTAGTTTTGTATCCTGACCTGCTGTCTGTCGTGCGACATTGTCGAGGGTGATGCGTACACCCGCTAAGGACGTGGCGATTGTTGTCAATCTTGGAGCCATTAGGAAGATTTAGATAGTGTTGGATACTAGATTTCCTTAATTTAATTTAATTAATTAGGTTCTGCGGAGCTATGAAAGTCAAGGCTAATTAGTCATGGAACGCGTCACTAGATGATTCACAGACAGGTCACGAGAAATTAAAAATCCTAAAATGGCCGTAAAAGTTTAAGAAAAGATATACAATAATAGAATATACACACAATAATGGCAACGGCCTTGCCCCAGTGGATACACCAGTTCCCGTCAGATGACCGAAGTTAAGCGCTGTCGGGCGTGGCCGGCACTTGGATGGGTGACCGTCCGGGCCGCCATGCGCTGTTGCCATTTTTCGGGGTGCACTCAGCCTCGTGATGCCAATTGAGGAGCCACTCGACCAAAGAGTAGCGGCTCCGGACAAAGAAAACCATCACAACGACCGGGAGAGCGGTGTGCTACCCACACGCCCCTCCTATCCGCATCCTCATCTGAGGATGACACGGCGGTCGGATGGTCCCGATGGGCCACTTGTGGCCTGAAGACGGAGTGCTTATATGTACAATATCTAATAGCTCTTAACGATTTCGAGAAACTGCTGAGCAGAATAAAAGGAATGTTCCACAAGAAATGCTTTCAATTTACAAGAGGTCCGCGTCCACTCATCATCATCCATTTCTTCCAAATTTATGGTACACGCAGAGGTTGGCCAGAGATGAACGTGATTGAAGTGGAAGCTCCAGAAAATGACGCGTTCGAGAAAAAATAACAACTAAAGGGAGAAGCAAGGAAGATATAAGAAGCAAACTAGCAGCTTAAGATGGGACATTCGCTGAAACAAGAATACTGATACATAGCCTTTAATATGAGGCAGAAATTTCTACATCTGTAGCACAGTACAGCACGGCACTCTTATTGTATTCCTTTCGTTTCTCGTTTTCATCGTCCTAACCTCGCCAGTATTTAATTCAACGTAAAAAAAATTTTTGGCGCAGGTCGTGCGAGACATCAGTTATTTATCTTTGCATAGTTCCCAGGCAGCAATTGGTTCAGCGGAAACAGTACAGAACGGTAATACGGTAATTCGAGGATCGTGTGCCAATGGGGAAACTTTCTTTTATTTTCAACTTTTACATTACTTATACTACAAATAAAACGAAAAAATGCTCGTTGTATCTTACTTATTAATATCTTCAAACTGGCATGAAAAGGGAAGTGAAAAGAAAATTTGAGATTGAGAATGACTTCCAAGAAATGACTGTACTTACAGCGGTGACAAGGACGCAGAAAACAAGATCCCCTGTTTTTACGATGAATATTTTCCCAGTACGGTAAATCATCAATTGTAAAATAACTAAAGAACTTAATTTTGTATACGAAATTCTCGTATACGCCTTACAATCCCTTTCTGCAAATTCATTTACAGTCCCAAATTTTTCTTTGCGTTTCCTTTTCATGCCTTTTATGAAAATAATAATAAATGCGATATATTGCTCATTATTTCGGTTCATTTTAAGCATAAGTAAGTTAGAAACTGAAAATTGGAAAAAGTTTCCGCTTAGGGTCTCGATCCCACTGTGGGGCGTAGGGTAAGTAATCAAAATTGTTGTTACTTCGTTACGTTGTCATGAAATGACACTTAAATTGTCTGTGCGTGCTTCACACCTACCTTCGCCGTTTACAGTACTACTTTTGCGGTCAGCCAGAAAACGATGGAGAACGTACTGTTCATAATTTGCAGTCTGGAACTCCACATTACTTTTCGTGCTCACGGACAGAAATCGTTCCTACATGTTATTACTGAGTGGGATCATGAATTATGACTATAAATAGAAGTTTAGTGTTTTAAGTGACTGATACCCATGGTGGAATTCTGACTGTGATCAAGCCATCATCAACAGCCGACTCGCCTTCCAAAAATACAACAGCCGCAAATCACCTGAAACCCAATAGCCCTTCCTCAACGTCCGCAAGCAGACCGACAGAACCATCAGGAAATCAAAACGCCTCTGCATCACTGAACAACTCAAATCAATAGAGGGTAACTTCAGGAACTTCAACAGCAATAATTTCTACAAGACTTTCGCTAGCAAAATTAAAGGTTACTCTGACTTTCAGGAAACGAAATGGAAAACTTGCTCTCACCCACCAAGAAAACTGCGAAGACCTGGAACCGTATTTTTCCGACCTGCTCGTCTGCCCCCAACCACCTGAACATTTCCAACACCTAGTCCCAGAGTGCACAAAGCCAGATGCAGAGCCGCCAACACAAGAAGAAATCCGTCACCATATCAAGAAACTCAAGAATGGAAAGGTATCAGGAGAAGATGCAATAGTCGCAGAATTACTGAAAAATTTGGGGCCACTATCACTTGAGGAAATCACACAGATCACCAAGAAATCTGACAAAGTGAAAAACTCTGAGACGACTGGAAATGTGTACTCATCAACGCACTCCACAAAAAAGAGAACAACTCCGATGTAACTAACTACAGAGGAATCTCCCTCCTACCCGTCCCTTACAAAATACTCTCCACCTGCCTCCTACAGCTCGAGACCCTAATTGGTGAATACCACACAAGGTTTAGACAACACAGATCATGCACTGAACAAATTTTCAACCTGAAATCCACATTAAAACTTTGAGACACACGAAATATCCCAACCATCTGTACATTCATCGAGTTAAAGAAAGCCTACGACTCCATCGATCGACAGTCCCTCTTTAATATTCTCGAAGTAAGCAATCTTGACTCGAAAACACGACGACTCATCCAACAAACCCTAACTGACACAACTTCCAAAGTCGAGTTCAGCGGAGAAATCTCCCAACCTTTCCTCATCAAAACGGCGTCCGACAGGGTGACGGACTCTCCCCACTATATCGTTCTCGATAACGTTATCAATTTGAAAAGGAACTGAAAAAACAAAACAGCTGGAGACCCGTCATGTTAGGAAAAAATGGGATAACATCAATGTCACATGTTTAGCGTTCGCTGACGATCTCGCGATCCTCTCGAAAGATTAACAAACATCGGTTCGTCAGATCGAAGTACGCAAAGAATGTGCCGAAAAAGTCGCGCTCCAAATCTCATTCATAAAAACTGAATTTATAGCCAAAAAACACGTCAAAACAGAAAATTTGATCACAGAATACGGCACAACAAACAGAGTCAATCTCTTTAAATACCTGGGTAAAATCAACGAAGCCACAGGAACAGAAAGATTAGTCCAAAAAGTACGTGAAGTCAAAATGCGAAAAGTGTACGGGAAAATTGCGAACATCTACAACAAAAGGTGCATGAATATCAAAACAAAAATTCGACAGTATGCGACTGTCGTCAAACCCGAAACAATGTATGCAAGCGAGACCCTAAACCTCAGTTACAAAGGGCATCTCGACAACATCAAAAAAAGTTGAAAGGTAAATCATTCGCAAAATACTAAGTACAAAGTTCATAAACGAAGGATATCGGCTACATTCAAACAGGAGAACAGAAAAATATTCCAACATTGAAACAGACTTCCGCAAACGACGACTGAAGTTCTATGGGCGCATCATGACAACCGATCAAGAAAGAAAATTCTAATGTACTCACAGAAACTAAAAACGATAACAATCTGGATCAACCAAGTTCAAATTGATCTCAAAAATGCTATGATCAAATGGCTCTGAGCACTATGGGACTCAACATCTTAGGTCATAAGTCCCCTACAACTCAGAACTACTTAAACCTAACTAACCTAAGGACATCACACACACCCATGCCCGAGGCAGGATTCGAACCTGCGACCGTAGCAGTCCCGCGGTTCCGGACTGCAGCGCCAGAACCGCTAGACCACCGCGGCCGGCTGCTATGATCACATTCGCAGACATCGCAGATCGAAAAATCGTCAGACAGAAAATCCACTGCTGGGAAGTTGCACCAGAAGAAAAACCCAATAGATCTACGGGAAAATGGACGGAAGAACATCGAGCTAAATATACCGAGAGGTTGAAGCAATTCTGGAAGGACAAGAAAAATAGCAACCACAGATCGTAGTTCCTTTTCTGTGATCCTCTACGGGTCTAAACAATTTTTAATATCCCTATCAGAAACAGCACTATCAACAGTTCACATGCTACCTCTACAGGAACTTCCAAGTAAAATGGTCTATTGCCTTGTCGTCTAATCTCCGAAAGTTAATTGCTCACTTTAAAAATGGAAAATAATCTCACCACACAATCTTGTCAACATTACAGGCGGCACACAAACAGTTACTTCCGCGAAATTTAAGCAATTCGGGGTGGTGTACAGTCCTTGCGATTTACCTTCCTACTGTTACCGTGAACACATTAAGGTCCGGCCAGCTCTGACGCCATCCGAGGCACAATGGAAGTAGGCCTTTGACTGAAACGAACAGATTGATATCTGGGTGCGAAGTGTCTCTCTCCACTTGCCTCTCTGGCTACATTTATTTATGGGTGCACCGGAGTGCCAAACGGAACATCTGTTATGAACCGCCCTAGGCAATGTTGGCAGCATCTAAATGGCCCCTTTCTCAGACACGTATAATTAATACCTCTGTCATTTAACAATTTTATATAAATAGAGATAAGTTTGCTTTAGTTATTGGAAATGTTTAGTTAGACTGCATTTAAAAGCTTTCGGCTGGAATTTTTAGAACGGAACCGACGGCAGAACATGGCCTCTGAACTGCCTCTTTAAGATACCTTCTAACAGTATTCTCTGCTGAATAGTCCTGAAACGTGGTACAGCTGTATTATTGCATGAATGTAATCGGGTGCTGTAATTAGAACTTTTTATTACAAATACAAATGATACTTAATCTATCATGAACAAAGTAATAACTTGAAAACTAATAGAGAAAACATACTGATGTCACATATTTCATGTTTTTATAAGAATCCGAAGCTAAATACCAATTTTAAGCTTTTTTTCGTAAAAATCTGATTTTAACCAAACTATTGCTCTGATCAAGTAGAGACTTGTAACTTGTAATTGTGAGAGATATTTGCACTTTCTGAACAGTATTTAGCTTTGTGGTCTTATTATTCAGCATCTCTTGTATTTTTCATAAGATCGTATATTTTGCCTAACATATTCACTTGATTATTCTAAGACCTTACAGTGCTAACATTAACATACTGAAGCTTACACTGACGAAGTTTCGAAAAGTTATTTTCATTTTTAATTTCACTCTTAGATTATGGCCGCGCGGGGTAGCCGCGCGGTCGGGGCCTCTTGTCACGGTTCGCGCGGCTCCCTCCGTCGGATGTTCGAGTCCTCCCTCGGGCATGGGTGTGTGTTGTCCTTAACGTAAGTTAGTTTAAATTAGACCAAGTAGTGCGCAAGCTTAGGGACCGATGACCTCAACAGTTTGGTCCCATAAGACCTTACCACAAATTCCCAATTATTATATTATGGGAAGTCCTTCGTATATTAAGCATACGCCCGTTGTGATGATGTGGTTTCTGGTAGCAGTGACCTGAGGTCAGCCCGCTCACACTTTGGAAATTGGAAGTTTGTGGTAAGGTCCTATGGGACCAAACTGCTGAGGTCATCGGTCCCTAAGCTTACACGCTACTTAATCTAACTTAAACTAATTTACGCTACGGACAAAACACACACACACACACACACACACACACACACACACACACACACACACACATTACCGAGGGAGGACTCGAACCTCCCTCACACTTGCTCACCTCTGTTTCTCTTTCAATGATACAGCTCTTGTCCTGCCTCTGCACGACCCTCGGATTACCGTTCTGTACTCTTCCCGCTGCAATGACGGCCGCTTGGAAACTACTCTAACAGATGTCACAAATGCTAGTGATTCTAGACGCTTGGCCGTCTGAGAACCCACTTCCCTCACTTTTATTTCTGACCAAGTCTTGGATATACCAAAAATTTAGACAAAATCGGTGACAACGCGTAATCGCAGTCCGCTAGTTAGATCTAAGAATCGGGTTTATCAAAAAAAAAAAAAAAAAAAAAAATGGCTCTGAGCACTATGGGACTCAACTGCTGTGGTCATAAGTCCCCTAGAACTTAGAACTACTTAACCTAACTAACCTAAGTACAGCACACAACACCCAGCAATCGGGTTTATCATTCATGATTTTCGGTACTGCTGTAACTCTGCTGAAAATGAAACCTTCAAATATAGTGCAGATCTTTATGTACAGTGGTTAAGAAAGTGTATGCGTATATCGTTTTATCGTTTAGTGTTCACCAAGTCAGTGTGGCAGTTCCCAATGAATCATTTTGCATTACTAACTGCATACCCCATAAATCTCGTGTGGGAGAATGCGTAGAGGAATGGCGGAATGGGAATTACTAGACGCTTAAAGCACGGCTTCCAGGAAGTTCGTGAACTCACTCCGCAGATCGTTCTTGCTGTTTCTGGGTTAAGAATGTACATTTCCAATAGACAGAGTTCTTCACAACATAATATCATAGGATGTAATACAGCGAAAATACGCAAAGTAAGAAAGCTTTCGTGTTTTTGTATTGGAGGCTACAACAATACACACCTTATTGACATCAACATACGTCTCAATCTTAGTTTTGAGTCGGTCAGAAAGTGAGAAATTCAGTGGAAAAAACCGTGTGTAACATTACCGATATTCAAAAACTGCTCTAAATATAGGTATGCTTAATCCATTTTTTATATTGTAATTTAGGTAAATTATGCAAAATATTACTCTTCTAAACAATCTTCACAGATGTCATATCACTGTCAGTACTTTCGTCATTATCTTTCCAAAGTACGTCATTCTTGATACCGTCCAGGACCCTGGGCACCAAGCACTTCGTAAACAGCACTTTTTGAAAGCTTCGATTTTAGATGAGCTTTTCGCATATTGAATAACTGGTAATTTGAAATTTGCATTGTAACTGTGCCGAATTTCGACGTTCGTTGATGAGTTTCATTCGATTTTACCTTTCATTAGTGAGAGTGATAAGTCACAACCTATGTCAAATGAAAACAATCAAACATCGTTATATTGGCTCTAAATGGCTCTGAGCACTATGGGACTTAACAGCTATGGTCATCAGTCCCCTAGAACTTCGAACTACTTAAACCTAACTAACCTAAGGACATCACACAACACCCAGCCATCACGAGGTAGAGAAAATCCCTGACCCCGCCGGGAATCGAACCCGGGAACCCGGGCGTGGGAAGCGAGAACGCTACCGCACGACCACGAGATGCGGGCATCGTTACATTGCTACCCCATTTTCAACAAAAATTCTTCAGATTCGCACTATATTGTTTCTTTATTTACAATTAAGAAACGAGCACTTAAGTTTAAGTATTTTATTTACAAATACACCTTTATTTAAAGTGCGTCTCATTCGGGACACAAAGGTTTACGCTACAATAAGGAGAGAACAGTGATTTTCTATAAATAATAGTATCCAATATACGGTGCCACGGTGCTGGCTCACCCCTACGAATGCAGCAGTTGGGAAAACAGTCTCTAAATATTCTCTGACCTCAATGGAATGGCAAAGTATGTTGGGGTCTCATCATCCTGGAGAAACAATCCACGCCTCACTGCCAGAGGAATATTCTCCGACACTTCAGGTAGTACTTCATGGAGAGAGACACGCTAATGTCCTCCACCGAGTGCGATAGACAGAAGATATCCAAATCAGATGGTCTTGAACAATACCAGCCTATACATTTACATTAAATCTCTGTTGGCGATGGAACAAATAAGTTGCTTTATGATTTTTCAGCTCTCAGGCACGGCTATAGTGACTGGAGACTTCCTTCCCATGTGAAGGCAGTTTCGTCAGCACACAAAACACCTTTCGGAAGTCGGTATGTTTACTGTTTTGATGTAGATAGCATTCCCAGAATTCCACATCAGCTCTTCTACCTTTTGTTACTTGAACAGATCGTGCTGAACGTTCCTCACATTTATGCTGGTGGCATTTAACTCCTTAGCAGTGGACTCTGCGGTGGTGCCGGGGCGTCCTGAGTTCGCTGTACACAGCTTCCTCAGACTCAACAAAAAAAAAAAACAAATGGCTCTGAGCATTATGGGACTTAACTTCTGAGGTCATCAGTCCCCTAGAACTTAGAACTACTTAAACCTAACTAACCTAAGGACATCACACACATCCATGCCTGAGGCAGGATTCTAACCTGCGACCGTAACGGTCGCGCGATTCCAGACTTTAGCGGCTAGAACCGCTCGGCCATCCCGGGCCGGCTCAGACTCAACAGTTCTCACATTGTGGGCCACCATGTCCCGCCATTCTTGTCTAAGGATTCCAGTTTCACAAAAACGGCCATCAAGTCTTTCAGATGTGAAACAATTTGTAACTTGTTCCCTGCCAGTTGTTGTGCATAAAGATACCTCACTGCTCGACTGCAGGTTCGTGCCTCTCATAAACGGGCTGCATGTAACCTAATGTCCGCCCCAAGAAGCTGAGAGGTCAGCGCGACGGAATGTCATACCTAACGGCCCGGGTTCGATTCCCTGCTGGGTTGGAGATTTTCTCTGCTCAGGGACTGGTTGTTGTGTTGTCCTTATCATCATCATCATCATCATCATCATCATCATCATCATCATCTCATTCCCATCGACACTCAAGTCACCGAAGTGGCGTCAACTCGAAAGACTTTCACCTTGCAAACAGTCTACCTGCCAGGAGGCCCTAGCCACAAGGCATTTCCATTTCCATGTAACCTAATTGGATTAGAGTCATCGAGAACCTGAAATTCGTCATGTAAACACAACATAACACGAACAATATTAACGTAAGTGTTGATCCAGCACACTGCTAGCAGTAATGGAAACTTACCCTTTCTAGCAGTAAGATACAATTGTGAAGCAAATCATATTCCAATGCAAACGCGTTGCACACGAAGCATTCAAATTAACTGTGAACATTGGCCTAAGGGAAGTCCAGTATCAGACCCTTCTTAAACCCCTAGCGTGGAAACGGAGGCGTTTGTGTCACATGACAAAAATGGTTCTTTATGAACACGTGATTAATACCGTATAGGTCCACATGTAGAACGTTATACAGGTGTTATTCTGGGTGCCTTGAATTCGAAAAGCGCTCTGTACACTTCCAGAGGTATGTTCTACCAGATGTCTACGCACAGGTCATGCTGTTCCCATTTGTTACTGCCCTGCGGTTCGTAGACTCAGAGTTGTCTCCCGATAATTTTACAGATGTGTTCGTTTGATTTCAGATTAGAAGACATCGACTCGATTTCAGTATCACGCTGCTTAAACCACTACAGAGTGATTCTGG
Organism: Schistocerca nitens; assembly: GCF_023898315.1. Lineage (NCBI taxonomy): Eukaryota > Metazoa > Arthropoda > Insecta > Orthoptera > Acrididae > Schistocerca > Schistocerca nitens. The sequence continues at coordinate 273,303,300 of NC_064622.1, forward strand.
CCTTGAAACATGGATAGTTATCAAATGGTTCAAATGGCTCTGAGCACTATGGGACTTAACTTCTGAGGTCATCAGTCCCCTACAACTTAGAACTACTTAAACCTAACTAACCTAAGGACATCACACACATCCATGCCCAAGGCACGATTCGAACATGCGACCGTAGCGGTCGCGCGGTTCCAGACTGTAGGATAGTTACCCTGTTGGAAGATGATACCGTTGTTGGGGACGACATCAGGCGTGATGGAATGCAGGTGGTCTTCAGTGATTTTCACATAGACCACAGCTGTCATGATGTCTTCGATTACTGTCACAGATCTCATGGGAGTCCAGGTGACAATACCCCACAGCACAATACTGCCCCCTTCGGCTTGCATCAGTGGTGTGGTGCATGCTTCGAACAGACATATTTTCTGTGTGGCAGCATCTCCGGACACGACCATCAATATGATATAACAGGAAACGTGATTCATCTGACTATGAAACACGTTTTCATTGATCCATAGTTAAATCTCAGTGACATTTTCCCATTGAAATCGTAATTTCCGATCTCGTTCGGTCAACAAGAACTATATGCGGGTATTGGTGTGCTCCCATATACTTGTAGCTGCATTGGTGTTGTACACTGTCGTCATATCTGCCACAGATTGCTGCCTGTCCTTTACAGAATGGGCAAACCTCCTATCTCTCCTTTCTTTGATAAGGCAAGGTCATCCCACGCCTTTTCGCCAAGTCGTAATTTCACCGTCCTTCAAGTGTTGTCCATTGATGTTCACAACACAATACCTGACCAGCTCAGTCGTTTCCCGGGACGCTTATTTCCTGGCATCAGGCCATAACAGTCTGCACTTCGTCAAAGTCGTTTATCTCACTGGGTTCCCCGATTTGCTGACTGCTGTGTACCAGGCTTAAGGGTCACAACAAATATCGCGAGAGGTCGCCACCACAGGCATAGCCACTCACTAGCCTGGCACCTCTCTGTTTCATGCAGCAGCCTCCAGATGGCACAATGTGGACCTCTTTCTGCCTTTGCCTCAGGTCCTTCAGCTCGTCGTATAGGTCCACCAATAGTGAGGACAGCCGCCAAAGAAAGCACTGTCAACCGTGGGCTATATTGCTTACGTCTTATACTGGCAGACGAAATACTTCCACTGACAGCCGCAAAACACAACACGCCACAGACCCTGGCCCAGCACCGGACAGTTTAGTTCAGTGCTTGTAGCCACCTCAGTATAGTTCCTGCAAGAGTACATTCCGAACGAGCAGTCGCTATTCACCGAGTAATAGGACAATCGAGAGTGTCTGTAATATTATTTTCAGTCGTAGTGGCGATATCATAAACTACCAAGAGACAGCAGATATCATTGTGTTAGGTATACGACATCAAGTGTCATGCATCAAATTCTACCAAAGTTAAGTACTACGAGGGTAATCCCAAAAGTAAGGTCCCCTATTTTTTTATAAGTACATAAACCTGTTTATTTCTACAATGGTTTGCATCAGTTTACAGCTTGAACATTTAGCTATTTTTCGACGTAATCACTATTTCTGTCGATGCATTTTTGTAAACGCTGTGTCAGTTTTTGTATGCCCATGCCATACCAGTTCGCAGCCATGCTTTTCAGAAAGTTATGAACCTCTTCTTTCACCTCGTCGTCGGAGCTGAGTCCCTTTCCGGCCAAATGTTCTTTTAACCTAGGGAACAGGTGATAGTCACTGGGCGCCAAGTCAGGACTATAGGGTGGGTGGGTGATAATGTTACACTGAAACTGTTGCAGGAGAGCAACGGTTTGCCGAGCGATGTGTGGGCGAGCGTTGTCATGGAGAATGTGTGCGCCATTGCTCAACATTACTCTTCTCCAGTTCTGAATTACCTGTTTCAGGTTTTTCAGAGTCTCGCAGTACCGGTCAGCGTTAGTTGTGGTCCCAGCGATTCAGCTCCGAAGACGAGGTGAAAGAAGAGGTTCATAACTTTCTGAACAGCATGGCGGCGAGCTGATATGACATGGGCATACAAAAAGTGCCACAGCGTCTGCAAAACTGCATCGACAGAAATGGTGATTATGTCTAAAAATAGCTAAATGTTCAAGCTGTTAACTGATGTAAACCATTGAAGAAATAAACAGGTCTATGTACTTATAAAAAAATAGGAGACCTTACTTTTGGGATTACCCGCGTATATGGTATCAGACTCTAAGTAAATGTTTCTGGTACATTCCTACTGAGTCACCACATTTCTGTTCTAAACGAAGATGGAATCTGTTCTTACGGAGAACACTTTCGGACATGTCCGAAAGAACATATACCATTGGCCATCTTGCCGCTTTCGAAGAATGAAATTAAACGAAATCCAGATCTTCAGCTTCTTACAGGCGTTAACAAATATCAACGAGGACAGTTGCAAACAGGATCTCCTGTTGAATGGCAGAAGCTCTATCCGACTGAGCCATCGAGGACACAGAGGAATGGTTCAGATGGATCTAAGCACTATGGGACTCAACATCTGAGGTCATCAGTCCCCTAGACTTGGAACTACTTAAACCTAACTAACCTAACCTGAGACCGTAGCAGCAGCGCGGTTCCGGACGGAAGCGCCTAGAACCGCTCGGTCACAGCGGCCGGCTGACACAGAGGATAGTGCGACTGCAGGGACTTATCTCTGGCACGCTCACCGTGAGACCCACATTTCCAACTTACTGTCCACACACTACATTTGTAGTGCCCCTGCCGACTATACTCATTACTCGCGGCAGTCCATCTACCGATTCCCTTAAGAGCTTGAGCAACGTGAATGCATCCGCACTGATCATTGGCCGGTAAGCCTTATCTATCTGAATATGTTATCTGTTCTTTCGGACATGTTCCCCAAGACAGGATGAAAGCAGTGAAGCAGGTCAGAAGAAAGTTTTACGTAGTGGAAAGGAAAACAGGAAACTTTTTTAATTAAAGCCTTGGATGCCGCAGCAAAGGATAAACTTGCTAAAGACATAGAAAGGAACAAAACACGACGGAGGAATACCTGGTGGATTCGAATCACTAAAGGAAATTCTCTAACAATGTAATTCAAGTATTCACCGATGCGTGTTATTGAATAGAAGCGGATTTTAGGTGACCGAATTTTGGTCTCCCGTCAGAACTTCTACTGCAGCCCTCGCATCAAGTAGAGCTCGAAATAAAATTTGAGAAGTGGAAAAATCTCAAGCATGAGCTCTTTAAAATCAATGCATCCAATTCCCAGACACCAGTTACAACAGGTGTAAGAAGAGGGAGTGGAGAAAGAAGACGACGTGGTCAAAGAAGGGGGCGAGGAAGACTGAAAATTGCACACCACAATGGTACCGCATCAAGTGTGTTCTCCAGCAAGGGCATTCTTCAATGATTACCACAGAAGGAAATCATTAAGAATCAACTGACACTGACTGTGAGAGGATTATAGAAAGTGACTATGAATAATCTTTCTTGTGTGTTGGAACCACATCAATACGCTTTCGTTATGGTATTTTCATTTCATTTGCTAATTACCTCCTTTTACCTACTTATATTAATTTCACTTTACTTACATCTCTTTGTTTTATAATGAACATGTATCGTAGTATGTACATCATGTGTGTTGTATTAAGCAATCTCCAGGATATACCACAGTAAATAAAATGATTTTGCACTTGCACCTGTTTAACTTCAAAAAAATTGAAGATAGAATCAGTATAAGTATTTTAATATATTATACACTATTGGCCATTAAAATTGCTACACCAAGAAGAAATGCAGATTATAACGGGTATTCATTGGACAGATATATTATACTAGACCTGACAAGTTATTACATTTTCAGGCAATTTGGGTGCGTAGATCCTGAGAAATCAGTACCCAGAATAATCACCTCTGGCCGTAATAACGGCCTTGATACGCCTGGGCGTTGAGTCAAACAGAGTTTGGATGGCGTGTACATGCACAGCTGCCCATGCTGCTTCAACACGATACCACAGTTAATCAAGAGCAGTAACTGGCGTATTGTGACGAGCCAGTTGCTCGGCCACCATTGACCAGACGTTTTCAGTTGGTGAGAGATCTGTAGAATGTGCTGGCCAGGACAGCACTCGAACATTTTCTGTATCCAGAAAGGCCCGTACAGAACTTGCAACATGCGGTCGTGCATTATCCTGCTGAAATGTAGGGTTTCGCAGGCATCGAATGAAGGGTACAGCCACGGGTCGTAACACATCTGAAATGTAACGTCCACTGTTCAAAGTGCAGTCAATTCGAACAAGAGGTGACCGAGACGTGTAACCAATGGCACCACATACCATCACGCCGGGTGATACGCCAGTATAGCGATGACGAATACACGCTTCCAATGTGCGTTCACCGCGATGTCGCCAAACACGGATGCGACCATCATGATGCTGTAAACAGAACCTGGATTCATCGGAAAAAATTTCGTTTTGCCATTCGTGCACCCAGGTTCGTCGTTGAGTACATCATCGCAGGCGCTCCTGTCTGTGATGCAGCGTCAAGGGTAACCGCTGCCATGGTCTCCAAGCTGATTGTCCATGCTGCTGCTAACGTCGTCGAACTGTTCGTGCAGATGGTTGTTGTCTTGCCCCTATCTGTTGACTCAGGGATCGAGACGTGGCTGCACGATCCGTTAGAGCCATGCGGATTAGATGCCTGTCATCCCGACTGCTAGTGATACGAAGCCGTTGGGATCCAGCACGGCGTTCCGTATTACCCTCCTGATCTCACCGATTCCATATTCTGCTAAGAGTCCATATTCTGCTAAGAGCAGCAATGTCGCGATACGATAAACCGCAATCGCGATAGGCTACAATCCGACCTTTATCAAAGTCGGAAACGTGATGGTACGCATTTCTCCTCCTTACACGAGGCATCACAACAACGTTTCACCAGGCAACGCCGGTCAACTGCTGTTTGTGTATGAGAAATCGGTTGGAAACTTTCGTCATGTCAGCACGTTGTAGGTGTCGCCACCGGCGCCAACCTTGTGTGAATGCTCTGAAAAGCTAATCATTTGCATATCACAGCATCTTCTTCCTGTCGGTTAAGTTTCGCGTCTGTAGCACGTCATCGTCGTGGTGTAGCAATTTTAATGGCCAGTAGCGTAAAAAGTAATGTAGGAGCACTATAATCTTTAACTGTGCCTACAACTATACACAGACTAATTAACCATTAGGAAAAAATACATTCCGATAGTGGCTGATGTAATTTATAAAGAGCCATTTAACTTCGGCAGTCGGTTACTTGGTTTGCTTCAACAAGGACTTGTACCACTTGTACTATCCGCCCCTCAATTATGCCTCAGTCGTCACGGCCCTGCTTACATGCATACCTTGCCGCGTCACTTCCGCAATGCCTTCCGGAAGGATTCATCTCACGGTGGCAGTGGTCGTAATGTTGGAGTCTCTCAGTGTATATTGGTTTTTCTGCTTACAATCTGCACGTTGCCAACAGTAGAGGTAATCCTGTTATAAGAGACGAATTAATGAGAAGGGCGTGCCAAATGAGTACCGACTACGGCTCTATGCCGAATTCAAAGCTGTTGAATTTGTAGTCCGCGCACGGAGAGAACTGGCGCAGTCACACCAGTTTATGTATATTGAGTTAGGCTGTGCACTGCTCTTTCCAATAGGGAAGACTGCTGAAGCGACGGGAGACACGTCTTGACTGTGTAGCACGGCCAGTGGAGCTGTGCGTCTGGATCTGCGTAAGGCACTGCCTCTTTGCTCCTTATTACTTTGTACCACATCGTCGAGAGAGGGAATGAAAGCACACTGCATGACTTTATACTAGGCATGTATGTTTCATTGTTGCAACAGCGTCTTATCAGTAGCTTGTGAACACCGCAACGATGCACTGGCTCTGGTGCGTGCATCGCACTCTCGAGACGAGGAAGTGTGGGAACACAAAGACGGCCGGTAGTCCGCCTGCTGACTCTTCCCGCCGTGCGCGCTCTGGCTGCCCTCTTATCTTCCTCGTACGATTTCAACGAAACTGTTCGGTAAAAAGATGGTTCTTTCGCATCTTATGGCTTTGTTCGGCCGCTTCACTATGAACTGCTCATTATTTTGATACTGGTCATAGTTACTGCGTTATTTCACAAATAAGTAACAAACTGCATGAAATTCGAATAGACTCCAATGAAAAATAGGAATCGCTAGGAGTTTACGTTTCGTGTTTGTTAAGTCATAGATTACTGTGCATGAAATATAGCTAACAAATTGAATTTTCCTTTCAGGTTGGGAGGAGATCTATGTTCACCTTCATTCTCAAAAAAATGGATTATACGAAGGCGTGACGAAAAATAATGCCTCAGAATATTTCATGTGAGAACTCTTAAAGCTTTTTAAATAAAACAAGCGTGGTAAACATTCTACATATTTGTTCTTCATGTCTATGTATTTATTTCTCAATAGAGTCGCCCTGGCTGCGAACACGTTTCTGCTAACGAGAGATCAGTTTATTGATATCTCATTGTACAGGGAGGTTTTTTCCACCGTGTACAAACTCTAAGGACTGATCGATGAGCCGGCCGGTGTGGCCGAGCGGTTCTAGGCGCTTCAGTCTGGAACCGCGCGATCGCTACGGTCGCAGGTTCGAATCCTGCATCGGGCATGGATGTGTGTGATGTCCTTAGGGTAGTTAGGTTTAAGTAGTTCTAATTTCTAGGGGACTGATGACCTCAGATGTTAAGTCCCATAGTGCTCAGAGCCATTTGAACCATTTTTGACTGATCGATGAGAGGATGCGGAACAAAAAAGGTCTAATGAATTTATGTCCGGAAGTGCATGGTTTCCATGCTAGAGACCATTCGTTCAGTCATACGATGTTACAGAAACTGCGGTCTAATACGGGCTGTACCACGCAAACACGGTTACAGTGTGTGCTGAAAATGGTTTCCACACGTTACGTACCGCGGCAATTTCTCTCTCAGAAGTTCACGTCGGCCAGGCTGCATACGTATAGTGTCAAAGACAGCGTGAAAACGGTACTTCAGTGTCTCCACAGCTGGAATGGGCTATGCATACCCGATACTTCTGAGATGGCCCCATAGCCAGAAATTGCAGGGGTGAACGAGCGGGCTATGCAACTGGGAGCCATCGTCCGATTCATCGACCAGGGAAGACACGATTGAGAGATGTCCGGACGTTAACAGCGAAGTGGGTTGCAGCCTCCACAGAAACGTTCAAATCATCAATGGCACTTTTTCCAACAGGGGAGGCCAACTTATTCGCAAGGAACGCCGGTAGTTCCGGTCTTTTACGAGACGTGGAAGGAAGACTGGTTCCAAAATTTGGTCGCCAATTACCGCGGCCCACACATTCCGGCTGCACCGATGCTGATGATTCGCTGTCACCATACCATGGTGGTTTTGCCTACTATCAAACAGAAGACTGTTGCCAAAGTTGAAGATACCAATCGGTGTAAAGGTGGCCTCATCTGTGAACAGCACGGATGACACAAATACCGGAATTGTGCTTGCGTGGTGAAGAAACCTGTGACAAAACCTCTCCCGGTGTCGAAATTCTGTCGCTAGTAAGCTCTGCACACGCTGTAAGTTATAAGGGTAGCAACAATTGTCGTGGAGAGTGTTCCACACGGTCGTATGGCTTATCAAATGGCTCTGAGCACTATGCGACTTATCTGCTGAGGTCATCAGTCGGCTAGAACTTAGAACTAATTAAACCTAACTAACCTAAGGACATCACACACATCCATGCCCGATTCAGGATTCGAACCTGCGACCGTAGCGGTCGCTCGGCTACAGAGTGTAGCGTCTAAAACCGCACGGCCACTCCGGCCGGCCACTTATCCTGTATTGATGGGCCAAATGCCTGTTACTGACACGGCGGTTGCCTTTCACAGTGTTAATCACATTTTACTCCAAGTCTGGTGTCCGAACATTTCTGGTACGTCCTTCACGATTTCCTGCTTCCTGAAACGACCCTGCCTCGGACAAACGGCAAAACACAGTTGCAAACATTAAATGCTGTGGTCTCGATTCGAATATGGAAACATTGCATACAACACTGCATCACATCCACTACAAGGTGAGTCAGCAAGAGAAGTGACTCGGACACATCATTACCAACTACTATAATTGAGAGGGCGCTATGGCATGACGTGTGAGCAACAGTATCAGCCTCAAGGAGGAAACCATGCATGTGGCTGCATGGTAGATCGCATATTAGACCGCAGTCTCTGTAACAAAGTATGATTGAATAAATGGTCTCTAGCATGGAAACCATGCATTTCCGGACATAAGTTCATTAGCTCTTTTTTGTTCCGTAGCCTCTCATCGATCAAACCTTAGAGTTTGTACACGGTGGAAAAAGTCGCCCTATAGAATGTTTGATTTTATTGACAGAGCCACAACCTCACTTCTACGTGCACCGCTTCGTCGCTATCAAGTTCTCGGAGGTGTTCTTTAAGTTTCGAAACAGATGAAAGTCGGATAGGACTGTATGGAGGGTGATCGGTGACAGGGAACCCAAGGCGTCAGACTGTTGCGTATGTCGCAGCGCTCGTATGGGATCTGACAACGTCATGCTGAAGAAGGGTGTGCTCCGTGCGTGAACAAACTCAATTATAGCATGCTGTTTCTCACGCACCGACACTATTATGTTACACACCGCCACGTTATACATTGCAATCTGGAGCCCTCTAGCGGCAGAGGACTGGAGATACGTAGACTTCAGGAATCTCGTCTTAAGTTGCCAATCCTAAGATTGATTTGCAGCAGCTCTCCATTTATGGTTGCTGATACTTGAGAAATCTAATTAGATCTTTAATGAAGTGGTTTCTCCTTGCCTTCTTCATTCTACGCCGTTGGCTATCATGTGGCTCTTCCGCCTTTAGGGACAGTTTCCCATCCCAAGGACAAGAGAGTGCCCTGCCTCTACCTGCTCATCCGCCCTCCTAGGAGGCCGTTTCGCTTGGTAGAGGGTGTCTCCTTATTCCGGGAGATACTCGGTCGCCATATCCTCGCTAGTGGTAACAGGGTGTACCGTGCAGCAATCCTTGGCTGCAACTCGTGAAGGTGAGGTTGGCATTTGTATGGAGAGGCTGTTTGAGACGCATCACATACCTTACACCCCACTTCAGGAATGAAGATGTAGAATGTTAATCACGTTTGTTTTATTTAAAAACGCTTAAGAGTTTTCATATTAAAAACTCATAGTCATTATTTCTCAGCACGTCCTCGTTTGTAGTGTGTTAGCTTTCTGTGACGCGCGCTTACTATACAGCAAGAAAGAAATATTCACAGCATACGATGTACCTTCTAAATGATTCGACATGTTGACAAGAGTTTTTGACAAATGGTAACACGCAAAGAACAGAGTGTTTTGCCATATTGTTAATATGTGCAATCTCCTTGTCCGCTGCCATATACAAGTAACTACAGACTTTTTTAATGAAATAAAGTAATTTTTGAGGGTCATTGATAGCAGGTGAAATAAGAATTACTATGGTGTTGCAACAACATAGGTGAAGAAGCTACAAATTTATTTTCATAACGAGAATGTGGTTTGGAAATTTCTGGTAAGGTCTTATGGGAGCAAATTGCTTCGGTCATCGGTCCCTAAACTGACACACTTCTTAATCTAACTTAAACTATCTTACGCTAAGGACAACACACACACCCATTCCCGAGGCAGGACTCGAACCTCCGACGGAGGGAGCCTCGCGAACTGTGACAGGCCGCCCCAGACCTCCAGGCAACCGCGCGCGTCTAATGTTCTTTCTCATAAGCTGTTGATCTGACTTCTCCTCATTCTCTTACTTAATAAAATATTGCTTCAGGTATTCTGTGGCAATGACAATTGCATTAGCATGTTAATGAGGTGTGTGGGGGCCTAGAAACGACGAAGAGGCTTCGTCCCGCCGTAGCCCTCAGTGGTCCACAGCCCCACAACAGGCCACAGCAGCCCACCCATCCCATCGCCGCCCCACACAGAACCCAGGGTTATTTTGTGGTTCGTCCCCCAGCCTGTCTCCACTTTGAATACGAATGCAATATTTCGACTTCTCAAAGAGACTAAAGCTACAATATAGAACAGTTTTATGCAATAATCGATTTTTAGCATTCTTCTGTTAGCATTTCAGTTTATTTCACCTGCGAAATTTTGCGGTCTGCAATATGTCTTTCTCAATAGAAGAAAGAATTGAAATTGTGGAAGCATATGTGAAAATAGGTTAGATTAAATAAACTCACGAAATTTTCTGGACCAGGTATTCCGATAGAGGGTTGCCAGCAAAGAGAGCAACACAGAGTTTATAAAAATTGGCTCTCCTACGGTCTGTGCAAAATGTAAAACGATTAAGAATTCCTTCAGTTCTGACACCAGATGTTATTGCGGAATTATTCAGAGCCCAAATAAGTCTACACGGAAACCAGCCCGACAGACGCACGTAAGTAGGAACAGCTGCAAGCGGATATAGAAAAGTTTTAAATTTGAAACCATATCGCGTGACGGTTGTGCAACAATTATGGGAGGATGGGCGCCAGAAACTTGTAGGTTACCGTACGTGGCTTTTGAATAACGTCAACGATGGTTTGTTAGACCCTTTCCAGTACATTATCAGTGATGAATCATGGTCTCATATTTGCGGTCATGTGAATTAGCAGACCACGAGGCACTGGGCAACGGAGAACCTAGATATTGTGCGTCAGCAAGCTCTCCACGATGAAAACATCGGCGTTTGGTGCGATGTAACAGGAACGCGCATCATTTGACCGATATTTTTAGACACTACCCTAAACAGGGTTGCATATTCGAAATTTTTTATACATTTTGTGCTCAACTCACTGAATATGAAAGACAGTACTGCTTCTTCCAGCAAGATAGGACAACATGCCTCACGTCTAAGGTGTCCCTGGGACGAGTCCATGACGTGCGCTGAGGAATTAACTATCAGCAAACATTTATGGCCACCACGTTCGTCGGATCTAACAATATGAGATTTTTCTGTGGGGACACTTGAAGAAGAAGATCAATGAAACAAATCCACACACAATACAGGAACTGAAAGACAACGTCAACCGTGAAGTTGCCTCCATCAGTATCCGAACTTCACGCCAGGTGTACCTGAACATGCTTAGAATGCTTAGACATGCACAGTTGTGTATTGTAGCGGGTACTTTTCACTGCATTTTTTATTGTAAACAGATGGCAAGTCCATTTCATCTCGTCTTTTCTATATTTTCATTGCAGTTTGTACTTACACGGGCTATTTACATCCACATCCACAAAGATACCCGGTTAGCCACCGTATAGTGCATGGCGGAGGGTACCCTGTACCACTACTTGTCATCTCCATTCCCGTTCCACTAGCAAATAGAGCGAGGAAAAAACGAATGTCTATATGCCTCCGTATGAGCCCTAAATTCTCGTCTCTCATCTTTGCAGTCTTTACGCTCAATGTACATTAGCGGCAGTAGAATCGTTCGCCAGTCAGCTTTAAATGACGGTTCTCTAAATTTTCTTGATGTGTGTGTAAAAAAGAACATCGTCTTCCCTCTAGGGACTCCCATTTGAATCCCTGAAGCATTTCCGTGTTGTTCGAACCTACCGGTAACAAATCTAGCAGCCCGCCTCTACTTTGATGCGTTCCTTTAATCCGACCTTGTACGGATCCCTGCTGATGGTTCTATTCGAAACTTCTTTGGTTCTGGTGATGAGGAATGGCGCCATTCTTGCTCGCTCTCTTCGTTTCCGGTTGGTGAACCCAGGTTTCGTCCCCAGTAACGATTCTTGCAAGGAAGCCATCACCTTCTCGTTCAAAGCGCCGAAGAAGTTCTTCACAAGCATCAACACGTCGTTATCTCATTTCAGGAGTCAGCTGCCGTGGCATCCATCTTGCAGACACTTTGTGAAACTGGAGCACATCATGCGCAATGTGGTGTGCTGACCCATGACTAATCTGTAAACATGCTGCAATGTCATTCAGTGTCACTCGGCGGCTTTCCTTCACTATGGCTTCAACTGCTGCAATGTTCTGTGGATTCACAACTCGTTGTGCCGGACCTGGACGAGGATCATCTTCCACTGAAGTCACACCACTTGCGAACTTCCTACTCCATTCGTAGACTTGCTGCCTGACAAACATGTAACATCGTACTGCACCTTCATTCGTCGATGAATTTCAATAGGTTTCACACGTTCACTACGCAAAAACCGAATAATAGAACGCTGTTCTTCCCTGGTGCAAGTCGCAAGTGGGGCGGCCATTTTCATACTGATACTGCGACGGTATGTGTGCATCTGCACTTCGCTGCCACCTACAGGCCATTCTGCACGCTGTTTGTAGCACGCTTACCAACTTACAGGATAACGGCGCGAAATTTTGATTTGTTATTACAAATTTAAGGTTTTCATTTGACTCACCCTCGTATTATTTAAGAAGTCTTCGAGACACTCATATATCTGTGAACTTATTCCATATGCTCGTACCTCCTCCAATAGGGCACCGTGTCAAATGCTTTTCGGAAATCTAGAAATATGGAATCATCCATAGTTCTCAATACACCATGTGAGAAAAAGGCAAGCTGAGTTTCGCACGAGCGGTGCTTTCTAACATTATGCTGATTCTTGAACATAAGCTTCTGACTCTCAAAAAAGTTTATTTTTAGAAATGAGAATATGTTCAATGATTCTGCGCCATCCTAAAACATCGGCAGGCGTGCAGTGTCATAACACGGGCCAGTTTAAAATCGTTTTGGGCAGTGAAGCCCGACTGGAAAACTGCGGTGTTCCGCCCCGGGCATCCATCACGGAGCGCGCGTCGCCGAATCGCCGGACAAATTACCTGGGAGCGGCGCCAGGGTGTCGGGAGCTCTGCTTCTTCCTGCCACTCTGTGATTGGACGGCAGCAGCAGCCGGCCGTCAATTGAAACGCCGGGTAACGCGCTGAGCTGATAGCGACGACTGCCGAGCGGGGACAACGCACGCCGGCCGAAAAAAAAAAAAAAAAATTATTCTGCCCTGAGGCAGCGGTGCTTCGCTTTTATACTGCCATCAAAGCCGTTCTGTTACGAGCGGCCGTATGTACGAGGAACGGTTGAAACGCTCGGTGACCGGATAGATATCTGCACAGTAATGAGAATTAACAGTACTGGTACTTGCATAAGTTGGAGAGGCGGAGAAGAAGAGTGTAACTATTCACGATGGGTGTTACTTAAGTTTCTTCTGGCTGGTCCATTGATGAATGAATGCGACATTTTCATGCTTCACAAAATTTATTCACATTAAATGACATCGGAACTGCACACTCGTCATCTAAACAAAACACGGACAGACTTCACTGATCTCTTTGACTTCAAAAAATAACTTCAAAACTGACTTGTCGCAGGATAGCTGCATCGCTTTACATAGAATTTTAACAATAGCTTCCAAAGTAATGCATTATTAATTTTGTACAATTTTGATGTTACAATTAAAATTTACAAAACGTCTCTATCTGTTCTGTCAACCTGACCTGGTATGGGTCCCACACCGATGAACAATACTCAAGAATATGTCGAACGAGTGTTTTGTAAGTGTCTCTCGTATTATTTTAGTTACGTAATTAATTACAATTTGGATTTGGTTACTAACATTCAGTGGTAGTACAGAACTCGTGGCTTATCCGATTACATACATAAAATGCACAAATAAGGCCGTAAATTCTGGAAATTGGAAAACTGTGAGATGTAAACAATTGGAGAGTTAATTACAAATGTAATTACAAATAATATTAGTTGCAGAGGAAGACATAAAAATAAATAACAAATGAAAATACATCGCTTGGTAATAACTTTTAAGCTGTTTCTCAAGATAGTGAGATCTTCTCTTGCTGGATTTTTAGATTACCGTTTTGTTAATTAGAAGCATTGACTTTTCATGCCGACGTCTCTGCAGTCTCTAGCTATTTCTTGCTAAGGACTTATTACTTCAATTTATTGATTAATTACTTAATTTAGTATATGTACATAATTTTATCAATGACAACAGTCCACCGATAATTACGACAACGCACGTCCTTCCAGAACATTCCACATGCCTTCACAACGAATATCAAGTTTTTTATCAAATAGGACAGAATGATACAAATAAAGACACACATACAAGGCCTTAGGAAGCGCTGAATTGTCCGATAACGATCCGGATGCATATAAAAAAAATGTGGTATCGGACGTTTCATATGAGTCCTTGGGAGGCTGTACCGTTATAAACTGTCGTCAGTCGAACGTATTGGGAAGTGTGCTTTGTGCCACATTGCAGAATGTAGGGTTCACAAATGTTCCCTACAACCGTCAATATTTCACCTTCACCTTTACTGTACTGGGACAAAGATGCACGAGTGCGCTGCACGAGTAGTGGATAAGATCCTTGACTCTGTGTTAAAATGTAATCTGTGGTGCGCTTGATTGTCAGTCAGTTATGCAGCTTTAGGCCGTTTTTATTAGAGGCACAGTAGCGAGCAGTTAAGGTTTATAGAAGGAGATCTGATATTTGAGAATCTGGGAGAAATTATCTGGAATATTGTATTATGGAGATGAAAATTTGTTTGTACAGACATTTCTATGACTATATGGATAGAGAAGATTTTTAGATGAATATTTCAAGGTAACCATCACTATCACTAGAAGGAGATCTTTGTCCCGTAGCTAACTAGTAGTATTCATGATTAGTGTTAATTTGATCTCTTTGTTTTCATTATGTCACAAATAACGCAATTGGTTTAAATTGTAATTTCTGTAAAGAGTGAATTTCGTAATTGTTAGTGTCTTCTTACTTTGTATAGCCATTTTTGATAATAACCAGATTTTAATTGTTCATGAACGATTTTCTTTAAAGTAAAACCCTCCTCCATCATTCTGAGTAAGGTTTAAATATTGTGTCACATGTCCATTGCACCTTATTCCACACGCAGCCACAGTTTATTTCTGACAAGCAAAGAAAAGTTTAATAGAGAGTAGATTATTATTTTTTTAGCTGTTGCAGTTGCTGATTTCAGTTTGTTTTCGAGAACGTCAGTACACCAGACACAAAACGGCATGCTCAGCAAGAAGTAAGTTATTTTTATTTAAGGGTAGATCAGACTTTGCCTTCTTGTTAGCGGACAGTACCTAGTCAGAATTTTAAGGTGTTGTGCTAAGTAAGCAGATTAATTTACAGCGAAAGTTGAAGGTAATCCTAAAAAGTTATATTTTTCCGAGTCGAGCAATATTTTATTTTGTGGATATTTCAAGTCACACATTCAAGTTATGTAAGTTTCGGAACGTACTTCACTATTAAGTTTCAGTCAATTAGTTTTCACTGAGGACACAATTAGATTCTTTTGGGGTTTGATTATATTCGTTTTCATTATTTCAGATTCAGTATTTCACTAAGATTAAAGTTTTGTTTGCCAACATAGCTCACGAGCGCAATACGGGTCCAACCAGCAGTTGAATACGCTAACTTAAAGATACATTACACGAGGAGAAAGTTTCCGAAAAAGAATATTCAGTATTTCATATACACACAATTACATAGAAAGTTTACAGGTAGAGCAACGCCTCGAGTATTTTGGAGATCAACGTGGTGCGCCAGGGTACAAGACCATGGTCGGGAGCGGATCAAAATAGTCTGCTGTTAATATATAGGAGTCTAACAAGATGTAAAAGCGAGCATGGTACACAGTGTTCTGCAGAGTCAACAGAACATCAATTTCCAAATTAGAAATACCCCGTTCAGGTGCAAGGGCTTGCGTAGGAGCTACGCATTCCACAACAACAGATGCATGTCAGCGGAATCTGCAGAAATGCTCAACACCGGACTATGAAACATAGCATATCTATCTTCAAAAATTTTTTTGCAGTTAACCATCCACTTACAAAGAAACTCAGTTGACTGGCTAATTGGGAAATGACTACAAACGAAAAGGACTAAGAAGGCCACACGACGCCGACCGACCGCCGGCTCACCCTCAGCGAATAGGCGTCACTGGCTGCGTATACGGAGGGGCATATGGTCAGCACACTGCTCTCCCGGCCATTGTCAGTATTCGTGACCGGAGCCGCTATTTCTCAGTCAAGTATCTGCTCAGTTTGCTTGACAAGGGTTAAGTGCTCCCCGCTTGCCGACAGCGGTCGGCAGATCCACACGGTCACCCACGTAACTGCTGGCCAAGCCCGACAGCGCTTAACTTCGATGATCTGACAGGAACCGGTCTTATCACTGCAGCCGGGCCGTTGGCCTTATTGAGAAAATAAACACCGATAAACAACCAGAATTATGTACAAGCTTTATAGATTTAAAGGAAAATTTACTTAGTCACCGAAGAACGCAAGCTTATGGGAATTCCGGTTACCAGCATAATGAAATTACTTCAACAGCCGAGATTTTCTGCTCTCAAAAAAAGGTAAACAAAAATAAAAAAACGTCTCCCAGAGCAGAGCAGTTAAAAAAAGCTGCATTGCTGACAATTTCCTAAAGCATTCCGAGATACTCCCTGACAGCTCGAAAACTAAAGGTAACGGCAGAATGATTTGGACGTTCCTGTATCCAAGCACAGGTTACAAGGAGCTGTTTTCACTTAGCCAGTGAGACGCGCAGTTTTTCTGCTAAGCCACAGCTATATTTGCAACATCGCATTACTTTCAAAACCTCACAGAAAGAAAAGTACCTGGTGATTTTAATTAAAATTTCCTTATTTAACACGTTATAACATGGAAACTAATTGCCGTATGAGTACCAAACGTGGTAGCATTAATTTCCAGAGTATGATGTGCATGATTTCCATATGTCACAGCGCCACCAGGTGCCGTTATCAGTCATCGTGATTCATAGTCTCACACACTTGACCAGTCGCAGTGCACTTGTTGACGTATCAACATGAGCTTGGACAAAAGGAGCAGAGCATTATTGGCGAAGCTCTTTTATCAAAACAACAGTAATGCTGCAGCTGCAAATCGAGAATGCCGCCGGCTGAAAGGATCACGGAAGCGTCCTCTCTCTCCACCTGCTGTGCGGAGCATGATGAAGTAGTTAGAATCAACTGGAGAACTGGGCGTCGCTCCAGCAAGAGGTGACGACCGGTTGTACCAATGGTGGTTGATGAGATCGCAGTTGCTACGGCAGATAACGCTGCGCGCAAGTCCCGATCCGTACAAGATCCATATCGCACAGCAGCTTGCATCACAGGACGCACAACGACGTGTTGACTTCGCTCTCCACTTTCTCGCAAGGACTGAAGTTTACTACGGCTGGGCCTCGACCTATGACCTATGAACAAAGAAAGATAATTTTTCTCTAACAGGTGAACAATCAGAATTGTGGAGATCTTCACGTCCGGTCACTGTGCATGAAGTTGCTTTGTATGGTGAACGTGACACTGTTTGGCGCGTTCATCATTGGCCCACTCTTTTTTGAACAGGTTGGAGCTCAAGGACCAAAAACGCGCAGTGTGACTGCCCAGCGTTACTGCGATATGTTTCGCCAGCATGACATACCCACCCTACAGGAGAAAGACGCATTGAACTCGATAGTTTTCATGCAAGATGGGGGCCCCACCATTCATCGCTCGTGAAGTTCGCCTGCTTCTCCGAACACATTTGAAAACGATCGAATTATCAGTCGAACGTTTCCACATGAAATTTTTTGCCTCAAATGCAATTTCCATATATAGTGACAATTCCTCCTTCAAATGGTTCAAATGGCTCTAAGCACTATGGGACTTAAGAGCTGAGGTCATCAGCCCCCTAAACCTACAACTACTTAAACCTAACTAACCGAAGAACATCACACACATCCATGACCGAGGCAGGATTCGAACCTGCGACCGTAGCAGCCGCGTGGTTCCGGACTGAAGCGCCTAGAACTGCTCGGCCACCGCGGCCGGCCCATTCCTCCTGGGATACCGTGTATAATGAAGTACTGTCGGAAAAATGCACAAGATATGAAAGTGGTTCAATTACTGGCAACTTTCTTTAAACGTAGCTACATGTAAAACTATGCTCTCTAGAAAACGTAAAAAAACGTAATATGTTATCGCTGTAAAAGGTGTACAACTTTGCTTCCGCCGTTTTCCCCAACATTTGAGGCGTTAATGAAGCAAATTGGTTACACATGTATCATTCAAAGTATTTTCCATCGCTGGCCACTACTTTCTTCCATCTTTCCGGCAGTGTACGAATCCCGCGTCGAAAAAATTGTTCATCATTTGAAGCGATCCACGAATCGATCCAAATTGTGACTTCTTCATGAGATCGGAAATGTTGGTCAGCCATGCCATGCGCCATTGATCTAAACGGATGATAGAGGGAGCAATGTCTGGAGAATACAGCGGGTGGGGTAGGACTTCCCATTTTAACGTTTCCAACTACGTTTTGACCTCTTTTGCAACGTGTGGTTTGCCGGCCGGAGTGGCCGAACGGCTCTAGGCGCTACAGTCCGGAACCGCGCGACCGCTACGGTCGCAGGTTCGAATCCTGCCTCGGGCATGGATGTGTGTGATGTTCTTAGGTTAGTTAGGTTTAAGTAGTTCTACGTTCTAGGGGACTGATGACCTGAGAAGTTAAGTCCCATAGTGTTCAGAGCCATTTTTTGCAACGTGTGGTCGAGCGTTGTCGTGCAGAAAAATCACTTTATCGTGCCTCTCGCTGGATTGCGGGCGTCTGTCTTTTAATTTTCTGCTCAAACGCATTAACTGCGTTCGATAACCAGCACCTGTGATTGTTTCCCTTGTTTTTAACACCCAATAGTACACGACGTCGAGCTGGTCCCACCAAATGCAGAGCATGATCTTGGAGCCGTGAATATTCGGTTTGGCCGTCGACATGGAAGCACGGCCGGGATATCCCCATGATCTTTTGCCTTTAGGGTTATCGTAATGAGCCCATTTTTTGTCCCCGGTCACAATGTTATGCAGAAATCCTTTCCGTTTTTGCCTCTGAAGCAACTGTTCACAAACACACAAACGCCGTTCAACGTTTCTTGGTTTCAGCTCACACGCGACCCAAGTTCCTTCTTTCTGAACCATGCCCATAGCTTTGAGACGTTTTGAAATGACTTGCTGTGTCACTCCCTCTAATCGTACCAATTCTTCTTGAGTTTGACACAAGTCTTCACCCAGCAATGTCTCCAGTTCTGCACCTTCGAAAACATTCTCTCTTCCACCTCTATGCTGGACTACGACGTTAATATCAGCGTTCCTGAAGCGTTGAAAACACTCACTACACGTTCTTTCACTAATAGCGTCCTTACCATACGTACTTGAGAGCATTCTATGAGACTCAGCCGCTGTTTTCTTCATACTGAAACAAAACAGTAACATCTCCCGTAAATAACGAGAATTAGGCTCGTAAAATGACATTTTCAATAAAGAACAACATTATGATACAGACACAAATCGACTAATGTTTGAATGAGGTTATGTTGACAGAGGTCCAAGCTAATTGACTGACATCTGCGATCTGCTACTTTCGACCGCTACTTACCGTTGTCGCCACGTATCGGCGATCGGCGGAAGCAAAGTTGTACGCCTTGTATGATTCACGATATTAAAACCAGTCAACTCGTACAAATATGAACATATGAAACGGAACGACCACACATGCTCAGTTGTGAGAAGCGGAGGTGACAGACCTCGGTTCATTGGTAGGGTACCGGGAGAATGCAGTCAATCTACGAAGGGGACTGCTTACAGATGTTGTCTGGGACCTATACGAAATTCTACTAGCGAGGGTACTGAACGTATACAAAGAAGGGGGACACAAGTAGTCACAGGTTCGTTTGACTTCCTGGAGAGCGTCATCGAAATGTTTTTGTTGTTGTCGTCGTTGTGTCTCCTTTGTTCGATACAGCTGTGGTGCTACTGTTAGCACAGCCATGACAAATTTCGCCCACGAAACAATCGCGTCGCAGTGGAGAACACGTTATGGCCGTGGAAACATGACAGCGCCGCTGCTGCTGAACGACTACAGTTGGATTTTTGTAGTATAGAGACTCGAGTCTAAGCTTTAATCACAAGCGAACCAAAAGGCCTATCGCAAAATGAGCTACAACAATATTTTGCTTGTTTCATTCTGCGTTAGGCTATATGGAAGAATTTAGTTTTTAAGTTCAATACATATTTTTTATTTTAGATTGTAGTAAGGATTGTCCCGTTTACGGCGTCTTTGCTACGAATTGCTCACTTCAAAATTATATGGCTTGAAATATACACTCCTGGAAATTGAAATAAGAACACCGTGAATTCATTGTCCCAGGAAGGGGAAACTTTATTGACACATTCCTGGGGTCAGATACATCACATGATCACACTGACAGAACCACAGGCACATAGACACAGGCAACAGAGCATGCACAATGTCGGCACTAGTACAGTGTATATCCACCTTTCGCAGCAATGCAGGCTGCTATTCTCCCATGGAGACGATCGTAGAGATGCTGGATGTAGTCCTGTGGAACGGCTTGCCATGCCATTTCCACCTGGCGCCTCAGTTGGACCAGCGTTCGTGCTGGACGTGCAGACCGCGTGAGACGACGCTTCATCCAGTCCCAAACATGCTCAATGGGGGACAGATCCGGAGATCTTGCTGGCCAGGGTAGTTGACTTACACCTTCTAGAGCACGTTGGGTGGCACGGGATACATGCGGACGTGCATTGTCCTGTTGGAACAGCAAGTTCCCTTGCCGGTCTAGGAATGGTAGAACGATGGGTTCGATGACGGTTTGGATGTACCGTGCACTATTCAGTGTCCCCTCGACGATCACCAGTGGTGTACGGCCAGTGTAGGAGATCGCTCCCCACACCATGATGCCGGGTGTTGGCCCTGTGTGCCTCGGTCGTATGCAGTCCTGATTGTGGCGCTCACCTGCACGGCGCCAAACACGCATACGACCATCATTGGCACCAAGGCAGAAGCGACTCTCATCGCTGAAGACGACACGTCTCCATTCGTCCCTCCATTCACGCCTGTCGCGACACCACAGGAGGCGGGCTGCACGATGTTGGGGCGTGAGCGGAAGACGGCCTAACGGTGTGCGGGACCGTAGCCCAGCTTCATGGAGACGGTTGCGAATGGTCCTCGCCGATACCCCAGGAGCAACAGTGTCCCTAATTTGCTGGGAAGTGGCGGTGCGGTCCCCTACGGCACTGCGTAGGATCCTGCGGTCTTAGCGTGCTTCCGTGCGTCGCTGCGGTCCGGTCCCAGGTTGACGGGCACGTGCACCTTCCGCCGACCACTGGCGACAACATCGATGTACTGTGGAGACCTCATGCCCCACGTGTTGAGCAATTCGGCGGTACGTCCACCCGGCCTCCCGCATGCCCACTATACGCCCTCGCTCAAAGTCCGTCAACTGCACATACGGTTCACGTCCACGCTGTCGCGGCGTGCTACCAGTGTTAAAGACTGCGATGGAGCTCCGTATGCCAGGGCAAACTGGCTGACACTGACGGCGGCGGTGCACAAATGCTGCGCAGCTAGTGCCATTCGACGGCCAACACCGCGGTTCCTGGTGTGTCCGCTGTGCCGTGCGTGTGATCATTGCTTGTACAGCCCTCTCGCAGTGTCCGGAGCAAGTATGGTGGGTCTGACACACCGGTGTCAATGTGTTCTTTTTTCCATTTCCAGGAGTGTATGTGCCTATAACTTGCTAAAATTTCATTAGCGTCTGACAAATACATTTCAAGCTATAGTTTTGAAATGAGCAGTTCGCAGCGAAGACGCTGAAAACGGGACAATCCTTACTACAATCTAAAATTATATATTGAGTCGCCGTAATAAAAAATATCCGATAGTAGGTGGCCCGCACTGCAGCGATATTTGCTGCAGGGCCATCACAGCTACAGAATTTGTCTGACTTCTCATACTGTGACAAAAAATTCCCTGCAGTCAGTTGTTATCATTACAACACCCTACAACGAAAAGATTCTGATAATATTAACTGTGATAGAAGAGGAAGAAAATAAGACGCAGGAGCTCAATTATACGCTAGATGCAAGTTTAGAAACAGTAGTAACAAATGTACACTCATCTAACTTTTCAAACTGAGAACGTAAGCCATGTGACAACATTGATGAGAGATACCACTACCGAAAACAATACGTTTAGGGCGCTTTCATATTTGATTCAAAATTAGTTAGACTTAGAACCTCGTTAAACACTGTAAAAAATGTAATACCACAGTGAATTGATAGTTCTAGAATCAGCTCAGCCTATTGCCTTACAGTGTCCAACACAACAAAAAATTCATCAGTGAGTACACTAATCCTCCCCATAGTATCAAATACGCTGCGGATGAAGTTAGTCGCACTCAGTCGCTTATCGCCTGTGCGCCTGCAGCATCGTTAGAAGTTGACGGTGTTGCTTTATTATCATTAAACATTGTCAACGTCTCAACTTCTTCGAAGTAACTGTTGTTCAGCTATGAGTCGTGAGTTGTGATGCTATTATTTTGAAATATCCCTGTCTCTGTTGAACAAATTTCTTCATAGTCACGGCATAAGACAAAATAAAAATAAATCTGTCAGGAGTATTTTTATTCTTACGTATTAACTCTCGTAGTATCAATTTGGGCGGAGGGGGGGGGGGGGGGCGGTGTATTGTGTATTGAACAGGGGACCTAGAAACGACGGAGAGGCTTCGTCCCGCCGTAGCCCTCAGTGGTACACAACCCCACAACCGTCCACAGCAGTCCACCTTCCTCATCGCCGCCACACACCGAACTCAGGGTTATTGCGCGTTTCGGCCCCCAGTGGACGCCACCGGTAACGTCTCATACCAGACGAGTGTAGAGTACTGATGGTGTACGCGTACTTGGAGACAGTGTTTGCGCAGCAATCGCCGACTTAGTGTAACTGAGGTGAAATAAGGGGAACCAGCCCGCATTCGCCGAGGCAGATGGAAAACCGCCTTGAAAACCATCCACAGACTGGCCGGCACACTGGACGTCGACATTAATCTGCTGGACGGATTCGTGCCGGGGACCGGCACGCCTTCCCGCTCGGGAAGCAGCTCGTTAGACAGCGCGGCTAGACAGGGGAGGAGAGGGGAAGGACGAGGAAGGTACTTTATGCCCACCGTTTGAAAATACCGTAATCTAGTCCGATATTTTAAATTTTCAAAAGAATTTTGTTTTCAACGAGTTCTTATATTAGATTCCGTAAGTGTTTTACATTGTTCAGTACAACATAATCCAAAAATTTAAGTCTTAGTAGTGAATGTGACTCCTCGCAACAAATGTCATATTCACTTTTCATATTCAGGACCAAACCATCTATTTAACTTCAAAAGCTATGTTCTGAATGAAAATTAACGACAGTTAACGAAATTTGCAATTTTTTGTGGTGGCTATAAAGTACCCTTCCACTTTGTGTAAACTTGCAGAAAATGCATTGGTGTCTCTAAGATACTTTCAGGTTCTGTACCCAACTTGTAGCCGGCCGAAGTGGCTGAGGGGTTCTAGGCGCTACAATCTGGAGCCGCGCGACCGCTACGGTCGCAGGTTCGAATCCTGCCTCGGGCATGGATGTGTGTGATGTCCTTAGGTTAGTCAGGTTTAAGTAGTTCTAAGTTCTAGGGGACTGATGACCTGAGAAGTTAAGTCCCATAGTGCTCAGAGCCATTTGAACCATTTTTTTCAACCCAACTTGTACATCAGTGCCTACTGAAAAAGTATGTTGATAATAAAAGTTAAGCCCATCTAGCAAAATTTGTTTTTTTTTTAGGATTTTTTGGTGGTGGGTACAAAGTACCATGCTCCCATCCCCATCCCCCCCACCCCACCCCACCCCACCCCACCCCTTGATATTACGCATTATTCAAAATGCGTTGGCATTGCTAGCTTTAAACTCGCTTATAGAAGAAGGCAAGTGCATGCCGGCCTTTATACAGCAGTGGTTGTCAAATAGATGATAACGATAACGATGATGATGATGATGATGATGATGATGATGACACAAGGGGGCGATTCCATGGAAATCCCAAATTTTTCTTTAAATTATTTTCTGTAATTTGTCGCAAGATGATTTGGTGCCATTTAAATTTTATCAATAAAACAACGCCCCTGTCTATTAAACTTGTTAAAAATAGGATGCCATGTGTTTCTTTTGGCTTAAACAGTGGGCCGGCCGAAGTGGCCGTGCGGTTAAAGGCGCTGCAGTCTGGAACCGCAAGACCGCTACGGTCGCAGGTTCGAATCCTGCCTCGGGCATGGATGTTTGTGATGTCCTTAGGTTAGTTAGGTTTAACTAGTTCTAAGTTCTAGGGGACTAATGACCTCAGCAGTTGAGTCCCATAGTGCTCAGAGCCATTTTTTGCTTAAACAGTGGATGTATTTCAATTTATTAGACTCGTCTGTTGTTACCTATTCTTTAACTTGTTAACAGTAAATCTCTTCAAGCGATACCGGCATGTTTCCCTCGTCCAGATCGATAATTTCCTTTGTCTTTCTTGTCAATTCCAAGTCAATACACCGTTTTCAGCGACCCACTGTCGCTGGTTCGTGAAACTGTACAGTCTTTCTTCGCTTCTTTCCCCCTTCATAACCTTTAACCACTGTAAGGTCATTCCAAAGTGAACATATGTAGAGTTTTTATATGCCAGACACATATTTCACTGCTATCACCAGTTATCTGTACGCACTATTTCACTGATGATTCAAGCGTTGAAACAACAGGGGGAAAATACGTTACGCAGCGCAGTTCATTAACGCACTACAAAGCTTATCACCGAGATAAGAAGCAGGTGTTCACTTCCACGCTTGTGTTGTACCCATACAAACACTTCACCGCTCGTTATTGGAAACAAGGGGTAAAATCTGTTAGACATGAGACAAGTACACCAACGAAGGAAGGAAGGAACAAAGATTAGGTTAAACGTCTCGTCGACAACGAGATCATTTGCGACGGAGTACAATCTCTAATTATTTTTTAAGGATGGGTTAGGAAATCAGCGGTGCTCTTTCACAGAGAACATCCCGACATTTGCCTTAAGTGATTTAGACAGATCACGGGAAACCTGAATCTGGATGTTGGGACACGAATTTAAAGCGTCGCCCTCCCGAATGCGAGTCCATAGGGCAACGAACAGGTGTGTGTGTGTGTGTGTGTGTGTGTGTGTGTGTGTGTGTGTGTGTGTGGCTTTTAGTTCAATCCGCTTGTCTCTTGTTGATCCGTGAGTTTTCGTTTCATGAAGTGCAAAACTGGACTTCCACATTGAAGTACCTTTGGCTGATCGTGTAAAGAAATAAAGCTATACAAAATCCTTACTATCCTTAATACGAGAACACATAACTTCATAATGCATATCGTATGATAATTGACATTAGTTATTTTTGTAATTGGCTGAGGGGAACACATCGTAGAGGCGACAAAATACTGCAAAAACTGCAAATGGAAATTGTAGTCCTTTCCTGATTTCCTCGTGCTTCTTCTTGTTCTAATTTTTATCGTAGTAAGTTTGAGGTTCGCCGATGACATTGTAATTCTATCAGAGACAGCAAAGGACTTGGAAGAGCAGTTGAACGGAATGGACAGTGTCTTGAAAGGAGGGTATAAGATGTACATCAACAAAAGCAAAACGAGGGTAATGGAATGTAGTCGAATTAAGTCGGGTGATGCTGAGGGAATTAGATTAGGAAATGAGACACTTAAAGTGGTAAAGGAGTTTTGCTATTTGGGGAGCAAAGTAACTGATGATGGTAGAAGTAGAGAGGATATAAAATGTAGACATGCAATAGCAAGGAAAGCGTTTCTGAAGAAGAGAAATTTGTTAACATTGAGTATAGATTTAAGTGTCAGGAAGTCGTTTCTGAAAGTATTTCTATGGAGTGTATCCATGTATGGAAGTGAAACATAGACGATAAATAGTTTGGACAAGAAGAGAATAGAAGCTTTCGAAATGTGGTATAGAATTGGGGAGAAGAGGAGTTTGTCGCACAACTTGACCAGAAGAAGGGATCGGTTGGTAGGACATGTTCTGAGGCATCAAGGGATCACCAATTTAGTACTGGAGGGCTGCGTGGAGGGTAAAAATCGTAGAGGAAGACCAAGAGATGAATACACTAAGCAGATTCAGAAGGATGTAGGTTGCAGTAGGTACTGGCAGCGTGGAGGGTAAAAATCGTAGAGGAAGACCAAGAGATGAATACACTAAGCAGATTCAGAAGGATGTAGGTTGCAGTAGGAACTGGCAGCGTGGAGGGTAAAAATCGTAGAGGGAGACCAAGAGATGAATACACTAAGCAGATTCAGAAGGATGTAGGTTGCAGTAGGTACTGGGAGATGAAGAAGCTTGCACAGGATAGAGTAGCATGGAGAGCTGCATCAAACCAGTCTCAGGACTGAAGACCACAACAACAACAACAACAATGATTAAAGAAAAGAGATATACACTGAGATGATAGAAGTCATGGGATACCTCCTAATGTCGGTCGGACTTCCTTTTGTCCGGCGTAGTACAGCAATACGACGTGGCATGGACTCACCAAGGCGCTGGAAGACCCCTGCAGAAATACTGAGTTATGCTGCGTCTATAGCCGTTCATAATTGCAAGAGTGTTGCTGGTGGAGGATGTTGTCCACGAATTGATCTCTGGATTACATCTCACAAATATACGGGCTATCTGGATGGCAAAATCATTCGCTCGAATTGTCCAGAATATTCTTCACACCAATCGCGAACAGTTGTGGCCCGGTGACATGTTTGGGAACATGACGTCCCTAAATGACGGCAAATGTTTTCCAAGCAGCCGAACGTAGCCATTTCCAGTCAACTATCGGTTCTGTTGGACCAGGCACGGGGTCCCGGGTTCGATTCCCGGCGGGGTCATGGATTTTCTCTGCCTCGTGATGACTGGGTGTTGTGTGTTGTCCTTAGGTTAGTTAGGTTTAAGTAGTTCTAAGTTCTATGGGACTGATGACCATCGCTGTTAAGTCCCATAGTGCTCAGAGCCATTTGAACCATTTTGTTGGACCAGAGGACCCAGTACATTCCATGTAAACACAGCCCACACTATTTTTGAGCCACCACCATCTTGCACAGTGCCTTGTTGACAACTAGGGTCCATGGCTTCCATGGTCAGCACCACACTCGAACCCTGCCATCAGCTCTTACCAATTGAAATCGAGACCCATCTGACCAGGCCACGGTTTTGCAGTCGTCTAGGGTCAAACCGACATGGTCACGAGCCGAGGAGAGTCGCTGCAGGCGATGTCTTTCTGTTACTAAAGACACTAGCGTCAATCGTCTGCTGCTATATCCATTAACGCCGAATTTCGCCGCACTGTCCTCATGAATAAGTTCGTCATCCGTGCCACAACTTGCATCTTGACATCACGAGAAGTTCTACGGTCTCGTCTTCGAAACTTTGTTAGATACTTGGGAAGTTCTTGCATTCGTGTCTACGATGATAGCCTTATGTGAGGGCTGTGGATTCTCATGACTTCAGTGTGGGCTTGCCTTATTATGATGGTGCAGGATTTCTTTTAGATTCTTGTCAAACCAAACACGTCTGACACTATTCTTGACTTTGTTCAAAGTCTTCACATATACCTCGGATTTCGTATTTGAGTTGTTTGGCAACACATACACAAGACTTACGGCACCACCATCTTAAAAAACTATCATCGTGACCTAACCAGGAAAAGGAAGCTGGATAGAATTTCTTTTTTTGGTGACAGCGAGTGGCATCACTACAGTGACTCCATTTTTTTTTTTGGCTCAAAGTGATTCCCCCAGGTTCTTTTGTCAACTGTAACGATCTGTGACAGATTCTTTGCCCTCAGATCGCTCCAACAGTTCAGATGAAATTTATGCTCTCTGAATCTTGTGGTCTGTTGTGAGCACTTGTGGACCTCATCTTGAACACACCTTTGAATATCCATGTCTGAGTCATTACACATGCACTTCAGATACTCACCGAACTATTTATCTGAAAATAGAAAGACAAATTTTTTAAAGAGAGGCGTTTAGGGCAAGGAGAAAGTGTGCCAAGAAAAATTGTGGGAGAAGAAATCTCCGCTTTGTCTGTCCGAATATTAAGGGAGTTTGTAGACTGCATTTGCCAGGTTTGGTAGACCTTGCAAGTATGCACTGAGTTGTTGGTACAGTAAGCTTCCGGTTTTCCGAATTAAAACAGACCCGTGGTTGCACAGATAACCAAAAACAAGGAAATCTAAAAAACACCATAAACTGCTATTTCTTATATACTCTAAAACACGACAAACGACGCAATATGAAGGAATTACCCGAGTGGAACGAAAATCTTTAGATGCGATGTGTATGTGCAGACAAATAAATGATTACAGTTTTAGTAAAAGAGGATGATTTATTCAGAGAAAGAGCTTCACAAACAAATGGCTCAGGTCATCAGTCCCCTAGAACTTAGAACTACTTAAACCTAACTAACCTAAGGACAACACACACATCCATGCCCGAGGCACGATTCTAACATGCGACCGTAGCGGTCGCGCGGTTCCAGACTGAAGCGCCTAGAACCGCTCGGCCACACCGGCCGGCAGAGCTTCACAAACTGAACATATCAATTACGAGTATGGCCACTTCATCCCCTTATGCAAGCAATTATTCGGCTTGGCATTGACTGATAGAGTTGTTGGGTGTCATCCTGAGCGATACCGTGGTAAATTCTGTCAAACTGGCACGTTAGGTCGTCAAAATCTCGAAAAATGGTTCAAATGGCTCTAAGCACTATGGGACGTAACATCTGAGGTCATCCGTCCCCTAAACTTAGAACTACTTAAACCTAACTAACCTAAGGACGTCACACACATCCATGCCCGATACAGGATTCGAACCTGCGACCGCAGCAGCACGCGTTTCCGGACTGAAGAGCATAGAACCGCTCGGCCACAGCGACAGTCTCAAAATCACGAGCTGGTTGGAGGGCCCTGCGCATAATTCTCCAAATGTTCTAAATTGGGGATATATCTGGGGACGATGCTGACCAAAGCAATTTCTGGCAAGCCCAGAAATTCTCGCCTTGCGTGGGGGCATTATAGTGCTGAAATGTAAGCCAGGTATGGCTTGACGTATAGCGGGTGACAGTCAGGTCGGTACCCCACTTCTACCCGGGGCGTCTCTAGACACGGCTTCGGCCTCGAATCTCACTGGCTGGAGTAGAATTATCTTCAGGGATGGGTCAAACTTCTAATTGAGCCCCGATGAGCAGCAAAGACGTGTCGGGCAACGATGGCGCACCAACCTGACTGTCGCTCGCCATACGGCCCGACAACCAAGAGTGATGGTCTGGGTTGCCATTTCCTTTCATAGCAGGACCACTTTGGTTGTCATCGGTGGCACCCTTACAGTACAGTGGTACGTCGACGATGTTGTACGCCCAGTTTTGTTGCCTTTCATGGCAAGCCATCGTGGGCTTATATTTCATCAAAATAACACCTGGCCGAACATGGTGATAGTTCCTACTGATCTTCGTGCTTGCCAAACGCTATCTTGGCCAGCAGAGTCGACGGATCACTCCCAATTGCGAACGTTTTGAGCATTACGGGCAGGACCTTACAACCAGCTCGCGATTTTGGAGATCTGAAGTGCGAGCTGGCAAAATTTGGCACGGTATCCGTAAGGAAGACATCCAACAACTGTGTCAATCAATGCCAAGGTGGACCAACGCAATACTATTTTGCTCAATTTGTGAAGCTCTTTGTCTTCAAGAAATCTTCCAATTTTTTTGAATTGGTGGTCATTTGTTTGTCTGTACACATACATCACATCTACCGATTTCCATCCCATTCGGATAATTTCTTCATAGTGCGCCTTTTTTTGTCTTAGAGTGCATTTACAAAATGAGTTAATCTCACATTTGAAAGCTACTCAAGAGGTACTAGGCGAAAACTACTTATTTATAAATGATAATTTCGTATCAAATGCTTTCAGTAACTTTGAGTAAATAATCGTCAAATTTTTAGTTTCTGTTTTTCATCCACTTTCTTCCTAATGAGGGTCTTCATTTTCCAGAGAGAGTAAACATCGGTTTAGTCGAACGAATTTTGTCCTTCATCCTCTCATAACAAATCAACACATTTCAGTGGCTCAGTATACGTGGTAATAGTTTCCCCATCCGCATGTTCTCCGCTCTCTTCCTCTGCCGAACACGCTTTGTTCATTATATCCGCGTCATTTAGCTGTTCGCATCTCAGTTCATAGCCATCGATATTTAACTCCTCACGAATGTTTTAATCATCTGCGTCTTCACAGCCTGAAATTTGTATTCTAAGCGAAAGTATTTGTTCAAATTACAACAGAATTCCTTAGGTTTCTTTTATTTTTTAACCTGTCTAAAATCGTCTAACTCTGCACAGATTATCCAGAACCCCTGCTTGGGTTGTTGACTAGGCTGCTGGTAGCCGAGGGTGTTTCGCGGGTCAACTGCTGCGGTTTCGTTTCAGTAACTTGCGGACGTCGTTACCGAATGAATTACCCGCCTCTCAATGTCGTTTTGTGTAAGGGACATGTCTGTGTCTTCGAGGTGTCATCTTTCCTGTTGAAGTCCACGGTGGGCACGAGACTGCAGTTCCCCCAGTCAGTCAGATCATTTAATGGACAATGTTTACCCGACACTTTGTCTTAAGCGTTGTAACAGCCCAAATATAGAACCCATAATAACCACCCCTTTTGTTTGCAAAAGAAATAACAAAATTAATCATCCTGACAGTGACGGCAGCTACTGAAAACAAAATTTACTCTCTTCTCAGTTTGATTAACAGTACTGTTATATAAATACTAACGCTTGTCATAATGAAAGGACTGAATGAAAGAATACCATACGATTCAAAACAGAAACTTTAAAGAAAGAATTCAAAAATTATTATTTACGAAGGTTAAAGCCCAGACCATAAATCGACCGAAGATAACATTTATCCTAGAAGAGAGTTGTATCTGCATCGAGCTGTAAGTTCGCCGTGACTACAATGTAACTCAGGAATGGAGATGTTAACTTCACTTCTCTCTTGTATTCTGCAACAGTAGTACGCATGTTAAGCGCTACTAGATTGTTTTGAAACCGATCTGAAGTATAAAGTTTTACGATATAGACTGGAAGTATCAGTCAAAAGTCGGACTAAAGAAGGATCGTCTTTACCGTTAGACAAATAATGGGATTCTTATGTATGTGACAGGTGAATCGTGTGATTACCAATTTGTGATGGGATTTAGCCTTCGTGATACTTGATTGTCACGAACACCAGGGGACACAGAGAGAGACTGATCGCCGACATTAACTCGATTATTAGACTTGAGTAGGCTACAGTTAACCGCAATCACGAAGAAATTACAATTTCGCTGTGTTGTCAGACGTTAACGTCAGGGTCAGAATTACTGATGTTAACATATGCAATTCCGTGAATGACATATTGGTGTGTGTGCTCAGCATAGAAACAGACAGTACTTACGAAGAACAATAAACCTTAATTCAACTTTAATTCTCCGTGTCGCCTACATCATTTCATGGACATTTAAAGAGTATTCGTGAAATTAACTGATTATTCTGATAACATAAAAGTGCTAAGTGATTTAGTGGCAATTCAACTGTGGACAGTAATAACTTCACACCAAAATTACGACGCATTCTGAACATTGCTCAAGGGTATGTTATCTCTGGAGTTACGTCGTGCAGTTGTTGAATACGAGACGTAGCTACGCCTTGACGACGGAATAATAATTAACGACTTAATACCCTCACAAAATTCATAATGTGGCCTCGGCTTGGGTGATGGAATGATGATTCAAGACACTGTTTGTTAACGTATGAATAACCATTCTCAAACCGGGCATAAGAGCTATAGTCAGCAAGTGCGCGTAAACTGAAGGGTCTGTCGCGAACACGCAAGGGACTTTTGGTTATTTCAGGTCACTGGAGGCATCGCGTTATCGAGTGGTGCAGTCGCTACATTTATAAGTGAAGAAGATCGACAGACAACGAACACGATTGCTTTCATTACAAGCAATGGCGGCGCGCACACTCCGGCATGCTGCTCCATCGAGACAGTGATATTTTCGAGATACAGTATCTGAAAGTAACCAAACAAGGCGAGGAGGTTTTCTTTCTAATAGTTACAGATTGACGTTGTTGTGATCGACGGACGCCGTTCCACGTCATCTCGACTGGGGCACCCGTCACCATCAAGCCGAGAGAGAAAAGCGCCACACCGTTAAGCTAATACCGTAATAGGTGGCTAGGTTAATCTGTTGTCGACCAACTGTCTTCATCTACAATGAGTGTCGTTTCCCAGATTCACGATGATTCTATCGTTAGTGTCTCGAGTTTCCTCTGCCATACGTCGAGGTTTAATTAAAGGTAAATGTCCGCATTGCGTGTTAGGGGAGTTGCGTGAATCTAGCGGTTGATTATGTACAGATAACTGTAAACACCATGAAACGTTTTTAAAAAATCATTATAGGTAAATGGCTAAATATAACGTGAAAAAACGATACAGTATGTGAAGGACAAATTAGCAATGTTTTTTTACAGGAAGTTAGTATGGAAAACCACCGACATGGGCGCCACGGACCGTAGTTGCTGAAAATGACGGCGAACCAGACGGAGAAAACATTTCGCGTGCTATAATTTGCCTGCTACAAATCGGCAGTGACTGAAAAGAACTCTCCGTGACAAGTTTCACAGGACACCACCAGTTTACAATAACGTACTCAAGAGCTACCAGCTTATCGCTCCTCTCCCCCCCCCCCTCCCCTCCTTTGCTGAGAGAAATGTAAATAGTACGACGCTACAACTGTAGATCATGCCACAACTTGAACTAATAACGGGGATTCCATCTTTCAGCAAGATGGCGCCCGTCCATATTTCCACAACTGCACATGAGTGCCACGTCGCTGTATATTCACGTTGAGGTGGCGCTAAATCCAATGATCAACGCGATCGACTGACTCGACGCTTTATGATTTTTTCTTGTGAAGTTGCACCATGGATAGTGTTTACGTTCCACTTCTATCACAGAACCTCGTAGACTTGCGACACCCTATCGCAGCAGCTGCTCTTACCGTCACTTCTGATTTGTTGGCTCGAGTATGTGCAGAACTGTACTACCAGTTAAATGTGGACACACGGAACATTTATAAACATTATAAAAAAGCTTCAAAGGTTAATGTTTGTGTGACAGGAGAAGAAGCGTATGCAACTGATAATGGGCTGATGAACGTAGAAAAGTGTATCTAAACACTATTCTGAGGTTCCAGTTCACGAATGTTTTAACATGCCGAAGCTTCAAGTTGTGCTCACCATTATCGGCAGTAGGATATGCACAGGAGGGTGAAGACGCCCCGGCCTCTATCAAGTACCGCTAGAACCGCTCTGCCGAGGACTCGAACACTGCACCCACTTTGCTAATGCAGTCTGTTGTTCCACTCGAGAGTGGAGTAGCGACGCGTTCAGCGCTAAGTTCGGAGACAAAGTGTCAATTTCTAGTCCGTAGAGAACTAAGTTCACACTTATCCTCACCAAGAATATCGGCACCCAATAGTTATATGGATCCACCAACGGCGCGATTGTTTCCTAGAAACAAAATCCGCCTCCAGAAGAGGCGAAACGTTAAAAGCTAATAATATGGATTTCCTCCACACTTTTCTAAACAACTTCGCACTACCGTGGCACGTCTTGCTGACGTCACATCATGTTCGCCAGTCAGTGCCCTCCCAAGCAGGATCCAGCCGTGCATCACAGGCAACGGAAAAAACTAAAAGCAGGTTATCCACTAACTCTCCGGTTTCTTCTGAACCTGTAACAAGTCAGAGCTGTTTTTGCCATGTTTTTTTGAACATCTGGCACATGCTTATCAGCTGAATGTACTTTACTGTGCATGGCCCAGACGCCTATCCCCTGCTGGTAGATCCGTCGCCCGGAACGAATGCCGTCAGCTCGGCCGTCTTAAATGGATACACGCAATGAACTGCACAATAAACCAGTATGACGCTAGCCGTGCCGACTTTCTCCAACAAAACACGAGGATGGCCTCTACCTGTCCATCACCCCTAGCAGTTCTACAAAGACAGTGTTCCCTCGCCTAACATGGGGTTGGTGTCGGCGCGCTACACTTGCGACTCTTCTGTCTCTTCAGCGCTTCTCAACTCTGAAGCTCAGCCAGAAAAGCAATTCAAATAGCCAGCATTAAATTGAATTACAGAACATTAAAAAAAGAAATTAAATCAATGCATACAACTGTTGTAATCTTACTAATCGATCCAGACCTTTACATCATCAGATTCTGTCTAGCTTAACACATGTACGGTCCAATCATTTTATCAAATGTGAATGAAAAGAAAGAGGCAAATCGCTTGTTGCTTCTCAGTTGGCCCAAAGAAATGAAAGACTGTGGGCACCAGATCTAGACTGTAGGGTAGATGAGGTTGGGATGTCCAAGCCAATTTGGTTTGCGAGTTTGTTCAGAATCTTCACATATGTCTTTGATTTGGTGGTTGACCCTTTTGGCTCCACACCCACAAGAATGACGTTATCATTACCAAAACAGACGGCCATCATGACTTTGCCAGCAGAGAGAACTGCATAGAATATCTTCTTGTTTGGTGATGGCTGGTGGTGCCACTTCAGTTTCTTTCCAGCTTAAAGTGATCCACCCAGGTTTCGTCAGCTGTAACGATCTGTGACGGAAAGGCCTCTTCTTTGGCCTCAAATTACGCCAACAGTTCAGTCCGCAGCTTGTGGTCTAGTAGCTAGCATTGCTGCCTGTGGATCACTGAGTCCCAGGTTCGATTCCCGGCAGGGTTGGGGATTTTCTCTGCCTTGGAACTGGGTGTTTATGTTGTCCTCATCATTTCATCATCATCATTCTTGACAGTGGCTAGATTGGACGGTGTACAAAAAATTGGACTGTGTAGAAATTGGGACTTTGTGTGGGCGCTGATGACCGCGCAGTTGAGCGCCCCACAAACCAAACATCATCGTCCAACCGTTCAGATGAAGTGGCTTTTCTTTGAATCTGCGGTCTGTTGTGAGCGTTATTGGAAATCATCCTGAGAACACCTTTGAATACCCAAGAGTCTCACTCGCTGCACATGCAGTTTCAGTGCTCGCCAAAAGATGCAGTGTCAGTTATCGAGTGGCCGAGCGGTTCTAGGCGCTTCAGTTTGGAATCGCGTGACCGCTTCGGTCGCAGGTTCGAATCCTGCCTCGGGCATGGATGTGTGTGAGGTCCTTAGGTTAGTTAGGTTTAAGTAGTTCTATGCTCTAGGGGACTGATGACCTCAGATGTTAAGTCCCATAGTGCTCAGAGCCATTTTGTCAGTTATCGAGTTATGATGCGACAGTCTAGTCGAATAATGGCATTTGTACAAGTCACTAAGTTCAGAAACAGTAGCTGTGACAGGACGTCCCGAACGTGGAGGATCATGGAGCTCAGTTTCTACACTTTTTGATGCTTTAACTCTCTTTACCCATTACAATGTCGAACAGTGCTCATATCAACCACATCATTTGAAACGTCCCCTTAGAAAAATTTATGAATTACTGTCCTGGTAAACCTCTTACGTTATTTGATTTTCAAACAGATGAGCAGAACTGAACGTACTCAGAAATTTCTCTCTTTACTTATTCTGATCAACACTAAACTGACACACAATATTTTTAGCGCAACGCAATCTGACTGTCAATAATCCCCACAAGAGAATGGCCATGACTAACAATAACCTATACCTTTTATGAATCACTTACCTCACAAAAATCTTCGTTACTCGAACTATTGTAATACAGCGAGCGCCAATACTGCCAGCTAAATAAACGATTCTAACTACTGAAGGCACTAACTACTGATAGGCATAGTTAGCAAATGAAAGATTTTGATGGAGAGCAAACAATGTATTTACCTTAAGTTCAAAAGTCATAATATATATGTCAGTTCATGACATCCAAACTTACAATTTTCGTTTTTCTGACGGACACACGTCCAGATCGTCCGCTCTCAAAGCTCTGCCATCTGTCTTCCCACATCCACCACTGCTGGCGGCTCACCTCCAACTGCACAACGCTACGCGCTGTTCACATCCAACTGCCCAACACTACAATAACGAATATTACAACAATGCCAACCAGCCACAGACTGCACACAGCATAGCCAGTGATTTTCATACAGAGCGATACGTGACGTCACCAACATAAAAACCTAAACAACCTACTTACACCTTGCCATACACTACACACATATGTTTACCGTTGTTCATAATGGTTTATGTGAGGTAACCAAGAATTCATTTACAGCGCTCTGCTTGTAACAAGTGTCTTGCGTAGCCTCCATTTCGATGGTTCACTGCTGCTATGCTATCTGTCGGAATTGTTCGAAACTTCGTACATATGCAAAAGAAACATCAAATTTTAAGCACGTTTCTCTATGCATACGTTAATGGCTATAAAAATGGCGCATTAGTTATTGAAGAATCCCCATAATTTAGTTCCTGGGTTCACTTCCGTTCTGAGAAAACAGCGCACGAATTGCACATACCGTTTCGAAAACGTTGACGTGTGGAGTTTTTGGTGAATCGTCCGTTATATGGACCAACACATTCGGTGCTACATCATCTCCTATTATCGGTTTCTCGTACCCGACAGGAACACTTGCTTTCGGGAACGAGAGGGAAGAAGTCGTAAAGTTCGTCGTTCAACACATATGTGGGCACGTCATTCGCTGTAGATGGCTTTCCTTCCCCTTAACCTTCTGCCCTTCCTCCCACACAGGATTCCTCATTGAGCTCAGCTATTGTGCGGTAGGATCCCTGGAGCACAACCCACTCGGCCGTTCCTATTACGCTCCGGAAACATAGGCCACAGGACGATGAAGCCGATACATGACCCGTAGGACGGTAATTCACGGCTCTCACCTACACGTCGTTATGACCTCTGGTGCATCTGCCGACCGATATTTACGACACAGTATTACAGCAGTTTGTACGCTGACTAGGCACATTTCGAGGATATTTCCTAGAAAATCAATTTTAGTGATTATTTTGACGTGATTAAAACCATTATTAGTTTATAGTCCGTCTGTATTACTACTGCACATTTCTTATTCCAGTGCCATATTCGTATCTAAAAAAAAGGACGCTCCGTCTGAACAGGTATCGATCGACCGCCGAGTCATCCTCAGCCGATACGCGTCACTGTATGTGTATATAGAGAGGCATATGGTCATCTCACCTTTCTCCCTAGTGGCTAGAGTTGCTGCCTCTGGATCACGGGGTCCCGGGTTCGATTCCCGCCCGGGTTGAGGATTTTCTCTGCCCGGGGACTGGGTGTTTGTGTTATCATCATCATCATTCGGGATAGTGGTTACATTGGAACGCGAAAAATGGTTCAAATGGCTCTGAGCACTAAGGGACTTAACACCTGAGGTCATCAGTCCCCTAGAACTTAGAACTACTTAAACCTAGCTAACCTAAGCACATCACACACATGCATGCCCAAGGCAGGATTCGAACCTGCGACCGTAGCGGTCGCGCGGTTCCAGACTGAAGCGCCTAGAACGTGAAATAATTGGACTGTGTGAAAATTGGGACTTTGTACGGGCACTGATTACCGCGCAGTTGAGCGCCCCACAAACCAAACATCATCATCATCACATCTTTCTCCCGTCCGTTGTCAGCTTTCGTGACCGGAATATTCAGATCTGAATTAACTTAATGATTATGAATTATTTGCTCAAATTTGATGCAGAGGCAAGTGGACTGTCCAGTTCTTTTTAATCAAATTGCATGTATTATAAAATTAGAAGCTGGACTTTTTTGTTCTCTTTGTTTTTCTACAAGTATTTTTATTGCCTCAAGAGTTCTTTTATTCAAGGTTTTTGAGTAGCTCTTGTGTGCCGGGTTAAGCAGACTGATGCTTCTGTAGTGTCTCCATTCGCTTCTATTGCCCATTTTGAACTGAGAGATAGCCGCGCGGAGTGGCCGCGCAGTTTGAGGCGCCATGTCACGGACTGCGCGGCCCCGCACGCTGGAGGTTCGTGAATTTATTCGAAATGAGTTTAGGATTACGAATAACAATGTACAGGGTGATCAAAAAGTCAGTATAAATTAGAAAACTGAATAAATCATTGAATAATGTAGATAGAGAGGTACAAATTGACACACATGCTTGGAATGACATGGAGTTTTTATTAGAACCAAAAAAATACAAAAGTTCAAAAAATGTACGACAGATGGCGCTCCATCTGATCAGAATGGCAATAATTAGCATAACAAAGTAAGACAAAGCAAAGATGATGTTCTTTACAGGAAATGCTCAATATGTCCACCATCATTCCTCAACAATGTTGTGAACAGCACTGCAAAGCATGTCCGGAGTTATGGTGAGGCATTGGCGTCGGATGTTGTGTTTCGGCATCCCTAGAGATGTCAGTCGATCACGATACACTTGCGACTTCAGGTAACCCGAAAGCCAATAATCGCACGGACTTAGGTCTGGGGACCTGGGAGGCCAAGCAAGACGAAAGTGGCGGCTGAGCACACGATCATCACCAAAAGACGCACCCAAGAGATCTTTCATGCGTCCAGCAATATGGGGTGGAGCGCCCTCGTGCATAAACATCGTACGTTCCAGCAGGTCTTCATCAGCCAGGCTGGGGATGATGCGATTCTGTAACATATCGGCGTACCTCTCACCCGTCACGGTAGCGGGTTTGCTGTCCAGCGCCATCTGTCGGACATTTTGTGAACTTTGTTTTTTTTTCTAATAAAACCCAATGTTATTCCAAGCATGTGTGTCAATTTTTACCTCTCTATCTACATTATTCCGTAGTTTATTAAGTTTTCAGATTTATACTGACTTTTTGATCACCCGGTACTTTTACTGAATAAGTGAGAGTGAACACAAAATACACATTGGTATTGTTTTACAGAACGAACACTAAGTTATGTAAGCAAAACGTACTGTAGCGCCGATCATGAGGACACGCCAGGTGTGGCGTCGGCCAGCTGCCGTTCCCCGAGCTACCACGCCTGGCGGGGCGTGGGCACCGAACTTGTTAACCGACCAATCACGAAAGTGCCCTGATCGGACACGCGCGAAAGTGTTAGGACGGCCCAGTAGAAGGGTATGACTAGCTTTCATGCTAACAGCATGTATGCTGTACAAGTTACTTTCTCGTTTAATTAAAACTGAGCTGGAGTTCATCTTTGCCTAGGAAAGCGTTTAAATCGGTCTGCGACCAGATTGCATGCAGGCAACATGTGCTTGCCTCATTCAAAGGGGGCTAAAGTTTAACTTTGCTTCGGGAAACATTAGGGTCCTGTCTACGGCTAGTTTTTAGCCCGCCGACACGTGTGTTCTGTGAGTAGTTATTTCGTTTAATTAAGACTCAGTTAATGTTTAACTTTGTCTCGGTAAATGTTTACATGCGGTCTCATATTGCTATCAAAATTGTGTGAAAACAGATATTGTATACTGGACTGTGAATATCATGGCGTTCAATACGTTGTAATTAGACTCCTCGGACGCTACCGCAATTAATATTTTGACTGCCTCTCAGATAGGATCGATTGTGAAAGCTAGTTTCCTCATTTTGGTTTGAACTAATAAATGAGTGGGTATCCCATGTTTTGAAACTTCATTGTAGCATCATAGCAGCCTGCCGTTGTGGCCGAGCGGTTCTAGGCGCTTCAATCTGGAACCGCGTGACCGCTACGGTCGTAGGTTCGAATCCTGCCTTGGGCTTGGATGTGTGTGATGTCTTTAGGTTTAAGTAGTTCTTAGTTCTAGGGGACTGATGACCTCAGATGTTAAGTCCCATAGTGCTCAGAGCCATTTGAATTTTTGAGCATCATAGCAGTATTCCCAAAAGCCATTATTGTCCGCATGTTAGATGCCGCACACAGCGAAGAAAAAATATAATGGGGCATCGAGACAGCTTTAGAAGAAACGAGGAAAGCAATCCTCCTACTGATGATCCAGAGAATATTAACATTCAGATTGCTGAAACTCTCCCATGCGGATCGTTCAACGTAGCCCTACACATGCAACATTCCGAAAGATACAACTTGGGCGGTCAGCACGTCCGACGCAGTAATTTATCACGTCAGGAACATGTCTTCTCTCTTCATAGCAGTTAGAAGCGATGCAGCTATAATACTACACCGCTCTGTAAAACTTGAGAAATATCTAGATAACGTAACTTAACGAATTAACTGCTCCGTGGAAATGAATGGAAGTATGGAAGCATGTTGTCAGAGGTCCCCAGTCATGCAGAGAAAGCTGGACCTTACATAGCGTGAGGTCAGAGTGACTTTAGAGTCAAATCGGACTGGCCTCGTAACGCGAGACAGTTGAAGGACCGGCAAAAGACTGTATACAGGGTGCTTGGGGAAGAAAGGTCAATATTTTAAACAGTGATAGCATAAGTAATTCTGAACAAAAAAATGTTATATGAACATAGGTCCGCAAATGCTTCGTTAGGGAAGTATGGGTATTGGGAGGAACTTTTAATTCTTCAAAACAGATGTCCCAAACGTAAACGTATACGCAATACACCTGGACCGTAACGTGATTTTCTTGCAAACAGTGCACAAAGTGAACGTAAATACACGAGATGAACTACTTTGTCACATCATCGACGCTGCTGAATTGATTAGGAACCAACCACAGGCAACTGAACAAGGAACACAACATGTTATCGCTAGAGCGCAAAAACGCATTGACGTTCATGGTGGAATATTCAGAACTGTACAGCATCTGTACGATAAGTGTTAAAGCCGTTTGTAAAAGACGTGGTATGTCTTTTTCAACTGAATACATGAAACATGCATCTTGTAATGCATTATGTACTAAAGGCAAAGTAAATAAACCTTATGCAAAAATGTGTAACGTAACTGTACTTCTCTGTAACACTGTTTTCAAGAAAATTGAAGTGTCGGCAGAAGTGCCAACACCGTGTTGTTTGAGGAACATTGGTCTTGTTACTGTACATGCTTCATTAGATACATAGCAAAGGAGAAATGGCGCCTTGCTAGGTCGTAGCAATTGACTTAGCTGAAGGCTATGCTAACTATCGTCTCGGCAAATGAGAGCGTAATTCTCAGTTAACCTTTCCTAGCAACGTCGGCTGTACAACTGGGGCGAGTGCTAGTAAGTCTCTCTAGACCTGCCGTGTGGCGGCGCTCGGTCTGCAATTACTGACAGTGGCGACACGCGGGTCCGACGTATACTAGTGGACCGCGGCCGATTTAAAAGCTACCACCTAGCAAGTGTGGTGTCTGGCAGTGACACCACAAAAATCACGTTACAGTCCAGTTTTACTGTGTACGTTCTCGTGTGCACCTCAGTTTTGCAGAATTAAAGTTCCTTTCAATACCCACACCTCCCTAACGAAGCATTTGCGGTCCTATGTTCATATAACATTTTTTGTTCTGAATTACGTATACTATCACTGTATAAAATGGTTCAAATGGCTCTGAGCACTATGGGACTCAACTGCTGTGGTCATTAGTCCCCCTAGAACTACTTAAACCTAACTAACCTAAGGACATCACACACATCCATGCCCGAGGCAGGATTCGAACCTGCGACCGTAGCAGTCGCACGGTTCCGGACTGCGCGCCTAGAACCGCGAGACCACCGCGGCCGGCCTCACTGTATAAAATATTGACCTTTCCTCCCCAAACAAGCTGTATGTCAGCCAGCGAGCAGTTACAATGTACAGGCTGGTCTTCTTCATTACTACACAACCCTGAGGCAACGTTTGGATGATTTCACACTGCGAAGCATCATCTGGAAAAATTATCGGGAAACAGAAAGAAGGACGATATCTGCCCAGGAATTTAATATTGCTCACAGCCTTGATTCCCGAGCGTGGTGAGCGTTCAGAAACACAGGCACTGCCGTTGGAAGGAGAGGAGGCGGTTGACCTCGGTCAACTGAAGCAGCAGATGACGCTTGCTTTTGTGCAGCAGGCAAGAAGGTACCCACGTCAAACAGCGGCTGCGGTTTCAACCGCATTTAACACAACTCGAAGGGACGAAGCCTCGCGCTCTATAGTGGCACGGTTACTGCTTGGTGGTTTTCTCTTTGTCCGACAACCAGTACGTTGTGTTCCGTTGACACTCGCGCATCGACGTCACCGTCTGCGACGGCACCAAGAGCATAGGTACTGGACCATCGAGGAACAGTCGACGAGTGCAGTCGCACGCTCTTCTCGAGTGAGGGCAGATACAGTGTGAGTAGTGATTCTGGACACACCCTCGTATGGTCAGATGTGGGAAAACTGAATGCATCCAGGAACATTGTCGAACGTGATCGCTTTAGTGGTCCAGGTTTTACGATGGGGAGGCGTAATTCTGCATGCGCTACTGACCTCCAAATCTTTGAACAAGGTACGTTCACTGGTCAACGTTACTGTGTCACTGCACCCCTTCATCATGCGCTTTTTTCCAGGCGTGCATTTGACACTGACTTTATTTTCATGGATGACAGTGCGTCTCTTGGAATGAGGGGATATTCGGCGAATGGACTGGCCTGTCGTTCCCCAACTTAAATCTCATTGGGCTCTGGGTGGGGGGGGGGGGATACGTACTTAGCACGTACACTGAAGAGCCATCCAGCAGTAGTCAACCGCGCTGGTGGAGGAATGAACGCCCTCCCACAAGAACTCCAGTGAACCTTGCGGGCCCGCATCTCGTGGTCGTGCGGTAGCGTTGTCGCTTCCCGCGCCCGGGTTCCCGGGTTCGATTCCCGGCGGGGTCAGGGATTTTCTCTGCCTCGTGATGGCTGGGTGTTGTGTGCTGTCCTTAGGTTAGTTAGGTTTAAGTAGTTCTAAGTTCTAGGGGACTGATGACCATAGATGTTAAGTCCCATAGTGCTCAGAGCCATTTGAACCATTTGAACCTTGCGGCCGGCGTAAGAGCTCTTTGCAGAGCATGCATTGCCATGATCACATAGCCTATTAAGGAGCGTGTCCCTTACTCTTTAATGTGCAGAAACCATCACAAAACGCGATGATTTCAGTGTAATTACTGCCTTTGAATGAAGGTGTCATTTACGTTCGTGACTTTGTGTATTTATGTCAGCTGTGTCCTAAGCTATTCTGTAGAAGTTTTCTTGAAATAAGACGGTCTTGCTTATACATTATTTTATCTTTTTATTGGCAATGACGAGTTTCGCCCGTGTGGGGCATCTTCACGTCAACCTAAAAAACTAAACTCCGCCCGAACGGTCCATGAAGGCCCAACAGTACGGACGGCCGCCGAGTCATCCTCAACCCACAGGCGTCACTGGATGCGGATATGGAGGGGCAAGTGGTCAGCACACCGCTCTCCCGGCCGTATGTCAGTTTACCAGACCGAAGGCGCTGCACCCCGTTTACCAACTGACATATAATCTTCAAAAATGGTTCATATGGCTCTTAACATCTGAGGTCATCAGTCCCCTTGACTTAGAACTACTTAAACCAAACTAACCTAAGGACATCACACACATCCATGCCCGAGGCAGCATTCGAACCAGCGACAGTACCGGCCGCTTGGTTCCGGACTGAAGCGCCTAAAATCACTCGGTCACCGCGGCCGGCGACATATAAAGACAAGATTATACACCAGTAGTAACAGACATTAACGGTAGATAGCGTTGGTTAACGGACGTACTTAAGAAAAGCGGTTCCACAGCTAAATTACGTAAGCGGGAAGCAGTGTTAGGTAAGCAGTAAAATTATTAAATTAGTGCAGGCATAGCGATAAAACAGGTGCAAATACACAAGCTGTGCTGCATAAAATACGTAATTTTTAAAACCTGCCTGACAGTAAAACTTAAAATGGGAATAAAACATAACATGTCAGAATATAAAACACCACTTAGAAGACAAAGAAATGAATAAGGTAGCGTCACATTCATGATAAAAAACTGTTGATGGGTT
The DNA here is from genome assembly GCF_023898315.1 of Schistocerca nitens. NCBI lineage: Eukaryota > Metazoa > Arthropoda > Insecta > Orthoptera > Acrididae > Schistocerca > Schistocerca nitens. The sequence continues at coordinate 273,347,183 of NC_064622.1, forward strand.
AGTATAGTGGGTATTACAATATCATAATAAAACTGGTTCTGATCACCAATTAATCATTCAATAATCTACCTCTCTCTGCATCAGAGCGCCTAAGAAATTCCATTTCCTCTAAAAGTCTCAGCTTTTTCCCTTTGCAGTTAGTTGCGGAACTGCGGAAACGACCAAGTGTTACATATCCAGTACGGCGTCGTTCACTTGCGCTCTTCTATATATGATCCAAGTTCCAAGGAGCTATTTTACTTGGCAGTGACACATCGTGCAAAGTTGCTTTCGCCCCTAAGTTTTGCACACCAGTGTATGTGAGGCCGATTAAAATAAAATGTCGTGTGACTAGGGCCTTCCGACGGGTAGACCGTTCGCCGGGTGCCACTTCGGCGACTTGCTCGTCGATGGGGATGAAATGGTTCAAATGGTTCAAATGGCTCTGAGCACTATGGGACTCAACTGCTGTGGTCATCAGTCCCCTAGAACTTAGAACTAGTTAAACCTAACTAACCTAAAGACATCACACACATCCATGCCCGAGGCAGGATTCGAACCTGCGACCGTAGCGGTCGCACGGTTCCGGACTGCGCGCCTAGAACCGCGAGACCACCGCGGCCGGCTGGGGATGAAATGACGATGATTAGGACACTTCTTTATTTTTTTCAATTTTTTTTTTCACTAGCTGCTCATTTTTAATGACCCACCGTCTAATTTCTTATGGTGGGTCGTACGTTGCCACTTAGCCGCTGTGGGTCCGGGGTCCGGTGTGACTGAAAGTAACACCACCCCGGCTCCCGTCCCCACTCACACCGTTGCCCGTGTCCCGTCACGTGGAGGCGGGCTCTATTTGTTTACATCCATTTGATATCTTTTTTTGTGTAGCATTAGAAAAACTTATAACTAATGCAAAATCAAGTGACATATTAATAAACAAAACGGAATTAAATATTTAGAAAGAAGGAAGGCCGGCCGAGGTGGCCAGCGGTTCTAGGCGCTACAGTCTGGAACGGCGCGACCGCTACGTTCGCAGGTTCGAATCCTGCCTCGGGCATGGATGTGTGTGATGTCCTTAGGTTGGTTAGGTTTAATTAGTTGTAAGTTCTCGGGGACTGATGACCTCAGAAGTTAAGTCCCATAGTGCTCAGAGCCAAAGAAGGAAGGAAGAGAATTGAATAGAGAAGAGATAGGTATAATATTGCCCGTCACCTGATTGTGGGCGGCGGCCCGGGTCTTGGAATGACCCTCAAGACGCTGGCCATCGCTCACCATGCCTTTACCATCTACCATCCTAAAAACTAACTTAACTAGAAGAGATTAGGGTACGTTAAAGCTAGAAACTAAGACTAAGACCTCCATGTCCAGCCTGCTAAACTATTTACGATATACAATAGAGAGGTAACTGATTTTGCGCTTGGCTCAAAGTTGCTAATGAAAGGGTTCTTGTGGTAATAGTAATAAAGGAAATGACGCTAACGATTTGTGTTGAGCCTACAAGGCTCCTAGTAGAGTACATCAGGCGCAATCACCTCCCGGCCCCGCCGACAACACGACCTGAACGGTGGTTTTCCCCGATCTACCATAGGTATCCGTCGGGTTGGGCTCAAAAGAGAGGGACCACAATTAAAATTCTTCCATCCAGGCCGTGCGCCGCCTCTGACCAGGAGGCGTAGGTCCCTTGAAGAGGTGCCTAACTTTAAGCTTCAGATCAGAAGTTATTAGTGTAGTGGAGGTTGAGGTACAGGCTGTGTAGGTTGGTTGTACAAACAATTCATGCTGAGCCAATGAGACTTATAATGATACGTGGTGTGGCAGTCAGCACCTTCCGGCCCCGCCACCAACACGACCTGAACGGTGGTTTTCCCCGATCTACCATAGGTATCCGTCGGGTTGGGCTCAAAAGAGAGGGACCACAATTAAGATCCTTCCATCCAGACTGTGCGCTGCCTCTTAACGATAGGCGTAGTTCCCTTGAAGAGGTACCTAGTTTTAAGCTCTTATTAGACATGGAGGTACTGTTAACTATTTACATATAAGGTGCAATCGGTTTTTAGGATTGTGTGTGACTTGTGCACCTCTTTTCGGTTGTTCCAGACTGTTCTTTGAAGTGGACTTCGTTGACACTATGGATCATCCGCGCTGGACGCTTCAATATCTTTGTTGGTGCCCTGGTCTGCATCTGTTTCTTCTTCATCACTCGTGGTGCTAATCATATCTGTGTCCCCCTGGGCATCGTGATGTCTGTTTGGACCGACTTGCTTTCGGTAGGGTCTGTTGCGCAAGTATTCTATTTGTTGGATCTTAGAGATTTCGTCAGTTAGTTTGTTGAGTTCAGTCCACCTTTCCGAAAAAAATGGTTCAAATGCCTCTGAGCACTATGGGACTTAACTGCTGAGGTCGTAAGTCCCCTAGAACTTAGAACTACTTAAACCTAACTAACCTAAGGACATCACACACATCCATGCTGGAGGCAGGATTCGAACCTGCGACCGCAGCGGTCGCGCGGTTCCAGACTGTAGCGCCTAGAACCGCTCGGCCACACGGCCGGCCCACCTTTCCGAGTCACGTATTATGGCATGTAGTTCGTTCTGCGTGTTCAAAAAATGGTTCAAATGGCTCTGAGCACTATGGGACTCAACTGCTGTGGTCATTAGTCCCCTAGAACGTAGAACTACTTAAACCTAACTAACCTAAGGACATCACACACATCCATGCCCGAGGCATCTGTGTGTTCAGGCGATTTATGTGTACTGCGATTAGGACAACACAACACCCAGTCCCTGAGCGGAGAAAATCTCCGACCCAGCCGGGAATCGAAACCGGCCCCTTAGGATTCACATTCTGCCGCGCTGACCACTCAGCTACCGGCGGCGGACGTGAGGCCGATTGGATGCTGAAGATGAGACGAGCACATCTACGTGTTAGCAATGTGATCAATCGAAAATGTACCGTTTCCCGTGGGCCACGCTACGTAGGTATGAACAGAATCGGAGGTGACCAGCAAATGAGGCCCTGATGGATATGCTGCGGTCGGGCCTTCCCCGCAGTTCCGCTACGAACTTTACGCACAGCCCAATCGCTGTTTTGTGTGAGCGGCAGTGGTCGGACACGCCCACACGTGCGACACGGGGGGCGCCCGGAGGCGAGGCGGACAGGTAAGACGCCAGCGTGCTCGGCCACAGAGCCCGTGCCCCGCGGGGTTCGCGGAAACATCAATACGGGGCGTTGAGTCACCGAGCCAGGGCCGGCTGCCGGCAACCGGCCACGCGCTGTTGCGCCGAGCCGAGCCGAGCCGCGTTACCGCCCACGCGCGGGTACGGTGGCAGCTCGCGCGGGACTTCCCGCCTGCATGCCTTTGGAAATTAGGCGTAGCGCCACGCTTCTTGCTGCCTGTTATAACTGCTGTCCTCCTGGCATACACCACATAACTTTTCGCTTGGCATTGCCGTATAGTCTATTGAGACAATTCCGCGCTCTGAATGGTTGGCGCTTCAGACTATATCAGTCCGTGGGATCATGCGAGTCAAAAGCACAATGCTCCAGGAACGAGCCAGTAGAAACATTATCCGACTGTAAGCATCCAGGTGTCCCTACTTAATAAGTCAACAGCGGCGGACCCGCTAGTATAAGTATAGGCGGGGAGCATTGTGAAACTGATGGTTCTAAAGACCTTTATAGTCTCAAAATGGTTCAAATGGCTCTGAGCACTATGGGACTTAACATCTATGGTCATCAGTCCCCTAGAACTTAGAACTACTTAAACCTAACTAACCCAAGGACAGCACACAACACCCAGTCATCACGAGGCAGAGAAAATCCCTCACCCCGCCGGGAATCGAACCCGGGAACCCGGGCGTGGGAAGCGAGAACGCTGCCGCACGACCACGAGCTGCGGACTTTATAGTCTCAAACATACATCATGTATATAAGCAAGCGTCGCATTTACTCGCCTGACATTAGAAATATTCTTCCAGACAGAGGCGTTCATTTATTTATTATTTATACACTGAAGAGCCAAAGAAACTGGTACACATGCCTAATATCGTGTAGGGCCCTGCGAGCACGCAGAAGTGCCCCAATACTACACGACATGGACTCGACTAATGTCTGAAGTAATGCTGGAGGGAACTGACACCATGAATGCTGCAGGGATATACATAAATCCGTAGGAGTACGAGGGGGGTGGAGATCCCTTCTGAACAGCACGTTGCAAGGCATCAATCATATGTCTGGGGAGTTTGCTGGCCAGCGTATCTGTTTAAACTCAGAAAAGTGTTCCTGGAGCCACCATACAGCAATTCTAGACGAGGGGGATGCCGCATTGTCCTGCTGAAATTGCCCAAGTCCGTCGGAATGCACAATGGACATGAATGGTTCAAATGGTTCAAATGCCTGTGAGCACTATGGGACTTAACATCTGAGGTCATCAGTCCCCTAGAACTTAGAAATACTTGAACCTAACTAACCTAAGGACATCACACACATCCATGCCCGAAGCAGGATTCGAACCTGCGACCGTAGCGGTCGTGCGGTTTCAGACTGAAGCGCCTAGAACCGCTCGGCCACACCGGCCAGCTGGACATGAATGGATGAAGTTGAACAGACACGACGCTAACTAACTTTTCACCTGTCAGAGTCGTGTCTAGACGTATCATGGGTCACTTAACTCTCCAACTGCACACGCCCCACACCATTGCAGAGCCTCCACCGGCTCTAACAGTCCACTGCTGACATGCGGGGTCCATGGATTCATGAGGTTGTCCATACCCGTACGTGACCATCCACTCGACACAATTTGAAATGAGACTCGTCCAGCCAGGCAACATGTTTCCAGCCATCAACAGTCCAGTGTTGGTGTTGACGGGCCCAGGCGAGGCGTAAAAATGGCTCTGAGCACTATGGAACTTAACATCTAAGGTCATCAGTTCACCAGAACTTAGAACTACTTAAACCTAACTAACGTAAGGACATCACACACATCCATGCCCGAGGCAGGATTCTAACCTGCTACCGTAGTGGTCGCGCGGTTCCGGACTGAAGCGCCTAGAACCGCTCGGCCACAGTGGCCGGCTGAGGCGTAAAGCTTTGTGTCGTGTAGTCATGAGTACACGAGTGGGCCTTTGGCTCCGATAGCTCATATCGAAGATGTTTCGTTGAATGGTTCGCACGCTGACACTCTTGATGGCGTAGCACTGAAATCTGCAGCAGTTTGCGGAAGAGCTGCACTTCTGTCACGTTGAACGATTCTCTTCAACCGTCGTTGGTTTCGTTCTGGCAGGACCTTTTTCGGGCGGCAGCGATGTCAGAGACTTGATGTTTTACCGGATTTCTGATATTCACTCGCGAAATCGTCGTACGGGAAAATCCCCACTTCTTCGCTACCTCGGAGATGCTATGTCCCATCGCTCGTGCGCCGACTATAATACCAAGTTCAAACTCACCAAGGGCACGGCCGACTTCCTTCCCTATCCATCCCTAATCCGATGAGACCGATGACCACGCAGTCTGGTCTCCTTCCCCAAACCAACCAACCAACCAACCATCAAACTCACTAGAATATTGATAACTTACTATGGTAGCAGCAGTTACCGATGTACAACTGCGCCAGGCACTTGTCGTTTTATATAGGCGTTGCGGACCGCAGCGCCGTATTCCACCTGTTTACATATCTCCTTACTTGAATACACATGCCTATATCAGTTTCTCTGGCGCTTCCAACTATCTCAGAGTCCGTGGGATCATGCGAGCCAAATCACAGTGCTCGAGGAACGAACCAGTATGAACACTATCCGACTGTAAGCATCCAGGCCTCCCTACTTAATGAGGAATTGACCACTAGAAAACAGCGGCGAACCCGCTGGTATAAAATTAGGCGGGGAGCATTGTGAAACTGTGTGGTTCTAGAGACCTTTATAGTCTCAAACACACATGATATATATATATAAGCAAGCTGAATCGACGAATGAAAATTTGGCAAGATTTTCAGCTCAAGTAATTGCCTGCTGCTAATGCAGACCATGTCCTTGGAAGATGAATGAATACTCTATCTGGATTTGCAGAAGTCTTCACCTCCAAATCAGCAGACGAAAGGGACAGTATTGGTTGGCATCACATATGCACCTCGACATAGTCATGTACAGTTAACATCGGTGAGCGTCTGTGAGCATCTGAGTACATGTGAGAATCAGTATCAGATTGGGGGTCTGCTGGCCAGTACTTTTCCAACAGCAATACCCCCATCCCTGAAGAGAGAACAGGCTGTAGCAGCCTAACGTCGACGTTGGGAACAACGAAAAGCCAGCCAAAGTTGCAAATTTCACTTTTTTTGCTTACTCGATACAGTTATCTGTATGCACTGTAGCTGTTCGTTTGCACTTCCTAATACATATGTATTTTTACATGGTGTTTGTGTTTTCGGAAATACGATTTTGATTATCTATTACGACGATTTGATAAAGGATCCTGGGTTGAAACTAGCCATCGAGCAAATAAAAGAATTGAAATTTGCAACTTCGAATGGTTTTTTTGTTGTACTGATTAACAGAAGTAGCTGGCCTGCAATTATTCCAGCAAGCTGGAAGTTCGTCGTCATTGGATGCCAAATATTTCCCTCGGTCATTTCCTCCTGTATATTCAGTTTGTAGAGGAGTCCTACAGAGGCCCTGGCTAGCTTCTTCCGCTTCGTCTGCTTCCTGAATAAGCGCCACTTTGAATACGTTTCTTACTTCATAGTGCATGGTCATCACAATTACGGCTCCTCTCTCTCTATGACATTTTTTTTTTTTTTTTTTTTTTTTTTTTTTGCATTGGTGCCAGGCATTTCTGTGCTCCAGACTGGTTCCTGGCACAATAGTGGGAACTACCATATACAAATGAGGAGGAAAATCGTAACACTTCATAATAAGAGAATCATGATTCCGACTGAACGTGAATGTTTTTCTTTTATATTTTGTAAATATCTCTACAACTGATAACAAAATTTAAATCACTCACAGCTCCATGAATATCTGTTATGGATACATTTAAACCAGTGGATTTATTGTTAAAAGTTAATTATGGCGTTACAGACAAGATGATATCCTCAAGATGAACACGTAATCTCCGCCACAATACCAACAAGAAAAGGAAGGCAACGTCTTTTCGAAACAAACAGAAGAAAGTAGTCACGAGCAAAAATTTGGCGCTCCAAGATCCAGTAAAATAGTGTTTTTAATGCAGTGCTTCAAATGGATTGAAATGGAGGAAATAGTGTCGTTAACATTTATAGGATAAGACGTAGTACTGTAAAAGGACCGGTCGGTAGAGAAAGAGCATGCTAATCTCCATTCCTTCTTTAACTTCGGAAACATGGGTCCGTGTGCACGATGGTACCATCTCTTCTATTGCGTATGTGCTTCTGGGTTTTTATAATTCCCAACAACTCCAGCACCATTTTACTTTAATGAAGAGTGCTTTAAGCTCCCTCCTTACTGCGAACGCTGCTTCACGGAAAAAGCTATTCAGACCTTTTGAATGAAGTCTCGATCTAAGCCCCGCTTGGAAGCTGCCCTTACCCTATGCAGAAAATCACTTCTACGCGGCCGGCCGGAGTGGTCGAGCGGTTCTAGGCGCTACAGTCCGGAACCGCGCGACCGCTACGGTCGCAGGTTCGAATCCTGCCTCGGACATGGATGAGTGTGATGTCCTTTGGTTGGTTAGGTTTAAGTAGTTCTAAATTCTGGGGGACTGATGACCTCAGATGTTAAGTCCTATAGTGCTCAGAGCCATTTGAACCAACTTCTAAGCGCTGCAGAAAAGCTTTATTAATGGGAACTGACGAACGCAAGGGAGGATTGACGGTGGCCTCCATATTGAGAGTCATCATCAACGGTTTTCTGTTCTGTCAAAGGATTCTTGCTGTTTCTGCATTTTGTACTCGATCGCTTCCTTCTCCAGGTACTTGAATTGCACCCATTAAGCACGTAGTTCAAGATCTCGGTCCTCTCTCGTCCTTGCCATCTCTTGCCCTGGGTTCCTGGGTTCGATTCCCGGCGGGGTCAGGGATTTTCTCTGCCTCGTGATGGCTGGGTGTTGTGTGCTGTCCTTAGGTTAGTTAGGTTTAAGTAGTTCTAAGTTCTAGGGGACTTATGACCACAGCAGTTGAGTCCCATAGTGCTCAGAGCCATTTGAACCATTCTCTTGCCCTGCACAGATGCTTCTAAAACGCTATTGACGTCATATTTAATTTCTTTTTCGGTCTTCAATAACCTGCCAATGGTCTTTCTTCTCCTGCTCTACTCAGCATGTCCTCAGTTGTCGCCATGTGTATTGATTATCTTTTCATTCTCCATCACGTCCATCTGCAATGGTTTCCTCTCTTTTATTCTCATGATCCATCTTTCAACGTAGCACAGGAACAAACACCGGACAAAAGTTTTTATCAACTTTTTCTGTTATCATATTTCCATGCCTATCCAGAAAATTCTGGTATAAAGTATGCCCATTTCACAATTGTTTTTCTCGATTTAATGTTTCAGCTGCACTTCCACTTGCTTTCTGTAATACGTCATACATATTTAACATCATGGACATATACCAACGTATCTCGATTCATCAATATTTTTACAATTTCATTTCCTCTTATTATCATTTATTTTCGTTTTATTTACATTTATTTTCATTCCACAAACTCTGCCAGTAGTTTCGAACTCCTCTGTCATATCCTCTGCAAATCCAGTCCTCATTGTGTGTGTAGCACTCCGTCGTCAGGTCACAAGTGGCCCATCGGGACCATCCGACCGCCGTGTCATCCTGAGTTAAGGATGCGGATAGGCGGGGCGTGTGGTCAGCACACCGCTCTCCCAGTCGTTAAGATGGTTTTCTTTGACCGGAGCCGCTACTATTCGATCGAGTAGCTCCTCAATTGGCATCACGAGGCTGAGTGCACCCCGAAAAATGGCAACAGCGCATGGCGGCTGGATGGTCACCCATCCAAGTGCCGGCCACACCTGACAGCGCTTAACTTCGCTGATCTCATGGGAACCGGTGTATCCACTGCGGCAAGGCCGTTGCCCATTGTGTGTGTACTGTATGATAAAAACTATCCGACACTCCTGTGTAATGCGGAATTGACACTAGATGTCATGACTGCACAACTCACGAGTATAAGATGAGGTGGGGTGTCATTGGAGAATCAGTAACTTCAAAATCTGTCAGTCATGAGGCTTCTATGACTTCGAACGTAGACTAGTCCTCGGATGTCACCTGAGTAATAAATCCAACAGGGATATTTCGCCCCTTGTAAAGCTACCCAAGTCGACTGTTTGACAGTTGATTGTGAGGTAGAAATACGGAGGAACCATCACAGCTAAACCAAGACCACGCAAACTTCACTCCCTGACGGAAAGGAACCATTGAGACGTGGGGAGGGTGATTGTAAAAATAGCATGAAATCAACGGAGAGACTCACTCGTGAATTACAAAGTGCCATTAGCATTCCTGCTGGCACAATGACTGTGCTTAGGGTGTTAAAAAGAGTAGGGTACAATAGTAGAGCAGCATCTCGTTAGCCACACATTTCTTTAGTGAATGCTAAGCGATGCTTGAGGCAGTGTAAAGCAGGACGACACCACGGAGCAGGAGCTGCCTGGAAACGAGTGACTTTGAATAATGAAGCACCTTATTCCTTGTGGCAACCGGAAGGAAGGGTTTGAGTTTAGCGAATGCCTGGAGATCGTTACCAGCCATCACGTGTAGAGCCAACACTGACGTCGCGAGGAGACGGTGTTACGGTATGGGGGTCTCTTTTGTGGTTATTGGACTTAAGACAAAGCTAAATGCGAAAGGATATGAACACATTTTACAGCATCGTGTACCAGAGAGTTTCCCAGACCGTGTTCCGAGGAACATTGGTGTTCTGTGGGAAGTGAATACGGGTTCAACGAAAAACTGATAATAATATGGCAATTTTTCGATATTTTGACGATATTAATTATTTTCTATTTAATTTTACGATTCCTGTGTCATTAATTAAATTGAAGTAATCACTGAATGAAATAAGTTTGTCTCATTTTTTTTAAATTTTTATTGACCTTCAAAACAAATAAGGTGTTCTTTAAAAGTACCAGGATTCTCAAAGTGTTCTACCAGAATGATAGTTTGGGAACCCCTGCATTGGAGGAACAATTAGGAGACGACGATTGTTTGTATCAGTATGATAATGCACCCAGTCATAAGGTATCATGTGCGAGGTAATGGTTTATGGATAACAACATTTCTTGAACGGACTGACTTGCTCAGATGCCCAACTTGAACCCAATGGGACACCTTTCGGTTCAGTTTGAACGTCGAATTCGATCCAGACTCCAGCGCCCTACATCACTACCTTTCCTGGTTTCGGGTCCTGAGGATTATTCTTTCACAGATGGACCCCTCATCGAAAGTGTCCCCGGCAGAGTTCGAGCAATTATATATGCGAAGGATGGACACACTGCATGTTGATATCCATTAACAGATGTCCGGATGGTGCAGGTTACCCCATAATTTCCTGGACAGGTGAGTTCGCTTTCGGAGGAAACTAAGGGTGTGCCAGTTGCATTAGGACCAGCGAAGCACTCTTGTGTTCAGACTAGTCTTCAGGTTTATACACTACTGGCCATTAAAATTGCTACACCAAGAAGAAATGCAGATGATAAACGGGTATTCATTGGACAAATATACTAGAACTGACATGCGATTACAACGTCTGGGCTTTGAGTCAAACAGAGCTTGGATGGCCTGTACAGGTACAGCTGCCCATGAAACTTCAACACAATACCACAGTTCATCAAGAGTAGTGACTGGCGTATTGTGACGAGCCAGTTGCTCGGCCACCATTGGCCAGACGTTTTCAGTTGGTGAGAGATCTGGAGAATGTGCTGGCCAGAGCAACAGTCGAACATTTTCTGTATCCAGAAAGACATGCGGTCGTGCATTAACCTGCTGAAATGTAGGGTTCCGCTGGGATCGAATGAAGAGTAGAACCACGGGTCGTAACACATCTGAAATGTAACGTCCACTGTTCAATGTGCCGTCAATGCGAACAAGAGGAGACCGAGACATGTAACCAATGGCACCCCATACCATCATGCCGGGTGATACGCCAGTGTGGCGATAACGAATACACGCTTCCAATGTGTGTTCACCGCGATGTCGCCAAACACGGATGCGTCCAGCATGATGCTGTAAACAGAACATGGATTCAACCGAAAAAATTACGTTTTGCCATTCGTGCACCCAAGTTCGTCGTTGAGTACACCATCGCAGGCGCTCCTGTCTGTGATGCAGCGTCAGGGGTAACCGCAGCCATGGTCTCCGAGCTGACAGTCCATGCTGCTGCAAACGTCGTCGAACTGTTCGTACAGATGGTTGTTGTCATGCAAACGTCCCCATCTGTTGACTCAGGGATCGAGACGTGGCTGCACGATCCGTGGCTGCACGATCCGTTACAGCCATGCGGATAAAATGCCTGTCATCTCGACTGCTAGTGATACGAGGCCGTTGTGATCCAGCACAGCGTTCCGTATTACACTCCTGAACCCACCGATTCCATATTCTGCTAACAGGAATTGGATCTCGACCAACGCGAGCAGCAATGTCGCGAGACGATAAACCGCAATCGCGATAAGCTACAACCCGACCTTTATCAAAGTCGGAAACGTGATGGTACGCATTTCTCCTCCTTACACGAGACATCACAACAACGTTTCACCAGGCAACGCCTGTCAACTGCTGTTTGTGTATGAGAAATCGGTTGGAAACTTTCGTCATGTCAGCACGTTGAAAGTGTCGCCAACGGCGCCAACCTTGAGTGAATGCTCTGAAAAGCTAATCATTTGCATATCACAGCATCTTCTTCCTGTCGGTTAAATTTCGTGTATGTAGCACGTCATCTTCGTGGTGTAGCAATTTTAGGGGCCAGTAGTGTGTATTTATATTGTAAGTTTAGATGTGTTTTATTTAAATCAGCAAGAAATAATTCAATTGTATCGCTACGCTGCATTTTCCGTCTTGTTCACTATGTACTGCTCGCCAGACTGAAATAATCCATTTACGACAAACGATGTATGGCAGTAGGAGTCCTTTTCCGTCGCTCGCTCGGATGAAGTGAACAAAAGCTGCGAACCTGTCGCGCCCCTCAGCCACTTTAAATGGCACTCCCGCGCTGCAGCCGTGCAGTACTCTACCCATTTTTAGCACCAGAGCAGGCGCAGGAAATTTCAGAACAATTTTCTAATCTCGTCTACCTGTCCCGAGAAAATCATTTGGCGCTCTTTTCTTCACTGCGTACCCCATGAACTGACTTGCCTGCGTAGCCAAGCGTAAGTCACAATGGTAGCTGATTTAAATCCTGATAATAAAATTTCGATGACAGTATTTGGACGGCAAGCAGACGAGACTAGACGAGACAATTTCTAATCATTATTTTTGCCATTGCTCGATGTTAAAGCCAAAAGCAGACCGCAAGGTATGTCACTCATTGTTACAGTGTGACGTCAAACGGAGCGCGTGAAATAAAAACGTAACAAAAGCCTGGACACTCGCCTATCACAGCCACACATCCAATACAACTCATTCCTCACAATACGGCCAGTACCCAAGCTGAAATTCAGCTTTGTTCCCAACAGAGCGAAATTTTCACTCTGCAGCAAAGTGTGCGCTGATATGAGACTTCATGCCAGATTAAAACTGGGTACCGGACCGAGACTCGAACTCGGGAATTCCGGTCCGGTACAAAGTTTTAATCTGCCACGTAGTTTCTCATCAGTGCACGCCTCGCTGCAGAGTGAAAATTTCATTCTGGAAACAGGCTGTGGCTAAGCCAGGTCTCAGCAATATCCTTGCCGGCCGGTGTGGCCGAGCGGTTCTAGGCGCTTAAGTGCGGAACCGTGCGACTGCTCCAGTCGCAGGTTCGAATCCTGCCTCGGGCATGCATGTGTGTGATTTCCTTAGGTTAGTTAGGTTTAAGTAGTTCTATGCTCTAGGGGACTGATGACCTCAGATGTTAAGTCCCATAGTGCTCAGAGCCATTTTTTGAGCAATATCCTTTCTCCCAGCAGTACTAGATCTGCAAGGTCTGTAGGAGAGCTTTTGCGAAGTTTGGCAGGTAGGAGACGAGATACTGGCCGAATTAAAGCTGTGAGGAAGGTTCGTGGGTCGTGCTTGGGTAGCTCAGATGGTAGAGCACTTGTCTGCCAAAGGGAAGGGTCCCGACTTCGAGTCTCGGCCCAGCACACAGTTTTAATCTGCCAGGAAGTTTCATTGTTCCCAATACTCACTGATAAATTTTGAATTGCCTTTGACCTCTGGTCTTGCTCTTGCTAGCGGTTCACGAAAATGTGGAAACACCGACAGGAATGCATAAATAAATATGTTAGGCAAGCCTGCAGGTTGGGCTGCTATATTTCTCCACGAATGACTCCTGTGCACTGTCCTCAAAGCGTCGTAAGTGTCACTCGTGGTCATATCAGTGTTCTGTGTAGTAGGCAGAGCATCATGCCAGAGCTAAGTGAATGTAAATGTGGAAAACTGCTCGTGCGCGAGTGGTGGGTGCTTCCGTAACCAAGGCAACGGAAGTGTTTGGTGTTTCAGGAGCCACACTATAGAAGATTTAACTGCATGCAGCGGGAAAACACCACCCGCTACCTCACAGCGCACATAAAATTGTGTGTGAAGAGATCGTAACGGACGGTTAGTGAAGAGGTTCAGATGGCTCTGAGCACTATGGGACTTAACTTCTAAGGTCATCAGTCCCCTAGAACTTAGAACTACTTAAACCTAACTAACCTAAGGACATCACACACATCCATGTCCGAGGTACGATTCGAACCTGCGACCGTAGAGGTCGCGCGTTTCCAGACTGTAGCGCCTAGAACCGCTCGGCCTACCCCGGCCGGAAATTTATTAGCCACCCATATCTCTCCGTATATGACAGTGGGTAATCTGAATCTAACTTTATTACGATCGTTCGTGAAAGGCACTGTATAACTTATTAAGTTGCAGAACTGTCAGAAAACATTACGGCGACAGTTCCTTTGACTAAATCACCTAGTACGTACATCGTGACGAGTTATTGCATCCAAAGCCACGTAAAATCTGTAAAGTTGAGACAGTAGTATCATCACCAACGAGTGGTGGGCGCATTATTAGATATGTTTTGGAGATATTCTCATTCATTCGCCCTCCGCTGGAACCTCGGTGGACAACGAGTTGATGCTTCCCGCGCATTTCTTCACCGCCTGTAACACCATAGCTCTAATGCTGTACGGATTTATTTTGCTTTTGTTTCATTTAATGTTACATCATTGAGCTTCTGTAAGTGTGTTTGATAGAATAGAGAACAGAAAATTGTATACTCCTTTCTTTGTTAAAACTTTGATGTCATGATTTGATTGTATGCTGTGTAGCATATCTGTCATTTATATTCTTTGTCCCTTTTGGAGGGAACAAAACTTACTATATATAATTGTAATTTCTGTGTGAATAATTTTTTGTAGAAATGTCTATATGTGCAAATGTTCTGTTTTGTTTAAAATGATTGTTTGCTGATCCTCACTTGGGGTTCTTAGTTAGTTTGTATGTAAAAGGTGTAGTGGTTCCCCTTGGAAACGGAACTGTGTAGCGCGCGCAAATTGTGGTTGGCCTAGGACGAAAAGGTGGAACTGATAGTCAGTCGGGGACAAGCTACGAGTCGGGGACGAGCTACGAAACTGTGAACTGCCATGCAAAAGTTGCATAGTTCTGGTTCCGAGAGAGGTGTTTTCTGCTACTTTCCAATGCCTCGGATGGATGGATAAATAGCTGGAACTATTCTGGAATTTGTATCTATCATCGCCACCAAGAAATGACAGAGTCCAGCAATTCTGCCTGCAATTCCACCTACCAACATGCAGTTGCCACCACATTGCGCAATCATTACATCGGAATGCTATAATGATGTACAGTGAAGGATCAGCTTAATGGATGTGCTAATGTGCTCAAATATAAGGTAATTTATATCTGAATTTATGTACCTACCTTGATTTTTCTCCTCATCATAACACCTCTCAGGTTCCTCTCCCTTTGAACTAAAGTGATTACCGAGTGTCCTTACTGAAAGTACATTAAAACCCAGTTTTCTAATTGATGCCTCTTGAACATAGTAAAAAGAAAGTTAAAGTTAATGTGGCAAGAGAGTGGATTAAAGTTAATGATGCTTGCTGACTATTTTTCCCAGTAAAACTGCTTATTAATGTGTTGTTTCCAACTTCAAATTAAAAGTTCTCAACACCGAGGCTTATAAAGGTTTGCTTAGTAAATGATTACATTACTGCCTGTTGTAAATCGCAGAAGGTGAGTCAGTATCTTACATATATGTTAATTTTGTGTCTCACAGTAGTGAAAGTGGAAAACTGCAGTTGTGAAAAGTTATACTCATGTTTGCTAAGTATTTGTCTCTCTTGTGTATTGGAAGTGCATATTAATAATATAACAGCATCCACAGTTTGTCTAATGTGCTAATGCTAGGTAACAAGTAACGGAAAGATCTCTATTTATGAAAACCATAATCTATTTATTAGAAAGACAGTGATAAGTAACCTGTCAGTGAATTTCAACTAACTTTCATTTTAAATAGTAAAGTATTTAACTGAGAGAGACTTAACCTATGTCCAATTTATGATCCTGGAGGGAATGTTAATGGTAATGTTATAAAGACCACTCAGTTTGTGTAAGCCCTGAAAGTAATAGTATGTTTCGGTACCTCTTATAATTTTGCAAATAGTTTGTGCTGCTCCAGTTGTTAGCTTCAATCTTAACGTAAACATATGTATGTGTCAGAGTTCATTGCACTCGCGTGTGGCCAAGTATAGGTTGTGTTTATCCATTAAAGTTACTAATAACTATTTTCTTGAAAGAGAATGTTAATCATTCTCCTGCCTAGTTAGGCTGGCGACCGTTTTCTTTATCAGTTGAACAGTACAGATAGACAAAATTTTGTTCGTACTGTTCAAATATTTACGTAATTCTGACTTTCATTTTCGATAAGCCATTCCCGTTAGGTACAGCACGGTCAACCTAGCAAAATTCCTCTCAGAGGGTAACACTCCTCTGTTGCATTATACCATAATTGTTTTTACTAGATAATTATATTTCACGACCTGCCTCCTACTTTAAGGTTATGGTATAGCAGTACCAGACGGGAGTGTTATACGCCTTGCAGCCGAACAGGACAACTTTCTGGACTCAATTGTCACGGGTGACGAAACCAGGGGATACCACTTCACATCTGAGACCAAGCAACAATCACGCCAGTGGCGGCATCCTCCTTCGCCAAAGCCGCGGAAATTCAAACAAACACAGTCTGCCGGTAAAGTCATGACAAACGTTTGAGGATCGAAAAAGGGTATTGTTGGTCGGCTTTATGCCCACTGGTACCACAATTAACGCTGATAGGTACTGTGAGACTCTGAAATAACTCAAACGGGGCAGTTCAGAATCGGAGAAGAGGAATGTTGAGCAAGGGGTACACATTCTCCATGACAACGATCGCCCACACATCGCTCGGCAAACCGTTGCTCTCCTGCAACAGTTTCAGTGGAACATAATCACCCACCCACCCTATAGTCCTGACTTGGCGCCCAGTGACTATCACCTGTTCCCTAAGTTAAGGAACATTTGGCCGGAAAGCGATGCAGCTCCGACTACGAGGTGAAAGAAGAGGTTCATAACTTTCTGAATAGCATGGCGGCGAGATGGTATGACATGGGCATACAAAAACTACCTCAGCGTCTACAAAAATGTATCGACAGATATGGTATTATGTCGAAAAGTAGCGAAATGTTCAAGCTGTAAACTGATGTAAACCATTGTAGAAATAAACAGGTCTGTATACACTAGTAGCCATTAAAATTGCTACACCACGAAGATGACGTGCTACAAACGCGAAATTTAACCGACAGGAAGGAGATGCTGTGATATGCAAATGATTAGCTTTTCAGAGCATTCACACAAGGTTGGCGCCGGCGGCAACACCTACAACGTGCTGACATGACGAAAGTTTCCAACCGATTTCTCATACACAAACATCAGTTGACCTGCGTTGCCTGGTGAAACGTTGTTCTGATGCCTCGTGTAAGGAGGAGAAATGCGTACCATCACGTTTCCGACTTTGATAAAGGTCGGGTTGTAGCCTATCGCGATTGCGGTTTATCGTCTCGCGACATTGCTGCTCGCGTTGGTCGAGATCCAATTCCTGTTAGCAGAATATGGAATCTGTGGGTTCAGGAGGGTAATACGGAACGCCGTGCTGGATCACAACGGCCTCGTATCACTAGCAGTCGAGATGACAGGCATCTTA
Source organism: Schistocerca nitens (assembly GCF_023898315.1). Taxonomy (NCBI): domain Eukaryota; kingdom Metazoa; phylum Arthropoda; class Insecta; order Orthoptera; family Acrididae; genus Schistocerca; species Schistocerca nitens. The sequence goes on from NC_064622.1 coordinate 273,364,518, forward strand.
TCCGCATTGCTGTAACGGATCGTGCAGCCACGTCTCGATCCCTGAGTCAACAGATAGGGACGTTTGCAAGACAACAACCATCTGCACGAACAGTTCGACGACGTTAGCAGCAGCATGGACAATCAGCTTGGAGACCATGGCAGCGGTTACCCTTGACGCTGCATCACAGACAGGAGCGCCTGCGATGTGTATTCAGCTACGAACCTGGGTGCACGAATGGCAAAACGTCATTTTTTCGGATGAGTCCAGGTTCTGTTTACAGCATCATGATGGTCGCCCCCGTGTTTGGCGGCATCGCGGTGAACGCATATTGGAAGCGTATATTCGTCATCGCCATACTGGCGTATCACCCGGCGTGATGGTATGGGGTGCCATTGCTTACACGTCTCAGCCACCTCTTGTTCGCATTGATGGCACTTTTAACAATGGACGTTACATTTCAGATGTGTTACGACCCGTGGCTCTACCCTTCATTCGATCCCTGCGAAACCCTACATTCCAGCAGGATAATGCACGACCGCATGTTGCAGGCCCTGTACGGGCCTTTCTGGATACAGAAAATGTTCGACTGCTGCCCTGGCCAGCACCTTCTCCAGATCTCTCATCAATTGAAAACGTCTGGTCAATGGTGGCCGAGCAACTGGCTTGTCACAATACGCCAGTCACTACTCTTGATGAACTGTGGTATCATGTTGAAGTTTCATGGGCAGGTGTACCTGTACACGCCATTCAAGCTGTGTTTGACTCAATGCCCAGGCGTATCAACGCTGTTATTAGGGCCAGAGGTGGTTGTTCTGGGTACTGATTTCTCAAGATCTATGCACCCAAATTGCATGAAAATGTAATCACATGTCAGTTCTAGTATAATATATTTGTCCAATGAATACCCGTTTATCGTCTGCATTTCTTCTTGATGTAGCTATTTTAATGGCCAGTAGTGATAAAAAAATAGACCTTACTTTTGGGATTACCCTCGTATAAGTTCTTTTTTCGGTTAGACGTCATTAGAAAAGTTTTGACTACTTACAATCCAAGTGTAGCGTGGTGTGGATTGCTCCACGGCGCAGCGTGCTAATCACTGTATTGCTGGATAGTACAGAGTAGTGATCACTGTTCAGCTGTCGAAGTGGGCCCCTATCCCCCTCTAATACGTGGTGTCCCTTCACAACGGAGCCCCCTCCAGCACCGATGTCCCGTCCCCTAACGCGCTGTCTCCGCAGCTGCGGGCCGGGTTATTTTGCACAGAGTTGCTGACGCGCTGCCTGTTGTTTTGTGTGCAGGAGCCTGGTGATCCAGGGCCAGGAGATGGAGCCTTGCGAGCGAGCGCGGGACAGCACGGCGTGCGCCTACTCTTCGTACTACAACACGGAGGGCCTCAGCCCCAGCAAGAAGGGCACCCGCGAGGATCTCACCATCATCATGAAGGTAGGTGGCCCCCGTACTGAACTCCACCCTGCCAAACCGTGTGGTTCTGCAGGCACAGGGAACGTCCGGGACAGAAGTGGAGGTGTCTCACCGGACGAAGGAGCGGAACCCGCACTGACAGAGTTCAGCAACGAGCATGCTGCTCATATAAGAGGAGAAGGTTATCGCACAGCAATGCTTCCAACAGTATAACTGAAATACGTTAGCAACCGAGGACTTGAGAGCGGTTAAGTGCCAGGCCACAAAAATCCTAGCACTTCACCCAGGAAATACACTGTGTATAAAAAAAGATTCTCTTAACTGTTGTTATGAATTTCTTTTAACACACGAGATCTAACAGACACAAATGAAGACAAGAGATTCATCACTGATGAATTAAATGTATTTGCAGTTACGAATTCGATTAGACTTCAGTTGCACAAAGCGTTAGTGACAATGAAAATTCGTGCTTATCGCTAACAGTCACCAACCCGAGCACGCCACCAGGATGGATCCAAACTCCCATATGTCACCATGTGTCCCCTGCCTGTGCTTGCTCAGAAGCTGTGATTTCTGCACAGAGAGGGACTTTCATTACTGGTGTCGCGGCTTTGTTTCGGCATGAAATAGTATTTGTAGTTGGTGCGTGCATTTCTGAAGGATAGTGCATAGTACGTCGTACAATACACACACTGCAACTAGACAAGGCCGCGACAATAACAATCGAGGCCTCTCCCTGTGCAGAAATGGCCGGCCGGAGTGGTCGAGCGGTTCTAGGCGCTACAGTCTAGAACCGCGCGACTGCTACGGTCGCAGGTTCGAATCCTGCCTCGGGCATGGATGTGTGTGATGTCCTTAGGTTGGTTAGGTTTAAGTAGTTCTAAGTTCTAGGGGACTGATGACCTCAGATGTTGAGTCCCATAGTGCTCAGAGCCATTTGAACCACTTGTGCAGAAATCACAGCAACTACAGGTCGGGGACACATAGTGACCCATGGGAGTTCGGGTCGGCTCCGAAGGCGTCCCCCGGTAGATTCAGTGGTTAAGGGGCCTCTCGCGACAAGTGGGTATCCACGTTCGAGCCCAGGTGTGGCACAAATTTCCATTGTCACTGATCTTCAAGTCGCAAATAATCTACGGGAAGAACGGTTGTTGATAAGCCTCCACGTGAGCTCGAATCTAATTTTACCTTGGTGACCCTTCCACGAGACATACGCAGGAGGAAATGATATATCGACTGACTCTTCAGGGAAGTCTAATCGTTCTGGCAATGGCAAAAACATTGAACTAATTTCATACGGCTGTCATTCGCTGCATTGTCTATTCCTTCAGACATACATCCTTGTCAAAAGGACATTGCATAGTACGTCGTATAACGCAGATATTGCATATACTACTAATCATCAATAAACCTGTAGCATTTGAAATTTGAGCAATTTTCTGTTGCTTTGAAATCGTGACGTTGCTTAGATCTTCTGTCTCAAAATAAATTCAACAAAGTCTAGTATGAACTGAAACACTACTTGATCAGACAGAAAAAGATTTCAACTAACATCTACTCAAAAAAATTACATCAAGCATCACTAAGCAATTCGATAACACGTCAATTAATACCTATAAACACAGCATAACAAAACAATCGATGAGTAGCTATAAAACAATTCAAACCTTTACGCAAATCAGAGGAATATTATTTGATCTGTATGAGTGGAATGCAAATGACTCAAGCTAGTAAGATAACAATTTTTAAATAAGATTTAAAAGACACCCACATGGCTTCAACTAAAACAGCAGCTAGTAAAATTGAATTTACATTAACTCTGAGTAAAAGATAAATTACCCAGAAACAGCACAAAGAAATGAGATTTTCACCCGTCAGTGGAGTGAGAATCTCATTCTGGAAACATCCCCCAGGCTGTGGCTAAGCCATGTCTCCGCAATATCCCTTCTTTCAGGTGTGCTAGTTCTGCAAGGTTCGCAGGAGAGCTTCTGTAAAGTTTGGAAGGTAGGAGACGAGATACTGGCAGAACTAAAGCTGTGAGAACAGGGCGTGAGTTGTGCTTGGGTAGCTCAGTTGGTAGAGCACTTGCCCGGGAAGGGCAAAGGTCTCAAGATCGAGTCTCGGTCCAGCACACAGTTTTAATCTGCCAGGAATTTTCAGCACAAAGAAAACTTAAAAATTACCAACAGACAGTTTTGGAGATGTAAGTTACTCAAATTTGAACCTTTAATCTTCTTAAATAAAATCTGGGTTAACTCAAACCTAAACACACAGTATAAATCACCCTGCTGGGCAGTGGATGGCTCCAAATAACCGTTCGTATAGTCTACACTCTATAATGCTCACCAAAAAAGTGTAACAAGCGCCGATGACTACGGCTAAGTAAACCCACTTTGCCCGTGAATTCTGTAGTCGCCAAATAGCAGATCAAGTTCCCAGGTGGTCTTTTACGAAATCCAAGTGACATACGTCTTGGGCTTAAGTTAGAAGAATAGAGAATTATACAATCGCTCAAAGTAATGCTTAAGTGATAGCGTCCATGTCCCACATGGCTGACAGATCATGTCATTGGACGGGCATCCAGCAGTTATCGGTGGTAAACGATTAAGGATCAGCCGCCCTCGTTAAGTTGGCTAGGTAGAAAGTGGGCATGTCCCATGGCGGGACGCAAAGAAAGCGTGATCTTACAAGGGAAACTCCCCATCGCAACCCCCTCAGATTTAGTGGTAAGATGGCCCAGTGAATAGCCCGACAAAAACTGAACATAGGTCAAGCATGAAAACAGGAAGAAGGTGTACTGAAAAGCCTCTAGTGCTGTTTATTTTATTTTTCATTACATTAGGAACTATCCATCCGGTCATCGAAATGTTTGTTTTCTTTCTGTAGTCTTGGCAGTTCTCATACTGTTGTTGTTGTTGTGGTCTTCAGTCCAGAGACTGGTTTGATACAGCTCTCCATGCTACTCTATCCTGTGCAAGCTACTTCATCTCCAACTAACTACTGCAACCTACATCCTTCTAAATCTCCTTAGTGTATTCATCTCTTGGTCTCCCTCTACGAATTTTACCCTCCAAGCTGCCCCCCAATACTAAATTGGTGATACCTTTATGCCTCAGAACATGTCCTACCAACCGATCCCTTCTTCTAGTCGAGTTGTGCCACAAATTTCCCTTCACCCCTACTATATTCAATTCCTCCTCAGTAGTTACGTGACCTACCCATCTAATCTTCGGCATTCGTCTGTAGCACCACATTTCGAAGGCTTCTATTCTCTTCTTGTCCAAACTATTTATCGTCCACGTTTCGCTTCCATACATGGCCACACTCCACACAAATACTTTCAGAAAAAAGCTTCCTCACACTTAAATCTATACTCGATGTTAATAAATTTCTCTTCTTCAGAAACGCTTTCCTTGCCATTGCCAGTCTACACTTTATATCCTCTCTACTCCGACCATCATCAGTTATTTTGCTCCCCAAATAGCAAAACTCATTTACTACTTTAAGTGTCTCATTTCCTTATCTAATTCCTTCAGCATCACCCAACGTAGTTCGACTACATTCCGTTATCCTCGTTTTGCTTTTGTTGATGTTCATCTTATATCCTCCTTTAAAGGCACTGTCCATTCCGTTCCAGGTCGTTTTCTGTCTCTGATAGAATTACAATGTCATAGGCGAACCTCAGAGTTTCTAATTCTTATCCATGGATTTTAATACCTACTCCGAATTTGTCTTTCGCTTCTTTTACTGCTTGCTCAATATGTAGATGGAATAACATCTCAGGAGGACGTCGTTATCAGGAGAAAGAAAACTGGCGTTCTGCGGATCGGAGCGTGGAATGTCAGATCCCTTAATCGGACAGGTGGGTTAGAAAACTTTAAAAGGGAAATTGATAGGTTAAAGTTAAATATAGTGAGAATTAGTGAAGTTCGGTGGCAGGAGGAACAAGACTTTTGGTCAAGTGAATACAGGGTTATAAATACAAAATCAAATAGGGGTAATGCAGGAGTAGGTTTAGTAATGAATAAAAAAAATAGGAGTGCGGGTAAACTACTACAAACACCGTAGTGAACGCATTATTGTGGCCAAGATTGACACGAAGCCCACACCTACTACAGTAGTACAAGTTTATATGCCAACTAGCTCTGCAGATGATGAAGAAATTGATGAAATGTATGATGAGATAAAAGAAATTATTCAGGTAGTGAAGGGAGACGAAAATTTAATAGTCATGGGTGACTGGAATTCGAGAGTAGGAAAAGGGAGAGAAGGAAACATAGTAGGTGAATATGGATTGGGGGAAAGAAATGAAAGAGGAAGCCGTCTGGTAGAATTTTGCACAGAGCATAACTTAATCATAGCTAACACTTGGTTCAAGAATCATAAAAGAATGTTGTACACATGGAAGAGTCCTGGAAATACTAGAAGGTATCAGATAGACTATATAATGGTAAGACAGAGATTTAGGAACCAGGTTTTAAATTGTAAGACATTTCCAGTGTAGATGTGGACTCTGACTACTATCTATTGGTAATGAACTGTAGATTAAAACTGATGAAACTGCAAAAACGTGGGAATTTAAGGAGATGGGACCTGGACAAACTGATTAAACCAGAGGTTGTACAGAGTTTCAGGGAGAGCATAAGGGAACAATTGTCACAAATGGGGGAAAGAAATACAGTAGAAGAATAATGGGTAGCTCTGAGGGATGAAGTAATGAAGGCAGCTGAGGATCAAGTAGGTAAAAAGACGAGGGCTAGTAGAAATCGCTAGGTAACAGAAGAAATATTGAATTTAATTGATGAAAGGAGAAAATACAATAATGCAGTAAATGAAGCAGGCAAAAAGGAATACAAATGTCTCAAAAATGAGATCGACAGGAAGTGCAAAATGGCTAAGCAGGGATGGCTAGAGGATAAATGTAAGGGTGTAGGGACTTATCTCACTAGGGGTAAGATAGATACTGCCTACAGGAAAATTAAAGAGACCTTTGGAGAAAAGAGAACCACTTGGATGAATATCAAGAGCTCAGATGGAAACCCAGTTCTAAGCAAAGAAGGGAAGGCACAAAGGTGGAAGGAGTATATAGAGGGTCTATACAGGGGCGATGTTCTTGAGGACAATATTATGGAAATGGAAGACGAGGTAGATGAAGATGAAATGGGAGATAAGATACTGCGTGAAGAGTTTGACAGAGCACTGAAAGACTTGGGTCGGAACAAGGCCCCGGGAGTAGACAACATTCCATTACAACTACTGACAGCCTTGGGAGAGCCAGTCCTGACAAAACTCTACCATCTGGTGAGCAAGATGTATGAGACAGGCTAAATACCCCGAGACTTCAAGAAGAATATAATAATTCCAATCCCAAAGAAAGCAGGTGTTGACAGATGTGAAAATTACCGAACTATCAGTTTAATAAATCACGGCTGCAAAATACTAACGCGAATTCGTTGCAGACGAATGGAAAAACTGGTTGAAGCCGATCAGTTTGGATTCCGTAGAAATATTGGAACATGTGAGGCAATACTGACCCTACGACTTATCTTAGAAGAAAGATTAAGGAAAGGCAAACCTACGTTTCTAGCGTTTGTAGACTTAGAGAAATCTTTTGACAATGTTGACTGGAATACCCTCTTTCAAATTCTACAGGTGGCAGGTGTAAAATACAGGGAGAGAAAGGCTATTTACAATTTGTGTAGAAACCAGATGGCAGTTATAACAGTCGAGGGACATGAAAGGGAAGCTGTGGTTGGGAAGGGAGTGAGACAGGGTTGTAGCCTCTCCCCGATGCTATTCAATCTGTATATTGAGCAAGCAGTAAAGAAAACAAAAGAAAAGTTCGGAGTAGGCATTAAAATCCATGGAGAAGAAATAAAAAGTTTGAGGTTCGCCGATGACATTGTAATTCTGTCAGAGACAGCAAAGGACTTGGAAGAGCAGTTGAACGGAATGGACAGTGTCTTGAAAGGAGGATATAAGATGAACATCAACAAAAGCAAAACGAGGAAAATGGAATGTAGTCAAATTAAATCGGGTGATGCTGAGGGAATTAGATTAGGAAATGAGACACTTAAAGTAGTAAAGGAGTTTTGCTATTTGGGGAGCTAAATAACTGATGATGGTCGGAGTAGAGAGGATATAAAATGTAGACTGTCAATGGCAAGGAAAGCGTTTCTGAAGAAGAGAAATTTGTTAACATCGAGTATAGATTTAAGTGTCAGGAAGTCGTTTCTGAAAGTATTTGTATAGATTAGAAGGGTAGATCACATAACTAATGAGGAGGTATTGAACAGAATTGGGGAGAAGAGGAGTTTGTGGCACAACTTGACAAGAAGAAGGGACCGGTTGGTAGGACATGATCTGAGCCATCAAGAGATCACAAATTTAGCATTGGACGGCAGCGTGGAGGGTAAAAATCGTAGAGGGACACCAAGAGATGAATACACTAAGCAGATTCAGAAGGATGTAGGTTGCAGTAGGTACTGGGAGATGAAGAAGCTTGCACAGAACAGAGTAGCATGGAGAGCTGCATCAGACAAGTCTCAGGACTGAAGACCACAACAACAACATTCACATAGACCACTGAATATACCAGTAAAATTGTATCACTGTACGGGATATAGTTCAGGAAATATGACGTCATATCCACTGAGCTGATGGACACTGATGTGCCGGAGGAGGAGTTGGACAGAGAGGGGTGGAGGAGGCGATGAACTGAGGAAGATGGGAAAAGGAGAGGCATGGAGAGGTGATGGCGAGGAAATGGACAGAGAATGGAAGAGGGGATTGAAATTGAAAGGATATAGGAGGGAGAGATGACGAAAGAGGAGCAGACAGACTAAGAGAGGGGGAAGAATATATGCTCGGAGATTTGGGGGGGGGGGGGGGGGGGGGAGGAGATGGACAGAGAGGAAAGGAGCACGTAGAAAGAGGGGGAGGAGCAGATGGATAGTGAGAGAGGGGAGCAACAGATGGACAGAGAGTGAGGAGGTTGAAGGAAGTGGACAAAGAAGGGGCGAAGCAGATGGGTAGATGTGGGGGAGGGGGGTGGGATTGGACTGATAGTTTGGAATATACACATACCCAGCCAACGCCGAATACTCAGCTAGTACAAATTAAATCAACCAATTCGGCAGTCAATAAAACATAAAGCGCTATTACGTCTGTATAGCTGCAGAAACGATAGGTACTGCTAACAGCCGCATCAAACGAATATGTCTCTGCGACCGATTAAACGATGCAGATGCTACAACACGAATAAAAGTAAGCAGTATGCAAATTCAGCCAGAACGCCGTAATTCAATTGTGTAGACGTAGTAAGAATATCACAAGGTAGAAAAAGACATTACCTTTCTTCTTATGTAAAAGCATTGTGGATACAACTTTGATTTCTCAGTACAGTTAACATGTAATTGAAACTCCGTTCAATAAAAATATCAGTAAATGTAAAGTGGCGTGAAACATCTAAAGTTTGCGAGCACTATTGAGAAACATAAAAAGCCGGTTCGGACTGACATTCCCGTGTAAATCAGTAGAGTAATATATATATATGGCCATGTAGTTTAGTCCAAATGCGCTCTTTAAGGGCAAAACACCAATAATATATATATATATATATATATATATATATATATATACTCCTGGAAATTGAAATAAGAACACCGTGAATTCATTGTCCCAGGAAGGGGAAACTTTATTGACACATTCCTGGGGTCAGATACATCACATGATCACACTGACAGAACCACAGGCACATAGACACAGGCAACAGAGCATGCACAATGTCGGCACTAGTACAGTGTATATCCACCTTTCGCAGCAATGCAGGCTGCTATTCTCCCATGGAGACGATCGTAGAGATGCTGGATGTAGTCCTGTGGAACGGCTTGCCATGCCATTTCCACCTGGCGCCTCAGTTGGACCAGCGTTCGTGCTGGACGTGCAGACCGCGTGAGACGACGCTTCATCCAGTCCCAAACATGCTCAATGGGGGACAGATCCTGAGATCTTGCTGGCCAGGGTAGTTGACTTACACCTTCTAGAGCACGTTGGGTGGCACGGGATACATGCGGACGTGCATTGTCCTGTTGGAACAGCAAATTCCCTTGCCGGTCTAGGAATGGTAGAACGATGGGTTCGATGACGGTTTGGATGTACCGTGCACTATTCAGTGTCCCCTCGACGATCACCAGTGGTGTACGGCCAGTGTAGGAGATCGCTCCCCACACCATGATGCCGGGTGTTGGCCCTGTGTGCCTCGGTCGTATGCAGTCCTGATTGTGGCGCTCACCTGCACGGCGCCAAACACGCATACGACCATCATTGGCACCAAGGCAGCAGCGACTCTCATCGCTGAAGACGACACGTCTCCATTCGTCCCTCCATTCACGCCTGTCGCGACACCACTGGAGGCGGGCTGCACGATGTTGGGGCGTGAGCGGAAGACGGCCTAACGGTGTGCGGGACCGTAGCCCAGCTTCATGGAGACGGTTGCGAATGGCCCTCGCCGATACCTCAGGAGCAACAGTGTCCCTAATTTGCTGGGAAGTGGCGTGCGGTCCCCTATGGCACTGCGTAGGATCCTACGGTCTTGGCGTGCATCCGTGCGTCGCTGCGGTCCGGTCCCAGGTCGACGGCCACGTGCACCTTCCGCCGACCACTGGCGACAACATCGATGTACTGTGGAGACCTCACGCCCCACGTGTTGAGCAATTCGGCGGTACGTCCACCCGGCCTCCCGCATGCCCACTATACGCCCTCGCTCAAAGTCCGTCAACAGCACATACGGTTCACGTCCACGCTGTCGCGGCGTGCTACCAGTGTTAAAGACTGCGATGGAGCTCCGTATGCCACGGCAAACTGGCTGACACTGACGGCGGCGGTGCACAAATGCTGCGTAGCTAGCGCCATTCGACGGCCAACACCGCGGGTCCTGGTGTTTCCGCTGTGCTGTGCGTGTGATCATTGCTTGTACAGCCCTCTCGCAGTGTCCGGAGCAAGTATGGTGGGTCTGACACACCGGTGTCAATGTGTTCTTTTTTCCATTTCCAGGAGTATATATATATATATATATATATATATATATATATATATATATATATATGCTTTTTGTCGGCTTTGTGTCTTCGGCTTCATCTTGATTGCCTTTTTGGTTGCCCATGTTTCTTTCATCTTCTGGCTGTGATCTTGCTTGCGTTCTTCGGTCCATTTTACGCCTCTTCGTTTGTCACATTGTATCTCACGTAGTTTACTTTTCTTAATGATGTTTCTGAATTTTATTCTGTCGTTTATTGTGTCTGCTGTTATGTTGAGTTGGTTCAGGTCGTTTTTTACCTCTGCCACCCATTTGTTGTTTCTAGTGGTTACCCAGTCAAAGATCTGTTTGGTCAGCCTGTGTGATGGCATTCTGTATATGTGTCCATAGCATTGTAGTCTGCGTTTTCTAATCTTTTCTGTGATTGTCTCCGTATGTTTGTATAGTTACTCTGTAGGTTTCTTGATCCATATTCCATTGCAGCAAATATTTTCCTAAGTATTTTCCGTTCTACTTTTTCTAGTTGTCTGATACGTGTATGCCCTAGGATTAGTGTGATCTCTGCTGCATACAGTGCCTCGGGGAGCACCACCGTGTCGTAGTGGCGTAATTTGGCTTTTTGTGAGATAGACTTCTTGTTGTAATGATTCCACACTACTCTGTATATCTTGTCCAGTTTAGTCTTTCTTTCTTCGTTTGAGTCTCTGTTATGTCCACTCATTTGTAGTGTTTCACCGAGGTATTTGAAGTTCGCCGTTTTGTAAATCGTGTCATACTTTGTGTTCAGAGATGAGAGTTTCTTTGTGCTCATAAACTGTGTCTTTTCGTAAGAGATCTGTAGTCCAGTTTTGGAAGCGATTTCGTGCAGTTTTTCAATAGCGTCTTTTGTTTCCTTCATAGCTTTCGTGACAATCGCCAAATCGTCTGCAAAAGCCAGGCATTTACTCTGTAGGTTTCCTAAGGTTATCCCCTGTTGTGATGTTTCCCATTCTTTTATTACCTTATCTAACACCAGATTGAAAAGGAGAGGTGAGAGGCCATCGCCTTGTCGGACCCCTGTGCGAATTTCAAAGGGTTCTGATAGTTCCCCACAGAACTTTATTTTGGAGGTCGTGTTGGTTAAAGTTTGCTCTATGATAGCCCGTGTTTTGTTGTCTACTTTGTATTCTGCTAGAGTTTTGAAGAGAGTTTTCCGGTCGATAGAGTCGTACGCCTTTTTGAAGTCGACAAAGGTAATGATCATGTTCTGTTTGTGTTGTAAAATCATTTTCAGGTTCCAAATTTGTTCCGCACAAGTCCGCCCTTTACGGAAGCCTGCTTGGTATTCCCCAATCAAGTGGTCGGTCTGGCATCCTAGTCTGTTCAGTACAGCTTTAGAGAGGATCTTGTATGTGACCGGTAGTAGGGCTATTCCTCTGTAGTTGTTCGGTTCAGTCTTGTCACCTTTTTTGTGTAGTGGGTGTATCAGGGCAGTTTTCCAGTCGTCAGGAATTTTCATGATCTTCCAGATATCTTCCAAGATCTTGTGGATGTCGTTGGTGAGTTCTGGGTCTTGTAACTTCCAGATTTCTGCGATGATGCCGTCTTCTACGATTCTTGAGTGACTTGATTATTTCTTTAACTTCTTCTAGAACTGGAGGTTCACTATCTGGATTGTACGTGCTCATTTCTGTCATCATTTCTTCCATAGGAGGGTCCGTGTTGAGCAGTTTTTCAAAGTACTTTGCCAGAATGTCACAATTGTTTCTGGTATTGGTTTCTAGGGTTCCATCCGGTCTTCTGAAGCTCAAGTTGGGTGGTTGATATCCAGTCATATTTTCTCTGAACGTTCTGTAGAAGTTTCTTGTATTGTTGTGTGTGTGTGTGTGTGTGTGTTTTCTCTGGGAGATTTACTTTTATGAACTGACAGATTTACCGTTTTTGTGGTATAAAGAGAACCAGTAATTGTAGAGCCGATTGTAAAGCCTCAAGCTGAGTGGCATAGAAAGAGGGGAAAAATTACAACAATATTAATATAATTACTGTCGAAATTCAAACAAATGTCTGTTTTCTAAATTTTACACTAATCGGCTGAAGCAAGTCAGTTCAAGTTAGTACTGGGGGGGCGGGGGGGGGGGGGGATGCGAGCTTGTGCAAACTGCGCGTCTCGCCCCCCGTCGTATAAGAGTTTTTGCGCTCGGAGCAACACACACCTACCTGTCGGAAGCTGCAGAGTTTGGCCTTAGCACTTCTTGAATCATCTGTGTGGGGCAACCAATGGAACTCTGTTTCTGAATGAGTCGATGAGGAGCCGAACTTAGAAATTTTCACTTCTTCATCTTTCTGCGAGTTTTCTACACCATGCGGCGTCTCTCGCATCCAAGTTTCCGTCTCTGTCTATTTTGCCAGTCCTCTTCTCGCATGGTCCTGTCTTTCATCGCAAGTCTCACTCCGTCGTTCCAATGTATCCAGGGTCTTCCTTTTTTGTCGCGCATGTCTCCAGCGCCATCTACTAAAATTGTGTCTACAGTATTCTTGGTAACTACGATCTGTTCCCGTAGTACTTCATTTCTTGTTTTGTCTTTTCTTGTTGCTTCACAACTTCGTCTCCAAAATTCCATATCCATTGCCTTTAATATCTCGTGATTGACCATGGAGAAACCCCACAGCTCAGCACCATACCGAGCAATGCTCTCAACTATGTAGTTTTGCATATTGTTCTTTTCAAATTTTTTAAGTATTTTTACTCCAAATAATGGAGTGTAGCTGCTTAATATCCACCATTCCATTCACTTTCCTGTCCTGTGCTTTACTTCCTCGTTGCTTTCACCTTTATCCGAAATGCCTGTCCCTAATTATTTCTATCATTGACAACACTTTACTGTAGATTCATCACCCTTAACAAGATCATTTTCTATACCTCCGACAACCAAGTATTTTATCTTTGTGTAGTTTATTTTCATACCACACTGTTCTCATTCTTCTTTAAGGTTTCTTAACATATAACACACATCCTCATCTTCCTTGGCGAAAATGACCTGATCGTCGACGAAATTTATGATGAACAAGATGCCATCACCTATTCTAATTCCCACGTTTTTGCACCTCCTTTTCTTGCTTTTCAATGCTTCCTTCAAAAATATTTTAAGCCGTACCCTTGTTTGAATCCTTTGCTAGCCTTAAGTTTCTTTTACAGTAACTTCCGCAGGCCGCTGTGGCCGAGCTGTTCTAGGCGCTTCAGTCCGTAACCGCGCTGCTGCTGCGGTCGCAGGTTCGAATACTGCCTCGGGCATGGATGTGTGTGATGTCCTTAGGTTTAAGTAGTTCTGCGTCTATGGGAATGATGACCTCAGATGTTAAAGTCCCATGCTTAGAGCCATTTGAACCATTTTGAACAGTAACTTCCCAACTTTAACTCAATATGTATCGTCTGGATACAGATTTCTAACGGCTTGTACATAACATTTATGAATAACCGGGTTATTCATTACTTCTCACATCCTAGAAACTAGTTCACTGTCATAGTCCTTTTGCAAATCTATAAAAACCAATGTGTTGTCCCACATTTTCACGTTGGACTAAAATCAATTTTCGCGAGAGTAGGACTTCATTCTGGCAACAGGTTGTAATGTTGAGTAGTATTTTCTTTAAAGGAGTGATTTGTACTTAGTCGCATTGGCTTTTTCATGTATTATATACGGGATGTACCAGAAAGTAAGGCTTTCAGGAAACATTCCTTACACTTAGACAAATAAAATGTGTTGTACGAGTCAGAAAACGCTTTATTTCCATTGTAGAGTTGTTTTTCTACTTCTCTTCATGATCACATTAATGATGGGAAACACAAAGAAACAGAACAACATTACAGCAAACGTTTTCTTACATGGTTCAAATGGTTCTGAGCACTATAGGACTTAACATCTGAGGTCATCCGTCCCCTAGAACTTAGAACTACTTAAACCTGACTAACCTAAGGACAACAAACACATCCATGCCCGTGACAGGATTCGAACCTGCGACCGTAGCAGTCACGCGGTTCCCGACTGAAGCGCCTAGAACCGCTCGGCCACAGCGGCCGGCTTTCTTACCTGAACTGTTCAAAATAGCCTCTCGGTTATGCTTGGCTAGAATTTACAGTGAGCTGTAATTTTTAAGTTCACCACCAGTGTTCGTTGTTCCAATGGAACGAAGGTAATGTTGACATGTGACTCATTTCATTGCTTGTGTTGACATGTGACTAACTTCATTGCTCTATTAGCACCGAGCGGGGTAGCGCAGTGGTTAACACACTGGACTCGCACTCTGGAGGACGACGATTCAAACACGCATCAGTCCATCCTGAATTAGGTTTTCCGTGAGTTCCCTAAATCGCTTAAGACAAATGGTGGTGTGGTTCCTCCGAAAGGGAACGGCGGCTTTCCTTCCCCATCCTTCCGTAATTCGAGCTTATGCTCCGTCTACAATGACCTCGTTGTCGTCGAGACGTTAAACAATAATCTCCTCCGCTGTATTAGCATCAAGCGCGTAGCACCAACAGGTTCAGGGTTCATCACGGACTTTGTTTCTGTCGCAGTGCAATGGAAGAGTTCTCAAAAGCGGATTCGGCAGATGTCCGTTTGTTGTGTGGATTAGCAGTTTGTAATGGCCGTGGCGCTCAACGTTTTTATAGGGAAAGATTTTCAGGACGACGGTGTCCCAAAAGGAGGACTTTGAAACGACTGATGGTTGTCTTAGGGAGCATAGGATATTCAAGCCTACTACTCGCGACTGGGGTAGGCCTAGAAGGACGAGGACACATCGGCTGGAGGAGGAACTACTAAGTGCCGTTCATGAAAACCTTAGTGTCAGCATAAGACAATTAGCTTCAACAAGTAAGGTTGACCGCATGACTGCCTCAAGGGTTCTACACGAGAACCCGCTGTAACCGTACCATGCACAACGCTATAGCCACGGTCAGCACCGAGTTGTCCCGCACAGGTACTCTTCTGCGAATGGCTCATCCAGCTTTGTGGCAACCCTCATTTTAGTGCATATGTGCTGTTCACGGATGAGGCTTCGTTGCAATAGGTGATTAATGAGTTGAAGAGTTACAGAAACTGATCTCTAACATAAGAATAAAGCATTTGTGAACCCATACATACTCTCTAGATATTTTACAACCTGCGAGGATAGTCGAGAGCGCTAACGCACTGCTTCCTGGACTCGGGTAGGCGCGCCGGCCCCGGATCGAATCCGCCCGGCGGATAAACGACGGCGGCCGGTGTGCCGGCCAGCCTGGATGTGGTTTTTAGGCGGTTTCCCACATTCTACTAGGTGAATACCGGGCTGGTCCCCACGTCCCGCCTCGGTTACACGACTCGCAGACATTTGAAACACATTCACACTATTTCACGATTTCCAATAGACTCAGACAGCTGGGGTACACTAATTCCGTCCTGGGGGGGGGGAGGGGGGGGGGTATGGGATGGCGGCAGGAAGGGCATCCAGCCACCCCTTAACTTAACCATGCCAAATCCGTACTTAACCCTGCCGACCATGCGCACAATACGGGATACAGGCAGTAGCGAAAGAAGAAGAAGCGAAAGAAGACTCTCTAGATATTTTACAACCAGTTTGCTCAGTTTTAAGCTGCAGAATCCGAACAAACCACTACCTGAGGACATGCAACCATGTGGAATTACAACTTTTATTTAGCTAGAATTTGCAAGGTATGGGCGTCATTTTGAAAAGGATTAATCAATTAATAAAGTGCGTTATTCATTCAAGCTACATACGCTGTGCCACCTGCACTTATAAGTTGTGTGCTATTATTTGTAGGGTGGATCCCATGAGGAAATTTGCAGGCTACACAGATCTACTGATAATAAAAGGATTAAATGTATGTGTACACCATACGAACCTACAGTATCAGCAAAGAGCCATCGCTGTTCAGTTAAGGATCACGCATGTTAGCTCAGCAGCATAAAGCGTGAGAACTGACAGGCAGCACCTATTTTCGCCCGCCTACTCCTGTTCTGGTAGTCGATTTTGTGCCATTGTGTCTTATTTTATTGACACATTAGTTTTCGTTACCCAAAGCGAAGGCTGCATGAGGATTCGAATATTTTTCCTCTGAGTGTTCCTCCACAAAAAAGAGGTCAGATATATGAAAGTGAAATATTTATAACGTCCCCTTTGGAAAAATTAAAAAATGACTATGCTGGTAAACTTCTACGTTATTTGATACTGAAATAGCTAAGTAAATCTGAATGTACTCAGCCAGTTTTCTCTTTATTTATTTGAATATTTCTAAACTGACACGCAATATTTTATCGCAACGCAATATGACTTTTAATAATCCCTACAAAAAAAAATAGCCCTGACTAACAATAACCTATACCCTTCATGAATCACTTACCTCACAAAAATCTTCGTTACTCGAACTACTGCAAAACAGCGAGCGCCAATACTGCCAGCTAAATAAAAGATTCTAATTACTGAAGGCACTAACTACTGATAGGCATAGTTAGGAAATGAAAGATTTTGATAGAGAACAAACAATGTATTTACCTTAATAATGTTCAAAAGTCATTATATATCAATTCATGACATCCATCTTTACAAATTTCCTTTTCCTGGTGGACACACGTCCAGATCGTGCTCACACAGTAATCTCTCAAAACTCTGGCATCTCTCTCTCCACATCCACCACTGCTGGCGGCTCACTAACTGCGCAACGCTACGCGCTGTTCACATCCAACTGCCAAACACTACAATAGCAAATATTCCAACAATATCAACCAGCCACAGACTGCACACAGCACAGTCAGTGATTTCCATACAGAGCGCTAAGTGGCGATACCAACATAAAAACCTAAAGAGCCTACTTACATATTATTTAGGATTTTCTGTACTTGGGTAATTAAATAAATAAGAACATAAACAGATGAAACAATCTGCGTTAAAAAAGAACTGTTTGCAACAGTGAAACAGTTATCTCCGTTGAAGGGGAAAACACTACTTCTTTGCGTTATTTGGTCCTGAGAACGAAAAACAAAACTCACTGAATAAAGAAACGAACCGTTTTTTGTTGTCTTCTAAATATTGCTTGGTTTTGCACAGAAAATAAATATCATTTTGAATTGTTTAGACATTACTTTTTCTATTCTTTCACCTCTCATCTGTGTTGAAAGTTTACGATAGAGCTTTTGTTAACAAACGTTATGAATTTTGATATGTTAATAAATTCTATTCTCTAAGCTAATTTCTTAATTCTGATGCTATATTCCGACTTTTTATCTCACGGCAGTCTCTCATAACCTCTCTTTCACCGTTCAGTATTGCTTTAAGCAAAGTGATGTTGTGTTGGCGTTCCGCCTAGAGTGAATATACCTCCATTTGAAGGTAGCCTTCCCTTCCCTGCCCATCCCTTCCCTTCCCTTCCCTTCCCTTCCCTTCCCTTCCATTGAGGACTGGCGTGAATCGACTTTTATGATCCCGGGGTCCACTGCCCGAAAGAGGAAACTACTGAGTCCAAGCAATAAAACATGTTAAAATTGGAATATTACTGAAAGCCGAAAAATATTTCGTTGCTTTTGATATTGGATGTAATGTGACAAAACATTTTTCGCCAAACATTTGGACTGTGAGAACTGTAGGAAAAGGCTGGCCGACCTGAATGAGATGGGCCCATTCGTTGAGATGGAAGTTCGCCTTGATTCCAGCAGAACTACCGTAGTGGAATTCCAAGCATCTGCTGCAGCTGTAAGCTAAGCATCCTGTTCTGGCCGCTACTCCTGGAGAACGTTTAGGTGAGGTTTCTGTTACGGACTCCAGACATTCCAAGCCGCTGCATACCTGAACTGCCACAGCCGTACACTATTAGAGACAGACACCACTGCTTGTGTTCGAAGTATGGTAATTAGCGCCAGTAGACAAGAATAAATTACCGTATCGTTATCCGAAAGTACAGCTCAAAGCCAGATAGAATTGATGTAGCTCAGGAAATCGACACGGAGGAGTTCAAGTAACGCGGACAGTTTAATCGAACAGTAATTCATTTTAAATGCAATATCCTTTTACATACATTTTCTCAAATGTTATGTACAACTAGTAACCACGAAGAAGACTTTCATTTAGTCGTTGCCTCAAATAAACGTAACGAGTGAGACAATTCCGATTTACGTGCTTTGCCACAGATTCATTTGCTTGCTGCAGGCACACCTAATCAAATTATTCCATATAACTGCTGTTTCTAAACTCAGTCGCATATCTTGCTTAAAATAAGCTTAAAAACAGTACTCAAAATACAGGCTCTTTCAAGAGGTGGAAGAATAGACTAACTCGATAAAACATTCCATATAACATGTATTCAGTTTTTCTTCGCTACAGAGATAAAGTTGTTAGAATATAACCCAAATAAATATTCAGACGAGCTAAGAAAAGATAAATGATTTTCATAAATTTCACCTCTGACTTCAGTGCACTTTCGAAGTCCCTTGGCAACCTCTTCCGAGGTCGTATTGGCCTTCTTTTGTTGAGGGAAGCGCTATTCATAATCTGATCAGTTTATCTCATGTGTTTCCTTTTCCTTTGTAAACTTTTCCTTTCAACATTTCGCATAGGTATAAGTATAAAGTGGTAAAGTCCGGGGACCTTGATGGCCAAGAAAAGTTACTCTTTCTGTCGATCCATCTTCCGTGGGATGTTTGTTTTAGATGATGTATCATTTTATGCGTAGAATGTTCAAGGGCCCCTTCATATTGCATGACCGAGCGAGGTGGCGCGGTGGTTAGCTCACTGGACTCGCATTCGAGAGGACGACTGTTCAAATCCGCGTCCGGCCATCCTGATTTAGCTTTTCCGTGATTTCCGTAAATCGCTTCAGGCAAATTACGGGATGGTTTCTTTGAAAGGGCACGGGCGAGTTCCTTCCCCATCCTTCCCTAATCTGATGGAACCGATGACCTTGCTGTTTTTTTCCGTCCCTCAACTCAACCGCCCAACCATGCTGCATGAACATAACCATCCTTGTAGCCAAATGAACGTTTTCCTATAATGCTGGAGGCTCGTTCTCAAGAAAAATCAGGAGAACGTGGCCTTCCAAGACAATGGGATAACGCAGGAGGCCCAATGAACTGAGTTCTACTACACCACATCGCACATTTACAGTGAAGAGTTCTTGAAATTATGTCTCCACGAAGATACGTTTCTTTTCGTCGGATCACCGATGTGAGTTGCGGGTGCTATTGATACCTTCACCAGTAAAGTGTGTTCAACACTAAACACTACTAATGAGATTAGGCTCGGGGATTTTCAACTAGCCAATGACAGAATTTTAATTCCCTACCGTCATTTTCTCTTCGAGGAGTTGAACAGGTGTAAATGAGGACAGACGCCGTACGTGCGTGTTTTCCGCCGTATTTGTCAACTTCCAACATTTGAGAATCACCGTTACCGTTGATATGTTCAGTTATGTAAACTAAAACACGACTTCACACTTATAGTTCGAAACAAAATCGACAATCGTTAAATATATCATAGCAACTGGAATACCAAAAAGCGAAATAAGGATTTACCACTATCACAAAGAAAAATTGGACGATTTATTGAATGCAATATTTTATTCACACTAGACTATTAATTACTTTATAAAACAGTTACTATTCCTGCAGGTACACCTTGTGTATTAACGCCGCCAAAAGTCAGAATACATGACGAAAACAAAAGTTAACATGAGATTATGTTGAAACTTAGGTACTCAGATACTGCTGGTTCGTGTCTACCCCCTATGGGCGCGTATTCTACCTCGCATAACCTGTTGTAGCTCTCGGATTAGCAAACACATTTACCTTATAGGAACACACGGTTTTCTCGCAAATAGTTTTCTCCACAACATAACAAAAGTAACTATAGGCGGCGAACGTAAAGCTTAAGACATAAACGTTGTTGATATTTTCTTTGCAGTCATTCTGTCCTTGTGCACGACAAACGTCAACTCCTAGTGCTCTTTGAGAGTAGAACCCAAATCTCTGAGAGGCATCAGTCTTCACTAGAAGTACAAAAGCCAGTGTCTGAAGCTCAACGGAATTTATAGATATTTTTAACGCGAAAAGTTATTATTCACTTCGAATATTCGTGAGTGACTCATGGTTTACACATAGACGTAGTTTCCAGTTTACGGCAATATTGAGACACGCTCACATTTTATAACGCCCCGCTCAAGTTTTCAGCATCTTCAGGGGGCTTTTATTTTATGGCTGTTAAAGAATGTTCTTTATTGTTTGTATACATGTAATTATTAGTTTTTAAATCGTAATTACAAACAGTAAAGAACATTCTTTATCTTTAACAGTCATAAAATAAAAGCCCACTGAAGATGCTGCAACTGCGGTGAAACATGTTTGGGTTAAAAAACAGAATTGTGTTTTGCTAAAGGAGGACACTATCCGAAAACATATGCATGGTTTTTTTTATCTGACGTCAGTGATTTTATTTTCATCTAATGTGATGTTATAAATGCTTTGCACAAACTGATGACAATCTATCGACCGAAACTAGTTGTTAAATAAACAATTTTATTAGCGATTTGAGGCGATAACGATAATTTTTTTTTTAATTTTTGAGGAGTTAAAGAGCTACACTACGTGATCAAAAGTATCCGGACACTCCCAAAAGCATACATTTTTCATATTAGGTGCATTGTGCTGCCACCTACTGCCAGGTACTCTATATCAGCAACTTCAGTAGTCATTAGACATCGTGAGAGAGCAGAATGGGGCGCACCGTGGAACTCACGGGCTTCGAACGTGGTCAGGTGATTGGGTGTCACTTGTGTCACACGTCTGTACGCGAGATTTCCACACTCCTAAACATCCCTAGATCCACTGTTTCCGATGTCATACTGAGGTGGAAACGTGAAGGGACACGTGCAGCACAAAAGCGTACAGGCCGATCCCGTCTGTTGACTGACAGAGACCGCCGACAGTTGAAGAGGGTCGTAATGTGTAATAGGCAGTCATCTATCCAGACCATCAAACAGGAATTCCAAACTGCAATAGGATCCACTGCAAGTACTATGACAGTTAGGTGAGAGGTGAAATAACTTGACATTCATGGTTGAGCGGCTGCTCATATGCCACACATCACACCGGTAAATGCTAAACGACGCCTCGCTTGGTGTAAGTAGCGTAAACATTGGACTATTGAACAGTGGAAAAACGTTGTGTGCAGTGACGAATTATGGTATACAATGTGGTGATCCGATGGCAGGGTGTTGGTATGGCGAATGCCCAGTGAACATCATCTGCCAGCGTGTGTAGTGGCAACAGTAAAATTCGGAGGTCGTGATGTTATGGTGTGGTCGTGTTTTTCATGGAGGGGTCTTTCACCCTTTGTTGTTTTGCGTGGCACTATCTCAGCACAGGCCTACATTGATGTTTTAAGCACCTTCTTGCTTCCCAATGTTGAGGAGCAATTCGGGGACGGCTATTGCATCTTTCAACACGATCGAGCTCCTGTTCATAATGCACGGCCTGTGGTGGAGTGGTTACATGACAATAATACCCCTGTAATGGACTGACATGCTCAGAGTCCTGACCTGAATCCTATAGAGCACCTTTGGGATGTTTTGGAACGCTGACTTCGTGCCAGGCCTCACCGACCGACATCGATACCTCTCCTCAGTGCAGCACTCCGTGAAGAATGGGATACGATTCCCCAAGAAACCTTCCAACACCTGATTGAATGTATGCCTGCGATATTGGAAGCTGTAATCAAGGCTAAGGGTGGGACAACACCATATTGAGTTCCAGCATTACCGATGGAGGGCGCCACGACTTGTAAGTCATTTTCAGCCAGGTGTACGGATACTTTTGATCGCGTAGTGTATCTCTACACAGAAAGATCTTCTTTCATGTATAATCCGATGGCTCAGTCTTTTCCAGGCATTATTTTTGGGTAACAAGCTCGATTTAAAAAAATCTGTTACTTTCTCTCACATTTGAAATTAATTTGATTTGCCTTTTCGGTTCCAATCGAAACAAAACACGTCGGTTTCCAATGAGAGAATTTAACTGATGTCCAAACACCAACAAGCATCGTGGCATGAACGAACTTCCTTTATCAGGAAGTGAAAGCATAAAAGGATGTCTGGTTCAAGTGAATCGCAGACGTATCTATTGGTCTTGCGTCTTTGATGTTAAACTTTCTCAGTGCAGCTGACAGACCGTTACACTCCCTACATATGAATTTTGATGAAAAATCATTCTAAGACAACAAAACACTAGGAGAGGTTGACACACCTGTAAATGATTAGCAGATAAAGCTCATAAAATCCTAATATCGTGTTGAGGGCCAGTAGCCTGCCAATTAGTTGTTGTACAGTCGTGACATCAATTGCACAATGCTATAAGTGTTTTTGTCAGAATGATGGATCTCACATGACTGTAACTCCCTACTCATGACCCGACACTACCGATACTAAAGAAAATGTTACTCGTGTATGAGTTTACTATTCTAAGCAGCCAGAACTCTGCTTTGACTGCAAATCACAACACCAGGGTAGTTTAGGATTTGCTGGCAATTAGTAACACGATACTCTCCAAGACAGAAAAATAATCTAAACCCCCTCCCATTCGCACTTAAATGGTCACCATAAAACGAGCAAATCACAATACTGATGCAGTGAACACTGGAATGATGACAGCATACGGTGAAGTGAGGTATACACTGAGGCGACAAAGTCATGGAATAGCGATACGCACATATACAAAAGCGGCAGTATCACGTACACAAGGTATGAGAGAGCAGTGCATTGGCAGAGCTGTCATTTGTATTCAGGTGATTCACGTGAAAATATTTTCCGATGTGATTATAGTCGCACGTCGGCAATTAACATACTTCGAACGCGGAATGGTAGTTAGATCTAGACGCATCTCGAAAATCGTTGGGTAATTCAGTATTCCGAGATCAGTGTCAAGAGCTCGCCGGGAATACCAAATTTCAGGAATAACATCTCACAACGGACAACGCAGTGGCCTACGGTCTTTACTTAACTCCCAAGATCTGCAGCATTTGTGTTGCAGAAGTCAACGTGTGACGTACACCTACCGTATCCGTTAGGACAGTGCGGCGAAATTTGGCGTTAATGGACTATGGCAGCAGACGACGGACGCGATTGCCTTTGCTAAAAGCACGACATCGCCTGCAGCGCCTCTCCTGGTTTCCTGACCATATCGGTTGGATCCTAAACGACTGGAAAAACGTGGTCTGGTCAGATGAGCCACGATTTCAGATGGTAAAAGTTGATGGTAGGGTTCCAGTGTGGCGCAGACCCTGTGGACCCAAGTTGACAACAAGGCACTGTGGAAGCTGGTGGTGGCTCCATAATATGTGGGCTGTGTTTACGTGGAATTAGTCCTCTGGATCAACCGAACCGATAACTGTCTGAAAATGGTTGTGTTCGGCTATCTGGAGACCATTTGCAGGCATTCATCGACTTTATGTTCCCAAATAACGATGGAGTTTTTGTGGATGGCAATGCGCCATTTTACCATGCCGCGAAAATTGTCTGAGCATGTGCTTCGATAAGTGCCGATGTGATAAGGAATACCACTCAATCCATGATAAGGAGATTGCAGCGCTGCATTTATATCAATGGTTATCACTTCGAACACCTTCTCTAAATGGACGTTCATGTTACCTTCGTTGACCTTCAAAGACCTTACTGTTACGCATCATTGGATTCGTCTCGATAGCCGCTATCAGAAAATAAGTACCAAACTAGAGCATCCCATCTAAAAAAAGCGAAGTTAACCTTCATATCTTTGAAGCGACACCATCTAGCAACATTATGGCCCCAGTTGTCCCATGCAAAATTTGTCCCACAAGCTTTTCAGCTCCTATCATACTTTTGCAGTTTCTCTTGATGGCAATAGTTAGTAACACACTCTGTATATTCTCTTCAAAATATCATAATTATATTGCATATTCAAGTTATACACTCTTTAGCTTTTTCAATGTTTCTTTCAGTTCAGTTATCTCACGGCCTTTTGAAGTTAATATGTAGACCACAATGTATATTTACTTCGTTACTTCCCTCGTAAACAACTCCAGTTGTTTATAAAATTTCGTTTCTTTCACAGTATGGATATTCCTTGACATTCCATTACACTCTTATAATTTTAGTATATAGAAGTCATGTAATTAATTTTGATGATGTTACAACTCCTCAGTTGACTCTTCATCAGGAGACTTTTTCCAAATATTTCTTTTTTCAATTAATTTGGGCTGTGCTATTGTGAACATACTTAATACAAAGTGATATAACTTCCGAATACATTTTATTCAGTATTATTTTATGGAGCAGTTCCTTGAAGGTTATTGTATAGTCAATGAAGATTATATATTATTGTACTCAAGGGTGTTGATGGCCAGTTCTGGAAAGCCCTTCCTTGATATAACTTGTTCTGGTATCTGGTTTCATCTACAATAACAGAGATTCCCTTATTCAATATTTTGATTAATAATGTACAGCTTTTTGAAAGTACATGTGTTATATGAAACACGCTGTACAGCACAATTCAATTAAGAAGTGATACTGAATGGCACACTTGTAAAATATGTTGTTATTAAACCTACTCCACATTTTTCTATTCTTTGAGTCGTTAATTTCATATTCAATTTTTCCTGATGCTATAGGTGGAACATTGGCAGGGATATTTCCTCGACCACCAGTATTGGCCTTCTTTTCCACCTAAATATGATCTTGAAGACTATATAATCTTTTAAAAAATTGTTGGAGTTGGTCCTGTGATCTTTGTCTGAAGACTGGTTTGACGCAGCTCCCCAGACTGGTTCATTCTGTATAACTGTTGCAACCTACAGTCAAGCCGGCCGGAGTGGCCGAGCGGTTCTAGGCGCTACAGTCTGGAACCGCGCGACCGCTCCGGTCGCAGGTTCGAATCCTGCCTCGGGCATGGATGTGTGTGACGTCCTTAGGTTAGTTAGGTTTAAGTAGTTCTAAGTTCTAGGGAACTGATGACCTCAGAACGTAAGTCCCATAGTGCTCAGAGCCATTTGAACCAATTAGAACCTACAGTCAACTGAACCTGCTCACTGCATTCGAGCCTTGGTTTCCCTCTACTATTTTTACCCTCTTCCTCCCCTCCCCCCTCTTCCACACAACACACTTGTCTCCATCATGAAATGAACCATTTCTTGAGGCCTTAGAATGTGTTGTGTCGATCTAGTCTTTCGTCTAGTCAAGTTGTACCATAAAGATCTTTTTTCCTCAGATAGATTTAGTGCCTCCTCGTTGGTTAACCGAACTATCCGAACTAATCTTCAGTATTCCTCTGTAATACCTCATCTCAAAAGCTTCTGTTTGTTTCCAGACTATATTGTTTGTAGTACATGTTTTGTTTTCGTGTAAGGGTGAACTCCACACAGACGGCGTCAGAGAACACTTCTTAACCACTTAAATTTATGTTCAGTTAACTTATTTTCTTTTCCAGGGAAAGAGAGGGAGGAGGGTATGCTTAAACCTGATTTCCGACAGGTTCATGGATATTGAGAGTTTTCTCCTCATAGGTGAAATCCCTGACGTTATCGAACAGTCTATTGAGCCGGAAAAAGACATTATATTTGTAGATTTAAGATCTTATACACGTGAGGATTTTGCTGGGGTTGTGCTCAAGAACAGGATAGTAAGTAATGTCTGCCGGAAGAGCTGGCCGTTCGTAGAGCACAGTACTGGCGTCATTCTGCATTCACAAGGTATCAAAAGAAGAAAGTCGTTTCAGCATTTACAATAGCGAGCAGTGACACGCGTCACGTCTGCAGCTTACACAAGTGAGGTCAAACGGATATCAACTGCGTTTTTTAAAATAGGAAACCACATTTTATTACATATTCGTGTAGTACGTAAGGAAATATGAATGTTTTAGTTAGACCACTTTTTTCGCTTTGTGATAGATGGCGCTGTAATAGTCACAAACGTATAAGTACGTGGTATCACGTAACATTCCGCCAGTGCGAACGGTATTTGCTTCGTGATACGTTACCCGTGTTAAAATGGACAGTTTATCAATTGCGGAAAAGATAGATATCGTGTTGATTTATGGCTATTGTGTATGCTGCTCGGTATCCTGGAAGACATCATCCAAGTGTCCGCACCGTTCGCCGGATAGTTACGTTATTTAAGGAAACAGGAAGTGTTCAGCCACATGTGAAATGTCAACCACGACCTGCAACAAATGATGATGCCCAAGTAGGTGTTTTAGCTGCTAGCGCGGCTAATCCGCACATCAGTAGCAGACAAACTGCGCGAGAATGGGAATCTCAAAAACGTCGGTGTTGAGAATGCGACGATCTGATTGGCTAACTTCAATGCTAAATAACTCTGAAACGGCGCAACGTATCCAATTTCTTTCTTAAAATTTATGTCTCAGTACTACCTGCCCTGTAACATCCCTACAAGCATTTCACGCATTTTCTGACCACCATATATATATATATATATATATATATATATATATATATATATATATATATATATGTGTGTGTGTGTGTGTGTGTGTGTGTGTGTGTGGCAAATCCGGAAATGTGAACTATGGTGACATTGTTGCCAGATGCATCCGAAGAGAACCAGCGCACTGCTATTTATTTTCTTGGTTGCTGAGGAACGAACACCAGTAGACATTCATCGGAGAACGAATAATGTGCGTGGCGAAGCATGTTTTTCGAAACCACCGTTGTGGAATGGTGCACCAAGTTCCGTGCCTTTCGATCTGCGAGGCAAGTAGAAGTTACGTCTGCCCAAGTGGAGACATTCGAGCATCCGCTCTATAGTCCTGATCTCTCCCCAAACGATTATCATACCTTTCGTCCCTTAAAAAAGGCCTTGAACGGTCGACGATTCCTTCAAAGCCTACAGGATGTGTAGCTTACAATTACGGACTTGTTCGTGCAGCAAGATACGGTGTTTAACCAAACTGATATCTTCAACCTGGTGTGCCTGTGGGATGATTGCCTCATTGTTTACGGCGATTTTGCCTGATTGGCACAACCGATTCTGGACCGCAAGGCCATCGAACGGAAACTTTTTGATCACCACTTAGATAGTCACGTTTAACATTTCACTTAGCTATCGTATTCATATACCTGCTACACTTAGTCATAATGCCTCTATTCTGGAGCTATTCCCATTTCACTGTGTCCACAAAATAAATGAAACTTATCGTCAAGCTTCCTCTCCCGACCCGTACATTTGCAGGAGGCGGCCCCGCTACACATTCCGGTCTCGCAGCGCGTCCCCCTAATTGCTGCTCGGCTCTTTCTTTCAGACATAATTAAGCGCTCCGCTGGCGACGAAAGAGTCCGCAGCGTTCCTTTTCTTTGTGCCTGCTCCACCGTCGTTAAATGTCACGAAACTAAAAGCACGATAGCTTTTAGTCTGGTGCTCTCCTTCCTTTTCCCGGACATTTCTCGCCTTTCCAGGCCTTTACCTTCAGTTTTATTGTCCTGTTGTACTCAGGCAATTAGGGATCCCTTTTACTGTCGGCAAAATAAGAGATGAGTTAGCAGTTTCAGTTTTCGATTGCCTGTAAGCACCATAGGCAAAAATTTAGTTTCTGAGAGGACAATAGCCATATCACAACAAAAATGCAAAAATAGATTTCCAAAAATACAGAACACGAGAGCGGCGTGAAAAGTTTCGTACAATTATAGTTAACATCGTATTTTGCAAAAAATATAAAAATAATCTCAACATTTTCTCCATTGAAAACACCTCAGGTAGTCCAGTCATACTACACCTCACTTTTTTGAAGTTAGGGAGCAGATAAACTCCATATGGAAATCTGGAGAGAGGAATGTTAAATATTTTATAAGAGACAATCTCATAGTATGTATGCTTTCTCATCGCCACGATGAATGTATAAGGATATATGCTGTCGTGGTGCAAGGGCTCGTGTGCTAATATTGATGGATTCTATTATAACTCTCTAGCAATTGGTCAAAATCGTTGCAAAATAAGAGACAACAGCCTTTTTGAAAAATTCTCATTTATATTTGTCTCAGTTGCACAGTTTCAATTACATGAAATGTTTCTATCACTCCGTATCATCTTCAGATCTAAGTAGTTGCGTCAGTAGCCTGTATTGTTGTGTCAGAACCTCATATTAGAATACTCTGAAGAGCACTTTGAAGTAAATAGATCAATAACTTCTCGAGAATTCTGCTAATAAGGTTTCTCCATATACATATACAGATACATATATAAAATATTTGTGTGTGTGTGTGTGTGTGTGTGTGTGTGTGTGTAATAGAGAGAGAGAAAGAGAGAAAGTACCATGTAAAATTTGAAGTAAATCGGTCAAGAGGTTTTCTAGATTTCGCACTAGGAAATATAGCTTGCGAGATACATTTAAGTGCATTCAGTGAAATCAAAATAGAAGCGGAAAATAAGTATAAGGCCATTGATAATTTTCAACACTAATCATTTGTAAATACATAGTTATACTTTTAATGTTCATTTAACAAGTTGATGAATCACATAATTTATCGAGTTCATGAATAAAACGAATGTTGTCGGCATACTTCATTTGATCTAGTTCGTGTGTCGTAATCTGCAGTATATCAAGAACTAATGTTGAATCCATCTGCGAGTTTTCAAATACACAACATGATCATAAAGGAAAAGAAAAATTATAAATTCTAAAAGTCTGTAAATATTTCCAAAAACATAACATACTTTTCACAGATGTGAACACTTACATGTGCGATTTCTT
The DNA here is from genome assembly GCF_023898315.1 of Schistocerca nitens. Classification (NCBI taxonomy): domain Eukaryota; kingdom Metazoa; phylum Arthropoda; class Insecta; order Orthoptera; family Acrididae; genus Schistocerca; species Schistocerca nitens. The sequence goes on from NC_064622.1 coordinate 273,393,708, forward strand.
GCAATAATGAAAATATTTACTTCGACAACAAACAATCTTGTCACTGATGTGGTGGCACTGGATGGAGTTTAATGAATAGTTTTGATTGTGCCACTGCGTGGGTCAAGTTGTCAAAGAATTCGTGATTTCACTACTCACATGCCAACAGGTCATTATGCATAAACAGATACTCTATATTTTGCCTCTGGTAATGCAGTAAACGTTATGCTACTCCTGCTGTATCTGTCACCACGCTAGGGATCAAAATGTAGTGAAAATGATGATTTATGCAAATCTATTGTGTCTCCACTTTGGGCTCCAAGATGCAGTACGAAATTAAAATGGTTCAAGTGGCTCTGAGCACTATTGGACTTAACAGCTGAGGTCATCAGTCCCCTAGAACTACTTAAACCTAACTAACCTTAGGACATCACACACATCCATGCCTGTAGCAGGATTCGAATGTGCGACCGTGGCCGTCGGGCGGTTCCAGACCGAAGCGCCTGGAATCGCTCGACCATCCCTGCCGGCTACGAAATAACACACGTGTCTGCAAATTAAATGGCCCATTCCGGGTCCCAGAAATGTAATAACAATTAAAAATAGGGATAGGGTGTAACAATAACTATGCTTATTCTTTGGTAGGCAACACACAAACGTGGCTTGAAAAAGGGAGGGGGTAGTAAATCAAAGTACTATCTCTGTCTCTCTGTCTGCCCACCACCACTCAAAAACAGTAAATTACTACCACCCTCATTTTTAAGGTACCGCATTTGTGTATGATTCTAATAATAATAGCATTATAATCAAAATTTTAATTTAATAATAATGTTTATTACTATAAAATACATAAAATATTTAATATAATAATAATAATTTGTTTACATCAGTGAGTAGTAAGAGAAACTACAACAGGTAGTGACACATGTTGTTTGTCACAAGTCTCAGTTCTCAGTCGCTGCTGCTTCCTAGCGATCTAAACTCAAACTGTAGTGTAATAGCAGTATCCAGAGTAGTGTGTATGCAGTTTCCAGTCCAGGTGACAGTTTTCTGGACTTTATTCTAATTTTGTTTTTGCTGTTTTATTGGTATAGTTGACTATTATTATTTATTCTACTTTTAATTAAGTCTATACTTTAACTATTTTCCATTGTTTTGCACAATGTTACTGTGTATCAACATCGAGGTTAGGTTTAAGGTCAGTTTTTCAAGTTCGATTTTTGTCTGAAATGTCTGTTTGCGGATAGCTATCACAAAAATTTCGGGGATGTCTGTCACATGTGAGAACCTATCTTGGCAGGGTTTTTAGTAGCTTCCTCGTCTGTTTCAGTAAAGATATTGGTAAATCATAAAAAAGAAAAACTGAGGAGAAGTTGTTCCAGATACCATGCTCGCATCAGTGAGGAAACTAATAAGGGGAGGATTATCAATTCATAAAGCTATAGCTGATTACAAATCAGTTATCGAATGTTAACAAAACATTGAAACAAACTCCGAAAGTGAAACTGACAGTACATCTCCCACCGGCCTTCGTTATTTTCCAAATAAAAAGGTTTTTTCCTGGTGATGACGAGAAGAAATTAAAGCTATATGTTCTGCAAGCTACCAGCGTTTATTGAAATTTAACATCAAAATAAATCAAAACTTTGGCTTATGATATTTGCTTTCCAGATTCCATTAAATGCCCTCTGTATTGGCAGGATAATGAGTGTGCCAGAGATTAATGATTTGCTGGTTTTTAAAAGAGACACACAATTCTGTCAATACGGAAATCATAGGATAACAGTGTAGCACTAGCTTCTATATTGAACGGAACAAATTTTTTTTTTAGTTCTCTGGACAAACAATTGTTAACCTCATAAATTTGTAGCAAGGGCGACACGCCGGTTATTTCAGTACAGAGACCTGAAAGAAATGTAACTGACCGTAAAGCTAAGTAAAAATTGATCCAGTGTATAAAATGTAAAAAGTTGGCGCACGAATTATGCACCCCGAAGCCAAATAGCATTCATAAATGTGAAAGCTGTGAGAGTGCATTCGAAGATGACTAGGCTAATGTAGGAAATTATCTTAAATATCCAGTTAAATTACTGTTTTAGTGTCTAAATCGGTGTTCAATACATTTTAGTGCTTTATCAGTATCACAGTTCGATTTTTCTATTCTTAATGCAATTTTGATTGAATGAGCAATTTATTTTTCCCCATCTAAATTAACTGTGACATCCTACCCGAAAGTCTGGGTAACCATCCCGGAGTCAGAGCAAGTCTTAACTAGTGATGAAACATGGATATACGGATACTACATCAAAACTAAGGCTCATTCGCCCCAGTGGAGCTATTAGAGATCGCAAAGACCAAATTAAAAGAAAAAAACTCTACAACTGCGGCCAAATGTGAATATTATGTTAATTGTGTTCAACGATTTAAGCAGCATAGTGCACCATAAGCTCCTGCCACAAGGTCGAACGGTCATTAAGAGGTACTGCTTAAAAGTTGAAGCTGTTTGATGAAGTAGTCCTATAATACAACACATGAATTGGTGGTGAAACAAACGATGGCTTTTGCGCCATGATAATATACGTGGCCAACTTCGCTACTTTCTCGTGAATATTTGGTCGAAAACCATTCTGTACCAGCCTCAACATTCGCCAGACAAGGCTTCCTGTGACTTTCTTCTCTTCTCAGAAATAAGGAAAACCTTAAAAGACGTCGTTTTACAAGCGTAGGTGAAATAAAAAACACATTACTGGGAAAGCTGTCCCAAAAACTGATCTCCAGTCTCGTCGACTGGAAAAAGCGCTGGTATAAGTGTTAATATCTAATGGGGACTATTTTGAAAGGTATAACATTGATTTGGACGAATAAATAAAATTCTTTTCAAAAACCAAAAATTTCCTTTGCTTTTTGTACATATCTGATATCTAAAAATATAAACACCTCTGAAAAAAATTGGGGATTGATGACCCTGATTAAGCTCCGTTTAATGTGTGGTGTTTCTCGTTGCCAGTTTGATTGGGCATAGCAGTTACTCAATAATTGTGTATCGAGGGCGGTGGGGGTACTAACAATTTTATCTCACTATATGGTGGTATCGGCAGTGTCTGACGACTTCGGTGGCTGGTGCGAAGCCGACACGGCGTTTTCATCTTACAGCAGGCTGTTATAGAGTCGCATGGCTGTTGATCGACAGTAGCAGCTTTAATTTCCAAGTACCCACAGCCTTACAAGTGTTGCTCAGAACAGTTCAACCCATGTCCTGTCCACGGCTTCCTTCCAGTTGTCCTTCAGGTAATCTACCACCAGAGTGTCAGCAGTAGGCGGGGTCCAAGTTATATTTACGGTGAAGGCCAGGTAGTGGAAACATAGTTCATGGACCAGAAAAACAATCATCCTAAACAGAATGTAAGTTGAGGATGTCACAAAATGACAGTATAAATCAGAAAGAATCCAGTAATCAGACTCAGTCTGAAAGCAGAGTTAGAAACAGCGTGACATGCATCCAGAACGCAAAGTCAGTGCCCTTGAGAATGAGAATAGCAAAACTTCCACATGGTTCAAATGGCTCAGAGCACTATGGGACTAAACTTCTAAGGTCATCAGTCCCCGGCCGGCAAACTTCCAGAATTAGTGCCAGACAGAATGACAGTGGATGGCATGGAACGGCATAACCTACCCAAAACAGGATGACTTAATACTCCATACGAAAACCAGAAAAAGCCCCTGAATATTCCTGTTCGGGAGTTTTGCTCTCCTTCCCCCAGTCTTATATGCCAGCGCGCTGAGTTTCTCATAATATCATCTCCACAATGGTGGGCTAAATTTGCAGTGCCCCCTCCCTCTCCCCACTCAATAAAGCATCTATGCTAAGTAACTTCACCCTGCCAGTCGTGCTGGCAGTGGGCAAATCTCTTTAAAAATCGATGAGTTGCCGCTACGGCATTACAGCGCCACCTGGCGATTAAAAATGTTGTAAAATGAGATTATTCTAGTAATATAGTTGCTATTTATGAAAAAAATTACAAATGTCTTTATTGGCATCTGTGTGATAACTGAGTTCATTATTAGCAGGATTTATGAAATTACCGAACTTAAACATTTTCTGATACTTGACGCCCACCATTGTACAATGGCCTCCTCCTGATTTTTTCACGCGTTATAGCGTTCAGATACATGCATCCCTATTGATCCTTCTTGGTTTCTAATGCCTCTTGACCACTTCCATTAGGTCGTCACCTTTTGGGAGCCAACAAAGTAGTTCCTTCGTTCATCGATCAGTCATTCGACGGGCTGCATGTCCTGCCTATCTCCACTTCATTTTTATACATCCCTAATAATGTATTCAACTCTAGTGTATGTTGACCGACCCATTTGCTTCTTTTCTTCTGTTGAAACGTCCCCTTTTGAACAATTTTACGGGACTGTGCTTAACCTGACACACAATATTTTTGTTAGCGCAACGCAATCTGACTTTAAATAATCTCTACAAGAGAATGGCCCTGACTAACATTAACCTGTACTTTTCACAAATCACTTACCTCACAAAAATCTTGGTTACACCCACTACTGCAATACAGCTAGCGCCACTACTGCCAGCTAAATAAAAGATTCAAACTATGGAAGGCACTAACTACTGATAGGGATAGTTAGCAAATGAAAGATATTAATAGAGAACAAACAATGTATTTACCTTGATATCATATATATATATATATACTTACTTACTTATCGCGAATGGACCCAGAAGGATCACGCAAAGCTTTCTGACGTCGTTTCTTCCATACTTCTTTCATTCGTTCTCCATGTTTTCTTTTTCTTTCTTCTGTCCATTTTGTTCCTGGTCTCTTTAGTGCTTCCTTCTCCGACAATACATTCCACTTTTCCACCTTATTTCTAAAAGTTTTTCTATCTTTGACATCTTTAAGTTCAATATTTGCTTTTTGTAAATCTAATTTTACTTGGCTAATCCATGGTGTTGTTGATTTGACTTTTTCTATGTAAGTGAGAATTCTGTTGGTGAGTCGTGTGGGGGGAAGTCTAGTGACATGTCCATAAAATTTTAATCTTCGCCTTCTTATGTCTGCTGCCAGGTTTGATATAGTTTCTGTGGTTCTTCTTGATTGTATCCGGTATCCTTCTTCTGTTAATTTTGGACCTAAAATCTTTCTCATAATTTTTCGTTCTTCTTTTAGTATTTTTTCTAAATCACATTTTGTGTGGAGTGTGAGCGTTTCACTAGCATATAGTGCTGCTGGCTAAATTACTGCGCAGTAGTGTCTGATTTTTGTGTTCGAGGAGATGCATTTTTTATTGTATATTTCATGTGTCATACCATATGCTCTCTTCATTTTCTGTTGTCTGATCTTCTGTGCAACTTTCTCTCCTCCGGTTGGCTCCAAAATTTCACCTAGGTATTTAAAATGTTTTACTCTATTTATTTTTCCAAATTTTGTGTTCAAACTGTGTATATGGAATTTCGTACAGAAAAATTCTGTCTTTTGAAACGAAATTTGTCAACCTACTTTATCCGCGCATTCCTTAAGGATCTCTATTTGTTTGGTGGCGATTTCTTCATCATCTGCAAGTATGGCCAAGTCGTCCGCGAATGCAAACAAGATATCTCCACGTTGTCTTTGGTTCTACCAAGATGGATTGGTTTCCAGCAGGATTGATTTTTTAATTCTTTTTCCCATTCCTTAATGACTTTATCCAGGACTATATTAAACAAAAGTGGAGATAGCCCGTCACCTTGACGTACTCCAGTTTTTATTAGAAAAGGTTCAGAGATTTCTCCCCTGAATTTAACTTTAGATACAGTGTCTGTCAGTGATTCTTTGATAAGCCTTAGTGTTTTGGAGTCAAGTCCAAGTTCCTCTAAAATGTTAAACAAAGATTGCCGGTCAATTGAGTCATAGGCTTTCTTAAAATCTACAAATGTACAAATTATGGGGGCATTTCTAATTGCTTTGTGTTTTAATATTGTCTTTAAATTAAATATTTGTTCTATGCATGAGCGACCGGGGCGGAAGCCTGCTTGATAATCACCAATTTGGCATTCCAGCTGCTCTTGTGTTCTTTTCAGCAGGCATGTTGAGAGAATTTTGTAGGTGACTTGTAAAAGTGAGATTCCCCTGTAGTTATTGACATTTGTTCTGTCTCCTTTTTTATGTAACGGGTGAATAAGGGCACATTTCCACTCCTCTGGTAATTTTTCTGTTTCCCATATTTTTGTTATTATTTTTGTGAGCTCTTGCAACGTCTTTGGTCCTAGGTTTTTTAATAGCTCTGCAACAATGCCATCTTCGCCAGATGTTCTATTATTTTTTAAGTTTTTAATGTGACATTTGATTTCTTCCTGTGTTGGTGGTAATGAATCCGGTTGAGCGTTGGCACAGATTTCTTTGGGAAACCTTAAACTAGGTTCTGGGCAATTTAGTAGGTTAGAAAAATATTGAGCCAATACTTGACAGTTTTCCTGGTTTGTTAGGGCTAATTTACCATCTGGTTTTCTGAAACATAAATTTTGAGGGATATATCCTCGTATTTTATCTGCGAAAGTTCTGTAGAAGTCTCTTGTATTATAGTTTTGGAAATTTTCTTCTATGGCATCCAGTTGTGCCTTTGTGTACTTCCTTTTTGCTTGCCTAATAGATTTTGAAACCTGTTTTCTAACCTCGTTAAATAAATGTAGGCTTTCTTGTGATTTTTTACTGTTATATTCTTGAAATGCCTTTTTTCTCCTTTCCAATGCATTTTCACAGTCTGAATATATATATATATATATATATATATATATATATATATATATATATATATATATATATATATATATATATATAACTGCGCAACGCTACGCGCTGTTCACAGCCAGCTGCCTAACACTACAATGGTTGAGTATTACAACAATGCAAAGCAACCACAGACTGCACACAGCACAGCCAGTGATTTTTTATACAGAGGTGGCGTTACCAATAAAAAAACCTAAACGGCCTACTTACACTGTCTCCTATCAGTTCATAACATCTCTGTACAAAGCTAAGTTTTTGAATGTTTTCCGCGCTGAAAATCCTTTTCTCACTACCATAAATCAGAGGTAACAATATGCACTGATTGTAAATTACCTGTTTCACACAGCCGGAAGTTTTTTTCGGAAACGTGTCTTTAGTTTTCCAAACGAACACTTGGCCCGTTTTACTCTTCAGTTTTTCTTTTACCTCCCATCCAGTAGTTGTCTACAGTAGATTCCAATACGAAACTCGTGAACTAATTAATGGCTTTAGACATGACCAAAAGATTTTTCCGAGTCGATGTACAAAGAGGCAACGCTGGTGGAGCTACTCGCGTGTGGGGTGAACTGCCGATTTTCTGATAACACTGCAGCAACAGGCAGAGTCCCGCTGTCCAGCAAAGTTATACACGAAGAGGTCGATATCTGTCCACAGCCTGACCAGCGAGGAACTCCCTTGGCTGGCTTCGATATTAGTTCCACGCCCTACAGAAGTTGAAGAGTAAATAGCGAAAGCGGGATCAAGTTAGCGTTTGATCTCGTCATATACCCCATCGCAGTCCATACACAAAGTGTCCCTTAGTTGTATGGTGATATCTGTATGCAAAGCGGTAAATACGATATCATTAAACGTAAGCACATCTGCTCACACAATATAGCGTTTCATCTGGGGTGTTTGCTTTAGTTGAAGCTTCCGGGCTGTGGTCGACTGCGAGGGACATCTTCGTAGGTAAAACACAACTTCAGGGAGTCACCATTCGTTACGTGATGCCGATTACGTGATTATCTCTAGCTGGCGCCTTCGTTCTCGACTACAACTAATCGATCGTCTATCTGTTGGTACAAAGTCGATGTCATTTTGAGTAACTTAACATCTTATTCTTTTGTGTTAAAATGATCATAGTGTTCGGAAATCTTTGTTGTCTGCTCACAGTGTCTCAAAACTACAATTCTCCGTACACATTAATAGCATCATTAAAAAAATCGATTTATGATGCAGAAAGAGAGCAATGTGCAACTTAATTTTCTGGATGTATCTCTTATCAAACGGCTGGAAGAGGCCGTAAGCCACAAAAAGCTGTACACATTGGCCGATACCACCATAAGGATTCCAACCATCGCTGAAGAAAGAAAAGAGGTGCCATAAAACCGTGATGGACAGAGCTAACATCATTTGCGAGCCGGTTTATTTACAAGACAAGTTGAATCATGTACGGTCGGCTTTCAGGAAAAATGTTTATTCCATTAAGGAAGTAGCTCGATGACTCCGTCCAATAAGATAGGAATCCGCGGCTGATGAGGAACAACTTCCGTCATCCGGGAAAGTTTCCCCCATTTATTAATAAAAATCAACAAAATCTAACGTTCTCAAAGAGTCTTGTATTTCTAGGTCATGTGTGCTCGAATACTTGCCAGTATATTAGATACACGTTAATGAAAAATTTGGTGCGCTGATAAGATAAGGGATGAGAAGGTTCTTCGCAGAATCGGCGAAGAAACGAACAGAGGTAAAGCACTGACAAGGAATGGGGACAGGATGATATGTGTTAATGCATCATGGAGTAACCTCCATGGTACCAGAGCAAGTGGTGGAGAGTAAAAGCTGTAAAGAAAGACAGAGATTGGAACACATCCAACAAATACGATGATTGAGGCCATAGGACGGAAATGATACTCTGAGATGAAAAGGTTATCGCAGAAGAAGAATTCGTGCCGGGCCGCATTAAACTTGTCAGAACACTGATGACACAAAAAAACTGCAATTAACCACCGAGTCTAACTCTCTTTTATTGGGTCTTCTGTAGTCACTGTCTCCATTCAAAAAGAGTTCCCAGATAACATGAAGTTGGTCTCGGTTTTCGGTAAAAGAATTCGGTATTGTTGACCATTATAAAACTGTCCCATGGTAGTGTCTGTCAGTTTTGTAACGTTCGTAAATGTTCGTTGCACCTCAGGAAGAATGTGCACGACTTCCAGCATGAGTGTATGAGAATCCAGTCGGAAACCTGAATGTTATAAGCTGTGTAGCCCTACATTATACCAACACCGAATACCGAACCTAACGGGTCATTCAGTACCGACCGGCCGTCGTGTCATCCTTAGCCAATGGCATCATGTGCATTCGATATGTAGGTATATGGCGCCAGCACACCGCTCTTTCGGCCGTTGTCACTTTTACGCACCTTATGAGTCCCTGGTTAAATCCGCGGGACAGAACAGGTAGTTGTAATTGTGGAAATGGGCCAAAAATGAGTGGCTGTCAGTTACATTCGAACACATATAACTTTATTTAGTTTCCCAGACATTACAGCGCAAATTTCCGACCTTAACTATCGACTGAATATGTCACACAATCTTATGGCTTAAGGGCACAATCTCTTTAATTTTTAAAACGGCTGAAGGCCCATGATTAAAATACAACTACAATAAATTTTCAAAAGGCAGAAAGCGCAAGGTTTTATCCTAAAATGGTATTTCAAATGAGGCTGAAGGCACAAACAATCTAAGACTTGACAAATAAGGAATTTTCATTTTAAAACGGCTGAAGGCCCTTGATTTAAGAACATAACTACAATAATTTTTTAAAGGGAGAAGGCCCAAAGTTTTATCCTTAAATAATTTTAAAAAAGGAGGCTGAAGGCCCAAACAATATAAGACTTAACAAGTAAGGAACTTTCAATTTTAAAATGGCTGAAGGCCCATTATTTAAAATCCAACTAAAAGCATACAAATTCAAACCATCGGCTATGAGCCATTAAAATACACAATCAAACACCAATAAGAAAAGGCAGTAGAGCCAGTGGCGCTCAGAAGTTGCCGGAGGTCGGTCTGCACTTGAAATATTAACGTTCGCTTAGGGGAGACAGGTAGTTGGCCCAACTATATCCAATCCGCTGGCAACCCAACTAAGAGACAGTCAGCCGACCCACCGACAAGACGACTTGCTTTCCACCCGACCAGTTCACAGTGAACTCCAATGCCAAAGCGTAAAAGGAGTAGCCGCCCACAACCAAGTATGCATAAGCTGTCAAAACTACACACACGTGTTGGACAGCGACAACACGGTGAGGAAAGGAAACTGCCTGAATTTTATGTCAGTGGCCAGGGCAGGTAACCGGAACACTAACGGCCACAAGGCAGAAAATTCCGCTGGTGCACTTTGACTTCAAATAACCAAAATACAGTTAAACTCCACTGGATGGTGGCCAAACTTTCGCCAACTCGAACACTCGCTGTTGCTCACGGGAATAGCCAACTATGAAAACCAACGGCACAATGTGAACAAACTGGCTTCAGTAGTTAAGTCATCACTCAACTTTGATGTTCTGGGTCAGTGAGCCACGAAGCTCGTAGCAATCGGAACAGCTCCCACACACTCTGACACTGCGTAGAGACCGCCAGCGGGCCTGGCCCACTGCGCCGTGCCGATATTTCCTGGCCGATCCACACCAACCGACCGACTGCCGCACACCGGCTAGCCGGAAACTACAAGCACCAAACCAAAGATAGTACAAGGTGCGAATATCAATACACACCGCTGCTACCGCACGTAGAAAGAGGAAGAACCACGGCATAACTGTAACAACCGCGGGAAACCAAACGCAGAGTAAGAGTCAAGGTTTAAACCAACGCATAGCATAAGGCGGGATCAGTATGGCTCACCTCCCACCACGGAAAACTTTATAGAGAAAACACTGGTAATTCAATATGGGTCCTTCACATAGCTGTCAGTAGCGCAGACCACTTACGTATGGAGGCGAACGCTGTCTACATCGCTGTCCACTAAGAATGCAACACCGAGAAGACAGTACACATAGTGGAAATCAGTATAAAGGCAGGGTTTCTACGAAAGTAGTATACAATGTTTGTAGCATACATGTATCGACTTTATTATAAAAGTGGTAGATACATGTAACATATGAACAACTATGACTGAATTATATAGTGTCTTTTATAACACAAGTAACAAAATAAGGTTTTGCATTTCCTGGATGGAAATCGGCATAAAGCGACTCACCGCCCAGTACGTTGTCTAACCTCAGCTCCTCCTCAGCTACCTCAAAAATTCTCTTCAGTGTTTATTTTGTTAGGGTTTGTAGTTCTTGCACTGAAACTGTCGCCAACTCCCCTCTTTTCAGCCCACATGGGACCTCAAATTGTCCGCAGCTCGTGGTCGTGCGGTAGCGTTCTCGCTTCCCGCGCCCGGGTTCCCGGGTTCGATTCCCGGCGGGGTCAGGGATTTTCTCTGCCTCGTGATGACTGGGTGTTGTGTGCTGTCCTTAGGTTAGTTAGGTTTAAGTAGTTCTAAGTTCTAGGGGACTGATGACCATAGCTGTTAAGTCCCATAGTGCTCAGAGCCATTTGAACCATTTGAAGACCTCAAATTGCCTCCCATTGCGATAAACACTGGGGTAAACGTCCCTTGCAAGCATTCTCCAAAGGTTTTCGACGGATTTCAAATCCAAGATACCTGGAGGCCAGGACAAGACGTCGACATCTTTATCTTCAAAACAAGTTTTGTTATAGCAGAAACATGCATAGATGCATTATCTTATTGAAACATGAGTCTTTCGTTCCCTAGGTCCTCATATGTTCTAATCCATTTTCTCCCTAGCATCTTCGTGTACATAATACAGTTCATTCTAATGTTGACCGAAGCAGTGAATGATTTACCTTTAGTGGAGAATGCTGCATAAATCGTAAAACTTCCACCGCCAAAATATCTACTCATTCTTGCCTGCTGCTCTGTCCTCAGACCATGCCAATCATACTGAAATTCACCCGGACCACCTAAATTAAACTACTTATTATCGCTGAAGACCACGATATCCCAGTCTCAAGTCAATCTAATGCTTTTCAGCAAACTCCAATCTAACCTGTTTATGTTCGTGTTTTATAGCAGGCTTCTGAAGTCGTTTCTTGAGTGTAAGATGTTTGTCCTTTGACAAAATTTGTCATAAACCTCTGTCAGTTACTATCAACCGTAAATCGGCAACACGTTGAAAAGAATAACGGTTTGCGGCCCTTGCTTTGCACAAAACTAACGGTTTTAATTTTCCAAATAATATTTTACTTTCCTCATATTTTCCGTTCATTGTATCCATATCGTTGGCCCAATCTGAAGAAATTATAAATTATTGTTCTTGAACGGTGAGCTTCTTGGGCATTTGACGATTAGAGTGTCCCATGTCCTTCTGCGCAACGATTTTTTTGCTTTTTCGTTACATGATACCTGTTTACCGCGTGTCAGTGTCATATTCGTGGTTTATGTACACGAAAAGCACTGTCACTAATGGTGTCTGCTCCCTGTCTGCAGTAAAGTCACATATGCACACACCAGCACTGCACGAGTTCCACCCTCCGCCACCTGAATCATTGATATCTTCTTACATACTGTACTACTAACATCAAATGCGATACCATTTGATTGCATTTGTCTGTGCTCTGGATCTCACATTGTTTCATGTACACTGTGCACAACTATTCCAGCGGACAATGTTAATTTTCCCACAGATATTCATCTCTTTATACAGATTTCCACTACTGTAAAACAAACATCAAATTGACTTGGACATCCTTTGTTACGCAAGTGATTAGCGTTTGAGGACTGCTGCACAAACTATGTACAAGTAACACCATATACATTCTCTATGTAGAGACAGATTGTGTAACAGATGCACATTCAAAAATCGCATTTTACTGTTATTTGTAATAAGATCGCGTTTGCCTCGTGTCAGAAAGCGAAAATTCCACCATCACGAATAGGAATTTGACAGCGGCAAGATCCCGGCCTGTCTAGATTGTAGTTCATAGTTCCGCGAAGTCGGCGCTCTGGTTGGTCGAGATCCCACGACTGCTAGGTGAATATGGAATCGAAGGGTTCAGTAGAAATATTTTGAGCGCCTTAGAGGCTCTCAGTACCCCGTGTGTCTAGGGCCAAACAAGGTAGACGTGAAGCAGAATCGTACAGTCTTCTTTCATGTACGTTGTGCCTGGAAATGGTTTCGTTTGTAGCTACACTGATTTGACAAACACCACGGTCTGTCATCATGACAACCAAAGTTGTGCTTTCCTTGATGTGACTGCACAGAGAAGCGCGCAGACATTGGTGTGGTGCGTCCGACAACAAAAGTGGATATTATAGGAATGACACTTACTCGTCTTTTCAGACGTCTACAGGTTCTGCGTACATGATCGCGCTGGACGTAATTCCGTGTAAAAGCTCTAAGGAGAACGGACATTGTTAGATTACATTCGTCATTGTCATACTGGCACATCACCTAGAGTGACGATATGAGGTGCTACTGTGTAAATAACACGACCACATCTGCCAATTTTTACTGTGGCCATTACATTTATAACGAGTTAAGTTTGGTGACTGTGCCCTATTTTCAAGGTATCCGTGAAGTTATATTTCAACAAAATATCGCAATTATATATGCACAGAGGTACTGGGTGGTTTAAATAAGTGCAGCTACTCACAGAGGTACAGTGTAGGCTGTAATTATCGTATTGTTGGGAAATTTGGCAGATATGCTAAGGCGTTAATGCGGAACCAATTTACGCCGGAAAAGATTAGTTCCAATTTTGGCCACTTGGTGCAACTCTGACGCTGTACAGCATTTCCGGTCCTCATACTGACAAATTGTGTAAGTGGCGGTTAATAATAAAATCAACATTATACCTTTCTCACTCGTTTGACCTTTTCTACACAAGTTCCGTTCCTAATCCATTACATATGGAAACATTACTGTATGTCTTTCTTGCATACACAGTGCCTGATTCGCACTTGGTGGCCAAAGTTGGAACTAACATTAACGCAGAGGAACATATACAAAGTTTCGCTGCCATATGATAATTAAAGCCTACACTGGACCTCTGTAAGAAGTTCCACTTTAATTGTAACAACCTGGTATCTCTACCCGCGCTTCATACGTGAGCTGGACAGGAAAAAGCGCTAATAACTAATAGAATGCCATACAATTCACATCGGACTGCGGAGTGTGGACGTAGATGAAGAATACCGAAGCACTTTCTACCATGGTCTGAGATATTTAAATCGTGAGGAATATCTACCAAGTCGATCGTGACCCGCAGCCTTAAACCAACCTCTAGCCTGCTGTAGCCGAGGCCCACTCTGCAGAAGGAATATTGAGAGGCAGAGGGCTCTGGCCGCCCTTATAGGCATTCGGCACTCCAAACTACAGATGGGAAGACGCGCCTCTGAAGAGCTGCACAACTATCGAGCAGAGCACCGGAGCTTTCTTGAGAGGCGGCCACTTGAAAGCACTTCGCGATCGCTCCGGCCCGCGAGTTGCATTCCCGCCCCCCCCCACCCACCCCTCACCTCTTATCCACCCCCCCCCCCCCAACCCCTCTGGCAACATCGTAGAAACATTGAGCTGCGCGCGGACTGCAAAGATCCACCGGAGGCATCGTCTAGCGGGATCGCCGACGAAATGCCCAAGTATCGGGGTGATTTTAAATTCCTACACGAATAGTTCTTTCAGGTAGTACATAAAAAACTGAAAAACTTCCGCCCGAACAGGCCATGAAGGCCGAACGGTACCGACCGGCCGCCGTGTCATCCTCAGGCAATAAGTGTCGTTGGATGCGGATATGGAGAGAATGTGGCCACCACAGCCGTATTCCAGTTTACGAGATCGGAGTAGCTACCTCTCAAACAAATCGCTTCACAAGGGCTGAGTGCACCGCGTTTGCCAGCCATCCAAGTGCTAGTCCACCTCGACAGCGCTTAACTTCAGTGATCCGACGGGAACCGGCGTTAACGCTGCGGCAAGGCCGTTGACCTTCACTTAGTTCATAGAAAGCTTTAAATACACTACTGGCCATTAAAATTGCTACACCACGAAGATGACGTGCTACAGATGCGAAATTTAACCGACAGGAAGAAGATGCTGTCACATGCAAATGATTAGCTTTTCAGAGCATTCACACAAGGTTGGCGCCGGTGGCGACACCTACAACGTGCTGACATGAGGAAAGTTTCCAACCGATTTCTCAAACACAAACAGCAGTTGACCGGCGTTGCCTGGTGAACCGTTGTTGTGATGCCTAGTGTAAGGAGGAGAAATGCGTACCATCACGTTTCCGACTTTGATAAAGGTCGGATTGTAGCCAATCGCTATTGCGGTTTATCGTATCGCGACATTGCTGCTCGCGTTGGTCGAGATCCAATGACTGTTGGCAGAATGTGGAATCGGTGGGTTCAGGAGGGTAATACGGAACGCCGTGCTGGATCCCAACGACCTCGTATCACTAGCAGTCGAGATGACAGGCATCTTATCCGTATGGCTGTAATGGATCGTGCAGCCACGTCTCGAACCTTGAGTCAACAGATGGGGACGTTTGCAAGACAACAACCATCTACACGAACAGTTCGACGACGTTTGCAGCAGCATGGACTATCAGCTCGGAGGCCATGGCTGCGGCTACCCTTGATGCTGCGCCGGCCGAAGTGGCCGTGCGGTTAAAGGCGCTGCAGTCTGGAACCGCAAGACCGCTACGGTCGCAGGTTCGAATCCTGCCTCGGGCATGGATGTTTGTGATGTCCTTAGGTTAGTTAGGTTTAACTAGTTCTAAGTTCTAGGGGACTAATGACCTCAGCAGTTGAGTCCCATAGTGCTCAGAGCCATTTGAACCATTTGAACCTTGATGCTGCATCACAGACAGGAGCGCCTGCGATGGTGTACTCAACGACGAACCTGGCTGCACGAATGGCAAAACGTCATTTTTTTCGATGAATCCAGGTTCTGTTTACAGCATCGTGATGGTCGCATCCGTGTTTGGCGACATCGCGGTGAACGCACATTGTAAGCGCGTACTCGTCATCGCCATACTGGCGTATCACCGGGCGTGATGGTATGGGGTGTCATTGGTTACCCGTCTCGATTGCATTGACGGCACTTTGAACAGTGGACGTTACATTTCAGATGTGTTACGACCCGTGGCTCTACTCTTCATTCGATCCCTGCGAACCCTACATTTCAGCAGGATAATGCACGTCCGCATCTTGCGGGTCCTGTACGGACCTTTCTGGGTACAGAAAACGTTCGACTGCTGCCCTGGTCAGCATATTCTCCAGATCTCTCACCAACTGAAAACGTCTGCTCAATGTTTGCCGAGCAACTGGCTCTTCACAATACGCCAGTCACTACTCTTGATGAACTGTGGTATCGTGTTGAAGCTGTATAGGCAGCTGTACCTGCACACGCCATCCAAGCTCTGTTTGACTCAATGCCCAGGCGCATCAAGGCCGTTATTACGGCAAGAGGTGGTTGTTCTGGGTACTGATTTCTCAGGATCTATGCATCCAAATTGCGTGAAAATGTAATACTCGTTTGTCATCTGCATTTCTTTTTGGTGTATCAATTTTAATGGCCAGTACTGAAGTACTGAAGATTATCAGTTCAGTTATAGTTTACATTACTGTTATTATTATTATTATTATTATTTCATATTTCCGTACTGACCTTCTACGATCATGTTTTTTTTTCTTGTTGTTTCCTGTTCTTCCAGTATTCCTTCATATTCTACACACGTTCTCTTTTCTTTTCTTCTGTTCATATTGTTCCTAATTTCGTATTTCTCTGTCTTGAAAGATTGTAAATTTATTATTTTAATCGTAAAAAAGATTAATTTTGTTATTCCCGATTCTTTAATGTTGTTTCTTTCCAGTTTATTTCTTATTTCTTTTTCCAGAAGTACAGGAATATTTTACAATTACCTAACATTGTCAGATCTGAAGGAGGCGATGATATGTAACCCTATCGCTATGCAATCTATTTTCTTACATATATACCGCTGAATGTGGACCAGTAACCTGTTCCTTAAATATTTTCTGATCTTAAGATGACAACTTAATTTTCTGAAATTATAGGTACAAATATCTGCGATCAAGGCTAATAAAGCGTTCCCATAAGAAGGCTACACCATTGACAGGAATATTTCCTTCATTAGCCTGCTCTCATTCATTCATTAGACACGTCCAAGGTCGAATATACTTCTCTTTGCCATTACTCCCACTATTTTCTGTATAGTTTGTTAAATTTCTTAATTAGTGTTCATTTTCCATGCATCTGTAGTTTGTGTTGAACTCGTCCATCTTTCAAGCGTCTCTATTCCGTCCAGCTTGTAGTTCATCGTCAAGCACTCACATTCACATAAACATTCTGGTCTTACTACTGTGGTACGGATTTTTAGTTTTGTATTTCTAGATACGCATTTACTGCTGTGGATATCCTTTGTCAAACCAACCCATATCTATTATAAATTTTTATAATCCATTTTTCTTTGTGGGTTCGCCAAGATATTTAAATCTGCTAACTCGTTCTCTGTTACCAGTTTGTGTTCCTTTGTAGTATGGTGCATTTCTATATTTGTCATAATTTTGTTTTTCAGCTGAAATTCTGAGATATATTCCTTATTCTTTCCAGCAAAATTATCTGAGTAATTGCCTCTATCAGATTTTCTAAAAGTATTGCAAAACCGTGAGCAAAGCCAGGATGTTTATCTAAATTCCATCTGATTTTCTTCCCAGAATTATTGGTTCAATTTTTAGATTATTTTAGCTATAGAGTCCAGGTGCTTACAATTTTTTCTAAAACTCAAACATTAACGGTGATAAGCCGTTCCCTTGTGTAGCACCAGCTTATTTCGAAGGCTTAGAAATATTCACTCATAAATTTCGCTTTAAGTATCGTATTGTCTCGAGCTTGTCGAATTACGGTTACTAGTATTGCACTAACACCGAATGCCGCGCGACGTAGCCACGCGGTTTGGGGCGCCTTCCAAAGGTTCACGCGGCTCCCCCCGTCGGAGGTTCGAGTCCTTCCTCGGGCATGGGTATGTGTGTTGTCCTTAGCGTAAGTTAGTTTAATTAGTGTGTAAGCCTAGGGACCAATGACCTCAGCAGTTTGGCCCCGTAGGAACGTACCACAAATTTCCAAAACTTTCCAAATTCTCCAATGATTTTATCTGTTGTTTCTCCGTCTACAGAATCAAATGATTTCTTAAAATCAATAAATGATGGTGTTACAAATTCTCGGGTTAATAATAATATTATTTTGCACAACAGAGATTACATTGCTCGATGTGGTCAAACGTACTCCAGGTTACTTTCATCTTCGTCACGAGTGCATGTGATGAATTAATTGATTTTACAATGATTTACTCAAGAAACACCGTGTCTTGTATTTCGATATTTTCACTACATCCTGGGATTCTGGACAAGGCATTCTTCAGGCCATTTGGGTATTTAGCCCAGGGTACCACAGCTAACGGGAATGATCTCACTTTTGAGATTTCGCATTGCACTTACCTCGGTGCTCAGACCATTATATTTCAGCTTATGCAGCACCGCCTTACCATTAACATGCCCAACGCGCAAGACTAAGTCATCGATTAAGAGGCACTGGCGTACAAAAATGTCGGTACTGTTAGGCACTAGATACTGTTCAGTCGCTGTGTATATGTTCGTCGTATAGGACAGTGTTGTACTCAGATGCCGTAACCGCCTTAGATGGTCGTACAATTTTTTGAAAAGGTCTGGTACCCCTAGAGCTCAACACATTTGCCAATGGAGGTATGACCACATCTTCTTATACCTCCTGGGATATTCATCCTTCATCAAGATAGGATAGTCTGATGTATGTGGTTGAGGCCTCACAATTTACTCTACAAAACAGAAAATCGACGTCTGTCGCTTTGAAACGTTTTCGTTGTAACTTTTGAGCAGTTCTATGGCCCTCAAAGCGTGCTCTTGTTCAGCACATGTTAATTACGATTTTAAGGTCTCTGATCGTATATCACACACAAAATAAGTAAAAATTGTCCTGCTTTACACCACATACTAACAATACCAAACTGGCGGGAACCGCGAACTGGTACCAGCTGCAAACGTAAATTTTAGAAGGGTTTAGTAATCTAGGGTTGAGGCTTGGCCAGATAGAACGCGACGTGTTGGTGCGGCCTGCAGCCCCGAGCCGCAAACGCCGGTCCGCATTCGCTGAAATGCTTGTTATTGTATCGTGCCGGTCACACGGAGTGCGGCTTTCACGCAGAGGCAACCGACCTGCCGCACC
Organism: Schistocerca nitens; assembly: GCF_023898315.1. Taxonomy (NCBI): domain Eukaryota; kingdom Metazoa; phylum Arthropoda; class Insecta; order Orthoptera; family Acrididae; genus Schistocerca; species Schistocerca nitens. The sequence goes on from NC_064622.1 coordinate 273,412,794, forward strand.
GGCAGCGCCCAGTTGTCCCAGAATACAGATTCGTCGCTGGCCTGAACGGCTCTGTGCACTCGTCGGTGCATTTCACTGACGTGCGACAGCAGCGGCGGGACGCAGCTCTGTCTTGCTGCGTTACACATGCAAGCTGCTAATGAGGTTTCGGCCGCTTCCACAGTGTTGACAGCTGACGCAGCAACAGCAGTCGCTGAGGACAGCCGCTCTACCTGCCGTTGAACGCCCGGGCCATCCGCTGCAGCGTGAGCCGCACCGTTAGGCCGCGTTCTTCTCCATGGTTTTTAATACTTACTACTGTTAGGCACTAGATACTGTTCAGTCGCTGTGTATATGTTCGTCGTATAGGACAGTGTTGTACTCAGCTGCCGTAACCGCCTTAGATGGTCGTACAATTTTTTGAAATGGTCTGGTACCCCTAGAGCTCAACACATTTGCCAATGGAGGTATGACCACATCTTCTTATACCTCCTAGGATATTCATCCTTCATCAAGATAGGATAGTCTGATGTATGTGGTTGAGGCCTCACAATTTACTCTACAAAACAGAAAATCGACGTCTGTCGCTTTGAAACGTTTTCGTTGTAACTTTTGAGCAGTTCTATGGCCCTCAAAGCATGCTCTTGTTCAGCCACTACTGAAACGTCTGAGAGCGCCCTCAGTCTTCCCCTTTCAAACCACAGATGCGTCTGATCTCTGTCAGTATTTTATCCATGCGCTTTGGGTGCTGATCATGCAGAGACTTCTGCCTCCATGTTTATTTTCGCTTATTCTTAGTGTGCACTTTGATGTTACTTTGTGGACGTTTCAGTATCTTTTGCATTCTGTGAGAATGGCTTTGTAACTTTCTTATCCTGTGCAATAATTTCCCGGTTTTAATTTGCCATCTCAGTGTTTTTCGATACGTTAGAACATCATTCATGAACTGAACCACATAGCCGTCAAACCCAGCTTGAATATGGCTTTTTAATATGCTGCCTGTATTCGTCTCAGACCTCGAATTCCTTCCTTGCGCGTCGCCTACGGTCTAATATTTTTTTATTGATTTGGCCTGCTAAGGACCACATTAAATAACTTATGTCTTCTTTCCTTTCTCATTTCTTTCTTTCCGGTGCATTTTCTTCCTTTACATATGTAAGGTTATACTTAGGTGGTTTGTTATTCTATGACTGAACACAACTGTGTAAGCTGTAATGACATTGTTTAATATTGCAAGTTTTTCACGGAAATACATGATTTTACACAGTGTACAATGTGACAGTGTTAAGACAGTTGTCAAAATGACGCATCTCGGCCTCTGAAAGTGTAATAATCCTAAACACAATAGTATTAAATTTTAATTCTCATAAAGTTAAATAATCCTAAGCACAACATTATTAAATTTTAACTAGAAGTATCTTCACAAAATTATTCTTACTATTATGTTACGATGTTGGCCAGTCTCAGGCGCTGCAGTCATGGATTGTGTGGTTGGTCCCGGTCGAGGTTCGCGTCCTCCCTCGGGCATGGGTGTGTGTGTTTGTCCTTAGGATAATTTATGTTAAGTAGTGTGTAAGCTTAAGGACCGATGACCATAGCAGTTAAGTACCATAAGATTTGACACACATCTGACCATCATACCACTGAACTGCGTCGAAATCTCGGCACTTTACTCCTTCCCAGTGCGTTTCCGCCAATCGGACGTTTTGTGCCTGCTCCACACACCTAAAAAACCACTTGCAGTTCACGTGTTCGAATGCGTCACTAGTTTTGTTTGTATCCCATTGGGATTCCGAAACGCAGTTTTCTAAAGCTTCTTTCTGTCCTACTTCTGGTGGCCCGTTACTCTCCTGAGGTATGCGTCACCTGTCTGGTCGCTGACCCGCTGCGAGATGCGCCCCCTTAAGAGATTTCTGTAGTGCCTCCCAGGGTGCAGCCTCTGCATCTGCCCACCCTGGATTCCACACAAAACGTTTCCTCTCCCTGCTTGGTTCACCTTCTGCGCATTGTTATGCATTATATACAGGGTGTTTCAAAAATGACCGGTATATTTGAAACGGCAATAAAAACTAAACGAGCAACGATAGAAATACACCGTTTGTTGCAATATGCTTGGGACAACAGTACATTTTCAGGCGGACAAACTTTCGAAATTACAGTAGTTACAATTTTCAACAACAGATGGCGCTGCAAGTGATGTGAAAGATATAGAAGACAACGCAGTCTGTGGGTGCGCCATTCTTGTACGTCGTCTTTCTGCTGTAAGCGTGTGCTGTTCACAACGTGCAAGTGTGCTGTAGACAACATGGTTTATTCCTTAGAACAGAGGATTTTTCTGGTGTTGGAATTCCACCGCCTAGAACACAGTGTTGTTGCAACAAGACGAAGTTTTCAACGGAGGTTTAATGTAACCAAAGGACCGAAAAGCGATACAATAAAGGATCTGTTTGAAAAATTTCAACGGACTGGGAATGTGACGGATGAACGTGCTGGAAAGGTAGGGCGACCGCGTACGGCAACCACAGAGGGCAACGCGCAGATAGTGCAGCAGGTGATCCAACAGCGGCCTCGGGTTTCCGTTCGCCGTGTTGCAGCTGCGGCGCAAATAACGCCAACGTCCACGTATCGTCTCATGCGCCAGAGTTTACACCTCTATCCATACAAAATTCAAACGCGGCAACCCCTCAGCGCCGCTACCATTGCTGCACGAGAGACATTCGCTAACGATATAGTGCACAGGATTGATGACGGCGATATGCATGTGGGCAGCATTTGGTTTACTGACGAAGCTTATTTTTACCTGGACGGCTTCGTCAACAAACAGAACTGGCGCATATGGGGAACCGAAAAGCCCCATGTTGCAGTCCCATCGTCCCTGCATCCTCAAAAAGTACTGGTCTGGGCCGCCATGTCTTCCAAAGGAATCATTGGCCCATTTTTCAGATCCGAAACGATTACTGCATCACGCTATCTGGACATTCTTCGTGAATTTGTGGCGGTACAAACTACCTTAGACGACACTGCGAACACCTCGTGGTTTATGCAAGATGGTGCCCGGCCACATCGCACGGCCGACGTCTTTGATTTCCTGAATGAATATTTCGATGATCGTGTGATTGCTTTGGGCTATCCGAAACATACAGGAGGCGGCGTGGATTGGCCTCCCTATTCGCCAGACATGAACCCCTGTGACTTCTTTCTGTGGGGACACTTGAAAGACCAGGTGTACCGCCAGAATCCAGAAACAATTGAACAGCTGAAGCAGTACATCTCATCTGCATGTGAAGCCATTCCGCCAGACACGCTGTCAAAAGTTTCGGGTAATTTCATTCAGAGACTACGCCATATTATTGCTACGCATGGTGGATATGTGGAAAATACCGTACTATAGAGTTTCCCAGACCGCAGCGCCATCTGTTGTTGAAAATTGTAACTACTGTAAAGTCGAAAGTTTGTCTGCCTGAAAATGTACTGTTGTCCCAAGCATATTGCAACAAACGGTGTATTTCTATCGCTGCTCGTTTAGTTTTTATTGCCGTTTCAAATATACCGGTCATTTTTGAAACACCCTGTAGGAGTGGTGTGTTAATACCGTCGATTGAGTGTCATCCCTTTTGCATTACATACTTATAGGCAAATCTGCTCATTACCACCAAACTAAGTTAGGTGTCATATTCGCCTTCCCGTTACGAAGTATGAACTCTTATGTAAGGTGTGAAATTGACCTTCATTTATTCTGCCACCTTACACATATGCTGTTCTTTTTTCTGTTCATGCCGCGCCTGTGCTCTACCTTTTTCTCCTGGAATTCAAGTAACGCTTTATGTTTCTCTATTTCTTCCTCACTTATTTTCATTGTCCTTAGGTCTGCTTTAACTTAGATCCTCGTCATTGATGTGCATTGAAGTTAAAAATACTTTTTGTTGTTGTTTCCTCATCTAGCCTTTTTTTTAGGTGTATGAAGAATACAACTATTTCCTTCATCATTGTGTCCAGTATTTGTCCTATTCTTTCATAAACCACCTGCAAGCGAACACCCAATAGCTGACCGAGATGTTGCTCTCAATATGAAGACATCATCCGCTATGTATATTATTTTTTTATGGTCTAAAATTTTCATTGTTTCTTCAGTGTTCACTCTCTTGTTTTCTGTACATTGAACAAGCAGTACTTGCCGAGGTTCAACTAAAGATATATACAATCAATATTGGTTTATATAGGTCGTTGGTTCAACATTAGCCGCTAGACGAGCTGATACTTAAATCGGTGATAGCAAATATCTGTGTTTTTGATATACCTATTGATGGTCTGTACTTCGGCCATCGTCAGTTATTTTGCTGTCCATATAGCGAAACTCGTCTACCAATTTTAGTGTCTAATTTCTTAATCCTATTTCTTCAGCGTATCCTGATTTAATTACACTACATTCCATACCTTTGTTTTGCTTTTGTTGATATTCGTCGAAAAACCTCTTTTCAAGACTTTATCCATATTATCACCCTTTTCAGATTTCCCCGTGATTTACTTTACTGCTTGCTCAATGTACAGATTGAGTAACATCACAGATAATCCATCGAGCATAAGTTCATAGCGTTTTTCCATAAGTTTAATACAGAAGGTACATATGAGAGAGACTTAAGTCATCTAAAATTATTCTCCTTCACTACTGAGAGGCACCCACATGCCTTGCTCATACTGTGGCATCAAGCAGTCAGGCCTGCAAGATGAGTGGTCTGCCAAGCGAGTGGATTCACTCTTATTTATCGAGTAACATGAACTCTCGTACTCACAATTAAGTTACAAATTATCCTCCTGTATGAATAATACGCAACGGAAACACGCATCTGACTATCAGTAATTTACAGAACTGTGACTGTACACTACTCACTGGCAATACCACATTTTCTTTTTGTCTTTTATTTAACGGCTTTTGTCAACACGTGGCCACCGCACTGAATATGAATGGCGCACACATTATAAATTCGGGACATTATGACAACATACAATTCGAAGGAAAAGTCCACCAATCTTTTTCTTTTCACTATCTTATTTATTCCGATAAATTCTCTAACCTAAACACACAAATTCTACAACCTACAACAATAACACATGAGAAATTCCGCCCAGTGGGCATGGCTTTACATTGGTGAATCTCTATATTATGGTCTCGTAATTATTTAACGCTACAGTGCACTTTCTGGATAGGATGGTGGATCTTTTATTAATTCTCACACTTCGACTCTCACAATCATCATCACGAAACTATCCTCCAGACCGAGCGGTACAGAAGGAACAAGCATAACCCACTAATCTTTTGAAACTACCTTGCTACTCTCCCGTGCAAACCACACATACCCAAATTACATAACATACACCACACTATGACATGAAATACAAAACACTAAATAGTCACAACATTATCACTTTCAGCTTTCCCACTTCAATTAGTATTTATCCCAGTTTCACACGACACTGCCCCACTTTGTTAATTCTACTTTCCTACTATGAACTCTGGAGATATATGCACGTCTTCCTGTGCAATGCAAGCCAAGTGGCGTTGCTGGATAGACGGCCGACTCACCTTGCTTCTCTCTCAGAGTTTGAATCTAGCGTCACACGGAATCATATCACGCAAAGTAATATTAAGAACGTATTCATCACACACGCGAGTCCTCAACTGATACCATGGACGAGTACTTCTCTTTATCTTTTGTCTCATACACAGTTTGAGACTCACACAGTACTCACCACGTGGAAGTACTCGTCTCTAATTTCAAGTCCTGCACACGCCTTTTCTTAAATATTTCAACTTATGGTACACACGCTATTTCTTAAATATTTCAACTTATTGTACACACGCTAGTAATTCAGCTTAACTTAAGCACACGGAAGTATTTCAACTTATTGCTACACGTGGTTTCATTGTGACCGTTGGTCACTTCCGAAGATTACTACAATCCCATTAATATTACCTGCCTGACATTTAATTCTCCCCACAAAAGTTCCTGAAATAGAGATATTATTATTTCAAACTACTCTTAAATATTCCACATGCATACCATGTCTCCACTCTTTCGTCATTACGGAGCACAACTAAAACAGGTCTTAACAGCACAAGATCCAGCGGCAGAGTGCTGAAACATGGCCGTTCTTTAGGTCATCTCGCACCTCTGCTGAAGTGGGGGAGCACCTTGCTACCGTATTGGTCAGCCACATTTCAGGCGCTCAAAGCTCAGGTAAATTTCATCTCTTTGGTCCCACCAAAGGTGGCTAAAGGATCGACTCAGAGATGATCATATATTCACATTCACTATCTGCGGTTAGCAGACGACCATACATTCATTCATTTCACAGACCTCACCAAACTGGATGTAGGGATTTACTTTGTGGGAGTGCACATGTGATCAATTAAATAAATAAATTGTCATTCTTTCCCACACTGGTATCCGGCTTCGCTGTATTAATTGAAATTGAGTTATTTTACAAAAAAATGTGTTGTTCTGACAAAAATAATGAAGTATGTTGTACCTATTTTCAATGTCGGGCGGTACTGTACCCTTTCACTACAAACAACAGTCTGCCAACGCTGCAGTAACTTTTAGTTTCTGTACTGTACAAACCACGTGGCTTTGAGATAAAGTACTCGTCGAGCCACGTTCGGAGCGCATTTGCATTCGGAAAGGAATTTGGTTGAAGGCGGGAAAGGTGCAAATCTGAGGGCGCAGGATCAGGTGAATAAGATGGACGCGGAATGACTTCTCAACCCAACTACTGTACAGCATTTTTTGTCAGTCTGGCAGCTTGCGCGTGGCCGTTACCTTGGACTAGCATTACTTAAAACAGTCTTCCTGGTCGTTGTTGTTTGATTGCGTCTGTAAGACGTCTGTTGCCAATAAATGTCAGTAGCGATGGTTAAACTTCAGGGAATGAATTCGTAGTACGTCACACCGTCGCTGTTCCACCAGATGCATAACATTATCTTTTGCGAACGTGCGCAGGTCTTTGTACGGATAGTTGCTGCTTTGTTTGGGCTCAGCCACTCCTCTCTTTTTCCTTAAATTAGCATAAAGACACTATTCTCGTCACCAGTAACAATTTGTTTTGTTCTCGAGGCAATTGATGACGATCGAGCAGAGACGCACATGTGGCTACCCGCTAATTCTTGTGATTTTGACTTAGAGCATGCGATACCCGTACACCCGATTTCTGAACCTTCCCCACTGCATGAAAAAGGCGGACGATGGTGGAATGATCACGCTTTGTCACAACTGTCAGTTCTCGAGTACACTGACGCGGAGCATTGTGGCTTAATACCCAACTGGCCATTAAAACTGCTACACCACGAAGATGACGTGCTACAGACGCGAAATTTAACCGACAGGAAGAAGATGCTGTGATATGCAAATGATTTGCTTTTCAGAGCATTCACACAAGGTTGACGCCGGTGGCGACACCTACAACGTGCTGACATGAGGAAAGTTTTCAACCGATTTCTCACACACAAACAGCAGTTGACCGGCGTTGCCTGGTGAAACGTTGTTGTGATGCCTCGTGTAAGGAGGAGAAATGCGTACCATCACGTTTCCGACTTTGATAAAGGTGGATTGTAGCCAATCGCGATTGCGGTTTATCGTATCGCGACATTGCTGCTCGCGTTGGTCGAGATCCACTGACTGTTAGCAGAATATGGAATCGGTGGGTTCAGGAGGGTAATACGGAACTCCGTGCTGGATCCCAACGGCCTCGTACCACTAGCAGTCGAGATGACAGGCATCTTATCCGCATGGCTGTAACGGATCGTGCAACCACATCTCGATCCCTGAGTCAACAGATGGGGACGTTTGCAAGACGACAACCATTTGCACGCACAGTTGGACGACGTTTGCAGCAACATGGACAATCAGCTTGGAGACCATGGCTGTAGTTACCCTTGACGCTGCACCACAGACAGGAGCGCCTGCGATGGTTTACTTAACGACGAACCTGGGTGCACGAATGGCAAAACGTCATTTTTTGCGGATGAATCCAGGTTCTGTTTACAGCATCATGATGGTCGCATCCGTGTTTGGCGACATCGCGGTGAATGCACATTGGGAGCGTGTATTCGTCATCGCCGTACTGGCGTATCACCCGGCGTGATAGTATGGGGTGCCATTGGTTACACGTCTCGGTCACCTCTTGGACGTTACATTTCACATGAGTTACGACCCGTGGCTCTACCCTTCATTCGATCCCTGCGAAACTCTACATTTCAGCAGGATAATGCACGACCAATGTTGAAGGTCCTGTACGGGCCTTTCTGGATACAGAACAACATGTTCGACTGCTGCCCTGGCCAGCACATTCTCCAGATCTCTCACCAATTGAAAACGTCTGGTCAATGGTGACCGAGCAACTGGCTCGTCACAATACGCCAGTCACTACTCTTGATGAACTGGGGTATCGTGTTGAAGCTGTATGGGCAGCTGTACCTGTACACGCCATGCCCAGGCGTATCAAGGCCGTTATTACGGCCAGAGGCGGTGGTTCTGGGTACTGATTTTTCAGAATCTATGCACCCAAACTGCGTGCAAATGTAATCAAATGTCAGTTCTAGTATAATATATTTGTCCAATGAATACTCGTTTATCATCTGCATTTTTTCTTGGTGTAGCAATTTCAATGGCCAGTAGTGTACATTTAAACGATCATCATAATAATGTCAAAACGTCCCGCGTTAACACGAAAATCCATTTTCTTGCCGTGCTCTGTCCAAAGGCATTAGGCCCACACACGGCGCAGCTTTTTCTGGCTGCCTCTGTCGCTGTCACCCCTCTATTGAACACAGATAGAAGTATACGTCGGAAATGTTCCGATGTCTCCACTTTGCACTTTTCTAATGTCCACAGCTTCACTCACTATCTCCAAATGATAAAATGACAATATGTAAATTCAAATAGCAACCTGAACTAGTAATAAAAAATTTCAATCGATAAACAAACCCTTAGCAATAGGAATACCAAAATGCAAAACAAAAACGCTACCAACTTATGCACCAACCTAATGCAACCTGTTTCACTCCCTTCTTAACTACTGCTTCCCTTTCATGTCCTTCGGCCCTCATAACTACAGTCTTATTTCTATACAAGTTGCAAAGTTTCGCTAACTGTGTGTACTGTTGAGCAATATTTGTCTGTGGAGCAACGTATAACTGTTGCCCACAAGTAAGAACAGGTCTAGAACAATTCAGTAAGGTACGCAACACCATAATGATTTTCTTTTGACCCATTCTCTTTATTATCATACCAAAATGAATTTCAGTGAGAGCGCTGCTGCAGTCAGTAATCTCTAAAAGCAAGTTCAATACTACTACTAGCGCAACAGCGATCACCATGAAATGTTACAGACGATCGTTGCATGCTCCTCCTCTTCCACTCATCGCTCCATGTCAGTCTTGAAGTAGTTCAATCGTAGATACAATTCTCCTTAATTGTTAATGTCACTCCAACTCTTCTTCTCTTCTTCTTCTAGTGGCAATTGCTTAGCAGTGTGAGCTATCGCAGGACGCAACTCGTCGTGTCGCTGCGCTATCCTTAGCAGCACAACAGAACACTTACCTTTGATTGCGTCGTGCTAACGGTTTCAAGATGTCAGTAAACAGAGTCGGGATAATCTAGCAGAAGCTGAAAGGCACCAAAGTGAAAGCTAGAGTTTGGAGCTGATAAGAACTCAGCTGGAAACTTACGAGATTCTGAAGAGCTTCAAGAGAACAATTCGGTTTGACACACAAGTTTTAATAAACCAAGCGATGATTACACCGGTGTGTCTCTAAGTCAACCGACGACTGAATTCGACCCACGACACAGGCTGTGTTAAGAATAGAACTGCTGATAACATTCAGCTTGAGTTCTGAGGTACACGGATAAGACGAAACAGTCCTGCTATAGACTTATCGAGGCTAAAGTCACAAGGTCCACAGTCTTCAACTGATGACTTCTCATCCATTCTCCGACAGGACTCCCAGTGCAGGAGTTAGTATACTACTCTGCTTACCGAAAGAGGCTCCCTGTCCGTAGAATCCTTCCCTGTCAGGTAATGTTTACAGTCCATCGAAACATAGCGAGACGGAATTTCTTTTTTGCTGTCATTCACCTCCTTTAGATAACTATTTCTTTTTCCTTGTCTTTCAACTGATTCCAGTTATAAAGGCAATGAATAATCGTTGTTGTTGTTGTTGTGGTAGTCTTCAGTCCAGAGACTGGTTTGATGCAGCTCTTCATGCTACTCTATCCTGTGCAAGCTTCTTCATCTCCATGTAGCTACTGCACCCTACATCCTTCTGCATCTGCTTAGTGTATTCATCTCTTGGTCTGACTCTACGATTTTTATCTACCACGCTTCTCTCCAACACTAAATTGGTAATCCCTTGATGCCTCAGAATGTGTCCTACCAACTGATCCCTTCTTCTAGACAAGTTGTGCCCCAAATTCCTCTTCTCCCCAGTTCTATTCATTACCTCCTCATTATTCACGTGATCTACCCATCTAATCTTCAGCATTATTCTGTAGCACCACATTTCGAAGGTTTCTATTCTCTTCTTGTCTAAACCATTTATCACCAATGATTCTCATCCATACATAGCTACACTCCGTAGAAATACTTACAGAAAATACTTCCTGACATTTAAATCTATACTCGATGTTAACAAATTTCTCTTCTTCAGAAACTCTTTTCTTGCCATTGCCAGTCTACATTTTATATCCTCTCTACTTCGACCATCATGGGGTATTTTATTCCCCAAATAGCAAAACTCATCTACTATGTCTCTTTTCCTAATCTAATTCCCTCAGCATCACGTGATTTAATATGAGTACATTCCATTATCCTCGTTTTGGTTTTGTTGATGTTCGTCTTATATCCACATCTGAAGACATTGTCCATTCCGTTCAACTGCTCTTCCAGGTCCTTTGCTGTCTGACAGAGTTACAATGCCATCGACAAACCTGAAAGTTTTTATTTCTTCTCTCTGGATTTTAATTCCTACTACAAATTTTTCTTTTGTTCCCTTTACTGCTTGCTCAAAATATAGGTTGAATAACATCGGGGATAAGCTACAACACTGACAACACTGTCTCACTCCCTTCCCAACCACGGCTACCCTTTCATGTCCCTCGACTCATACCACTGCCATCTGGTTTCTGTACAAATTGTAAATAGTGTTTCGCTCCCTGTATTTGAACCCCGCCACCTTCAGAATTTGAAAGAGAGTATTCCAGTCAACATTGTCAAAAGCTTTCTCCAAGCCTAAAAATGCCAGAAACGTAGGTTTGCCTTTCCTTAATCTATCTTCTACGATGAATATCGTATGTACATAAATCTGTCCGGTTATTACTCGAGTAGTATTTGATGTAATATTATAAGGTAAAATCTGCTGATCCAGATCTATTCCATAAAACATTTTCTCTCAAGATAAATTGTTAATTGAAATTATTCCCAGGCCAAGTGATCATTAAAATGCGGTGATCTAATAACTATTCGCTCACAGAAGACCTAGCTGAATCGAAAGCCCTAATTTCGATATTTCCAGTAACTATTTCATTTTATCAAAAAAGTTCATTCACTCGGAACTTATTTGTAATTAAAGTTCGGATACACGCAAAAATGCTTTCGGTGTTCGAACTTTTAAGTTTCATTATTTCCCAGATTTGTTATTATACTATTGTTGTCCTATTTTTTCCCGAATCAGCTAGTGCTCTTGATTATCCAAATAAGTCATCAATTAAGAAATTGCATAAATTAGAGAACCTACGAACCTGAGGACCTGTCATGACGCCTGGTAATTCATTGCACAGGTATGCAGTGTATTAATCAAATATTACATCTGACTTTAATGCCTTTGTAATCATCTAGCGGGCCGGTGTGGCCGAACGGTTCTAGGCATTACAGTCTGGAACCGCAAGACCGCTACGGTCGCAGGTTCGAATCCTGCCTCGGGCATGGACGTGTGTGATGTCCTTAGGTTAGTTAGGTTTAAGAAGTTCTAAGTTCTAGGGGACTGATGACCTCATCTGTTAAGTCCCATAGTTCTCAGAGCCATTTGAACCATTTGTGATCATCTAACATTGATCCCTTTCCTCGAACCAACCAACCAGCCAATCATCTAACACAGTGATAGTCAACCCGGTCCTTAGCTCCCGCTTGTTGCCGTTCGACCTTTCATAGTGCGCCGAAGAGGGTTGAGATTTTAAATACATTTTCATTGGGAGTTGTAATAACATTTTGACATAAAGTGTTTGCTAAGTAATTATTATAATTTGCCCTAACTCTGCTTTATAAATGTTATAAAGTAATGTTACTTCCCCAGTTTATAAATCACCATTACCGTGGAACCGGTGGGCAGATAGAAAACTTTACTACTAACGGAGATACAAAACTTGGGGGAAAGGTAAAAAAGACTGATTACCCGCATCTAATACATAGTAGGATAACATTATTTTTGAGCTAAGTAGATTTACACTACTACTAATTCTGACACATTATTACAAACTAAAATATAATTGCCGATATAAGAAAACATCCATAAGGTCGTCCTTATATCCCACTTGCAGACAATAAATCTTCAATCTCTGTTTGGAAACCGTCACGATAACATCTAAGAGTAAAGAGTACTTGTGAACCAATCAAGCCCATGGGCTTCGACACTGAGGTGTTGAGCAACATCTCCTTGTCACTCACTTAGGAAGTCCAGGCTTGATTATGAACACATGGACTATGTGTAAGAACACTGTGGTGTGTCCATTTTGTGAACCTTTTAGAGGAGAAGACCACGTGACTGGACGATAGATCACTAAGACGTATGAGTAAACATAGTGGAGTGCAAAACTTAAGGACTAAAGTAATTCTCTCCTGATGTATCACTGGCAAGTAACATAGCGCTATGAAACCTGGAAAATACAAACTGCTACATTGTGGTAGGAAAGGTAACTGAACAAAATACACCAAGAGACGAGCAGAAATGACACATGTATACAAAGACAATAATTACACTGAAGTCACCGCGATTTATGATGATACCTAGTGAACTGTGAATTTACATTCAAAACTTTTTCTTAAGAATTTATTTTATTTACTAGCGATTCATCAAGAACATTAACACATTTAATCAGACTATGTGAGTGTGGAAGTAGTTGCCAGTGGGTAACTGATGAAAACAAATCCAATTTCTTTCAACAAATGGAAATTTTATTCCTAAAACACGTTTTTTTAGGAACATTTAAAATTATAATCAGAAAGCACCCACTAAATATCAAGTTACAATTTACTCAGAGGCAGAAAGAACAAATTTTTGACTGTACGAGCTTTCGGGCTGAGAACCTTGCCGCTCCCTTTTGACACGGTTGTAGTCACGACCGCTCACAACAACCTCTGAAAGACTACACTGGTGCAAATCTGCAACACACCAGATTACTTTAAACTAAAAATTTTAACAACTCACACAAGCACATAAACTATGCACCCCGTAGGAGGGATGGAAATAGTACAGAACACTAACATTAAAAGATAACTTGCCACCGAAGGTGCAACTTGATTTTAAAAATAAAAAAAAAAATCTCTTACGGTGGAAGGGTGGCAACTTTATATATTAAAATGACCATTTAAATAAAAACCTATTAAATGCAGTCTTACATAAAGTATACATGGTTGGCCAAACATGCTCTACATTACACATATACCGCCTCTCAAGATGATAGGCAAGATAAAAACATATTTCAGGAATTCGGCCGTTACACTTCAAGCAATAAATTCGTTAATATCGAATCCGACAAACATGACAGAGGCAGCTATTAACGTATGGCAGATTGACAGGGAGATTACCGAACAACCCGAACCGCCGGTTGCTCTAACCCGCCCCTGCTCCACAAGGGAAAAACGGACCACCCAATTCATAAATGACCACCTTCCCGCGGGTGGGCAAACGGAGAAGAATGGTGGGACGACCCCAAAACAAAGCGGCTGGTGACCTCACCAAGAAAACAAGTAGAATTTAGCAAGTAAATGAAACAACATATCTGCAATCACTTAACTTCTAATAAACTGCGATTTATGGCGAAGACCTGGCGCAGCACCCCTAACCCTCTCCCGAATCGTCCGCTGACAGCCGCTTCAACGGACGCAGGAAGGCGCGCCGATCTCCCGTCTTACGGCGTCGCAGCTCGCACCGGCCAGACCGATGTCGTGGGTTGACTCCTATTGCTCTCGTGTCGGCCGCGAAGCCACTACCCCTCGCTATACGGCGCGGCCCACTGGGATCACGTGGCGACCTCGCATGCGCCGACGCTCAAGACGGACAAGGCAGCCAGTCCACAGTGACGGGTAGCCGAAAGGGCACACGTACACACACGCCGACTGGCGTTAAGTCTGGAACAGGATTCGTAATGAATGTGATAAAGAAAAGAACGTAGCTACTAGAACACTTAACTTTTATATTGTCCTTTGGTATACAGCATTCTTGATGATACAAGTGACACTATCTTGAGATACATGCAATGGTACAAATGGCGCCTTGCTAGGTCGTAGCCATTAACTTAGCTGAAGGCTATTCTAACTGTCTCTCGGCAAATGAGAGAAAGGCTTCGTCAGTGTAGTCGCTAGCAACGTCGTCGTACAACTGGGGCGAGTGCTAGTACGTCTCTCGAGACCTGCCTTGTGGTGGCGCTCGGTCTGCGATCCTGACAGTGGCGACACGCGGGTCCGACATGTACTAATGGACCGCGGCCGATTTAAGCTACCACCTAGCAAGTGTGGTGTCTGGCGGTGACACCACACATGTTGTGTCTCAGTGCGAGACCGTCCAACCGATCGATCCAACCGCCAATGACCGTTGCCCGAGCAACTCGAGCAGACTGGCGGCCTAACGCGCAGACTCAGATGCAGGAACTCAGCCCCGACCGGGCGATCACTAGCTGAGTTCTGTTACTGGCGGAGTGGCAAGACTCTCATTTTGCCGGCTTTAAAGGTTGATCCGAACGACTGACATACTAGCACTCCGAACGCCAGACAGACACTAACTGCCGCACAAATGCGAACGAGAGACAGACCAGCAACTGGTGACGAGTGACTGACTGACCCAGACTCACTCCGACTGACCAACTGACCGCCTGGCGAGATTATAGCGCCCCTTAAATGCACGTGAACAGGCAACCTTTGCCCTTTTCCATCAGAGGGAGACACCAAAGCTGCGATTGCCACAGCGGCGCCACCGCCAGAAACGGAGGGCGACTGCTTCACACAACGCCTGAGGCGCGCTCTTCAAAACAGCAATTTTTTCCACGGCTCACCTAGGACATTACACAAGACGGCATATAGTTGGTTCTTAATAGGGTTAGTGTTCACCACGGACCTCAGTGCTTGTTCTGCAGCGTGGTCCGATGCTGGCCACAAGGTTGGCAAGAAGTTCTCTTTGGCAGCGCATTCTAATCCTCCACTAGGGCGGCTGGCACTGCTAGGTGGTCGTTTCAGGCTGTGGACGCCCTGAAATTCGTCTCCCCCACGCATTCCACATGTAATCGATGGTATTCACGAGTAAGTCTGGGGCACGAGCAGGCCAATACATTCGCCAAGTATCCTCTCGGGCCAAGAGCTGCTCCGCCTGTGCAGTTCGATGCGCTCGCATATTGTCATCCATTAAAGTGAAGTCAGGGCTGAATATACCCCTGAAAAGCCGCACACTGGGAAGAAGTATAGTGTCACAATGTCGTTTATCGTTTAGTGTCACGTGTTCAAGGATCTGGGCATGTAACATTATGCATCACCTTGCCATGACACCTGGGCCACGAAAACGATCATTTTCGACAATGATGGACGTGCTTTCGTATGGCGAGATGCGAATACACGCAATGCACCCAGGAATATGTCGAACATGGTCGTTTTAGTGGTGACAACACAACATTCTCCGACTCCTTTTATAATGGTGGGTCCGCCTCTCCTGACATCTATTAATCATTTTCGCATTACTTAGGGGTGTCTGGACATTGTCGGTCAAGTAGTCCATCTCTGTAAACATTAAAAATTGGACACTGTTCCATGGAATGTTTCTTTTTTAATTAATCAATATTACCACATCCTAAAGTATTTACTGTACCTCCTGAAACACCCTTTATATACAGATATCAGCAGAAGTTTTGTAGCACACCTATGTCACAAGTAGGAGTGTTGCTCTGTGACTGTTCTTCTACCAATGGGAGGGTCAGTCCTGACGTTGTTCATAAAGAAACACACAATTACCATGCGCTCAGCCACACTCGAATGGATTGCAGCATTTCAGTTGAAAGCAAAGCACCAGTAAGGACGCATCGGAGACGCCTGTAGGATAGTAGAATCAACATCCATCTTGCCAAGAAAGACATTCGAAACCAATAATCAGTCTGTATCTTCACGTTACTGGCTTGTCACCCAGGGAAGCTGCTCGACGTGTGTGCTGGAGTCAACGTAATGTGGTGTAGACATGGAATTGGTTGCAATTTGCAGGTAGTGTAGAGGACTTAACCGCAGAGACCGTCCACATTCGACACGTGCACAGGTTGCTCGATATCTACGACTTTTGAGTCAAAGGAACAGTGAGATGAGTGCTCCAGAACGAATACGGCGTTTTAAGAGGCTACAGGACGTACCATAGTGTTAAGAGAGGATTACATGATGTGAATCTCCATGGCGAGCACAAAGTCATACAGCACAACACCAAGGACTCCGTCAGAGACGGGCAAGAAATAATGCAAAATGAATGCCCTAGCATTGGTGTTCGGTGTTTACGGACGAAATTCGGATCTGTTTGTACCCTGATAATCTCTGACAATGTGTTTGGAGACAATACGGGAATATCGAACGCCTCCAACATTGGCTCACGTGTCCAACAAGGTGCTGGTGGAGTGATGTTTTCAGGTGGCATTACCTGGCACCATTGTACACATCTGGAGGTTGTTGAGGGCAGTCTCATTGTTCTACGGTAAAGGGACGAGATTCTGCAGTCAGTAGTGAGTCGTATAACCAACATTTTGGTGACAGTTCCATCTTGATGGGCGATAACTCGCATTCTCATCGTGCTGTTGTCGTGAACACGTTCCTTCAACGTATTAGGATCTCCAGACTGGAGTGGCCTGCCTGTTTCCCGGGCATGAACCCTATAGAATATATGTGGGGTGACTGAAACGAGCTCTTTTTGGACGGTGATAACAACCATGTACTCCGCGCGAGTTATGCAGAATTGCCATTGAAAAAAATGGTCCAAATGGCTCTGAGCACTATGGGACTTAACATCTGAGGTCATCAGTACCCTAAACCTAACTAACCTAAGGACATCACACACATCCATGCCCGAAGCAGGATTCGAGCCTGCGACCGTAGCGGTCGCGCGCTTCCAGACTGTAGTGCCTAGAACCGCTCGGCCACACCGGCCGGCTAATCGCCATTGAAGAGTGGGACAATTTGGACTACGGCTGGCTTGATGATCTCACCCACGGCATCTGACGAGGGAAACGTTGTGCTACACATTGATGTTCCTCAGGAGTTTTCATTTTTTTTGGTGATTGGACACATTGAAAATGAATACATACACATGCGTCAGAGCCAGTTTTTGGTTTCTGTGCTCTAAATTTCGAAATGAAGGGGTGATGCTAAACTTTCGTTGTTGTGTAAATGTAGGCGCTCCTGACGAGCTGTTACCGTCGCCATAACAGGTGTTACGCAGCCAGGACGTACGTGGCTGAGTTGTATACCAGTGTACTGCAAGCACCTCAACCAGAAATTGAATTAGTCTTCTGTATATCTGGATTGTGAAGTTGAGTGTAATGAGTGATGGTACAACGTAGCTCGTGTGTTTTGTTAGTACAGATCTGGTGGTCGCTAAACTCAAGCCGTCACTCTTTCAGAATAGTCTGATGTTAAAATTCTTTTCGCCAATAGAATTAAAAGACTGTCCCCGCATAATGTCGTTGCATTGTACTGCTATAACAACCCGATATTAATCAGAAAATTGTCAGACTTTCGCGCGGATGTCGTTTAGGAAGATTACGTCGCGTCTGCATCGTTATCATTACTGACGATTAACGAAGAGACAGATTCATTATCTCGTTCTTTGAGTGCAATTACTTCTCTTCCTTGATATTCTAAGTAATATTTTCATAAAAATTTGGGATGGTTCAAACCTATATTCTATGGAATTATCCGCAGGCCATCAAAGACATTACAGTGAAGTTGCAACAGCTCTTGATCTTATTTCTTTTCCGCTTCTTATTTCAGCAACAGCAAAAATTGTGTTATAGCTCTCCTGAAGCTACGGAAATCTGGTGAGAAGATGCGGGTACTGCTGCTTCGTATATCAAAGTGTGTCAGGTAATAACACGTGAGTTAAATGTATTTGAGATTTGAGAGTTCACTCTTTGCTCCAGTACTGAACCATTAGCTACACTATCCTTTTTCAAAAAAATGGTTCAAATGGCTCTGAGCACTATGGGACTCAACTGCTGTGGTCATAAGTCCCCTAGAACTTAGAACTACTTAAACCTAACTAACCTAAGGACAGCACACAACACCCAGCCATCACGAGGCAGAGAAAATCCCTGACCCCGCCGGGAATCGAACCCGGGAACCCGGGCGTGGGAAGCGAGAACGCTACTGCACGACCACGAGATGCGGGCTATCCTTTTTCAACTTGTGTTATACGTTTGGACTATTACTTCCAAGTATTGGTACGTAAACTTTCGCAATATCAACCTTCATAAAGTAAACGTTCACACTGCGGCGTGTCTCTTCATACCCTCCTCCCCTCCTCCCTCTCTCTCTCTCTCTCTCTCTCTCTCTCTCTCTCACACACACACACACACACACACACACACACACACATACACATACACTCAAACACACAAGTTCGCAGAGGGTACAAATGAGAAACAATAAATCTCCAGTGTTTGTACTTAGTGTCTAAATTGGAAGTTAAACGGCTACATAAATGCTGTCCCTCGTGTAATTATACGAAAAATTGTTTATGCGCTTCACAGAAATAATGATTATCTAACTTATTGTTTCGTACCCTAATGGAACCATCCAAAGAAGACTTCAGCTTGAATTTATGGAAACAGCAGAAGCAAGTTACTGTTGGATGGTGCTAGAGTCGCCTTGGAATTGCAAATGCGGCTTTGCGGTCCGCGAGAAATTTTGTCAGTAAACTCCTGCCTGTGAACTTCGTTAGGAAAACTAAGCTAATCTCCGGCATTTTCGACGAACTGTGGTACTCCACTCTACCCGGTGATACGTTTACGAGTATGTTGGCGTAATGAAAATAGGGGTTCGACCTTTTTCTTCGCATACGCTGATGAAAATGGAAAGTGTTACACAATTAAGTACCATTCCAATATTTATCGAACTTTGTGGAGACGTTCATCACATAACTGATATATCAAATGATCAAACTTTCATTTCATTCGGAACTAATTCGCATTATCATCAACAATATGAATACAATGTCTGATGTCCATGGTCACTCTCTCCTTTATTAGTTGTAACATGGCAGGCGGCATCCTCAAAATGTTATTTTGAGGAACTTCTTGCCACGCCACCAGAAGCAAGTACTGTGTCAATTCATGAGGATTAGTGAACGTTAGCTGTTAGGAAAGTATATGGCTCCCCATCGCATCACAGACATGCTGCATGGGTGACAAATCACTGCCAAGATAGGCCAGTGTAAGTAAATAATTCGTTAGCAAAGCAAACCTAAGATGTGCCAGTACATTCCCATAGTGATCGCTGATGTGAATTACAACATTCTTTTTTAAATAAGAGGAAAATGATTCGCCTTCTGTGACTCCCCATTTGGTCTTGCCTCTTTCAGCAGCTTAGCATGTAAGCATCACTGTAACTATATCTATGGAGTTGAATAATAATAATCATAATCTCTACTTTTGCGCATGTTGTTGAAAGAGCGCTGTTGTTGCCCTTTGTCACTAATTATATAACATGTATCTGTATACCAGTGTAATTGGAGCTGGAAGGAGATCAATTTGGTAACGTATCTTTTTGCGGGTCAATGACGCGCCATTACATGTATATTTACACATCACAGAAAAGTCGAACATTAGCAGTCTAAATGTATTACACGAGGTCTGATCTACGTAATGCAGAATTCTTTGTTCCGTTGTATTTAATGCGCTGCCACCAAATTTATCCGCTAGCCACCAACAATTTGGAGCCTGACATCCAACAAATTAATCATAACAGACCATCCGCGGTATAAATTGTAATACATCATAATTTACTTGGTTCAGTTATGATTTTCCTATTCAATTCCAGCCGTGGTCACTATGACTCGTCCCGACTTCCGAACAATAAAGACTCGGAAGAATTTTACAACAGTTAATTTCTCGATTCTTTATAAAGAAGATGAAAAACATTTTAGCTTCTCTCTCCATCTCCTCTCTCCTCTATGTTATCAGATGAGTTACAGCAATGAAGGATCACTACATTCACCAAAAGCCGTTTCCGATGTGAGCTGCAGATGTGTGTGTGTGTGTGTGTGTGTGTGTGTGTGTGTGTGTGTGTGTCTGTGTCTGCAGCGGAACGAGCTGGCATTATCCTGCTGAAATATATAATTTGGTATTCTGGTCATGGAGGTATGACGACGGGGTTTACCGTTCTTCCCACATACTGGCCAGCATTCAGCCTCCTTTCAACAGTTTCCAAACCAGTCCTGTTGTC
The DNA here is from genome assembly GCF_023898315.1 of Schistocerca nitens. Classification (NCBI taxonomy): domain Eukaryota; kingdom Metazoa; phylum Arthropoda; class Insecta; order Orthoptera; family Acrididae; genus Schistocerca; species Schistocerca nitens. Next base: position 273,433,497 of record NC_064622.1, read on the forward strand.
ATATCCATTACATTTGCAAACCATGGTTCAAATGGCTCTGAGCACTATGGGACTTAACTGCTCAGGTCATCAGTCCCCTAGAACTTAGAACTACTTAAACCTAACTAACCGAAGGACATCACATACATCCATGACCGAGGCAGGATTCGAACCTGCGACCGTAGCAGCAGCGCGGTTCCGGACTGAAGCGCCTAGAACCATTGGGCCATACCGGCCGGCTGCAAACCATGGTTCCAGGATTTGGGAAGGTATGGTTCTCGGGAATCTCTATCTGCTGTGAGCTTACATCAGACAGTCTACGCACACACTGGTGTAGATCTGACCTCCACAAACAGAAGCGAAACTCCTCACCAAAGATTACAGAATGCCACTCAGTGTCCCAGTTGACTCTGGCTCTGCATCACCAAAGTATCTGTTATCTGTGTTATAGCGTTGGTGGTAAAAGAAGTATGTCAACTTGAGATCTCAACGCAGCTTCCAGTAATCTGTTCACTATAGTTCGTGGTGACAGTCAGTAACCTCTGCCCTTTTTCTACCTGTTATCATCCGTCTGTTCGTCAGAACTAATGGAACAATCATGCCTTCTCTTTTTGCCACGCTGTTCTCCCGAGTCTACCACGTCATCACCACAGTCATCGCACTGCAGCCAATTGTCTGTTCGATCTGTCAGTATGTGCCTCCCCTGTCCACCATGCCAATGATTCAAATTTTCTCGAAGTCCAAAAGGGTAGCGATAATCTGCACGTGAAAGTCCACTGGGTATGCTGCGTTCTGAAGAGTTACAGTAGCGTCAGAGACCCAATAGACAAGGTGTGGCACTACCTTTAGGACCGCTTTTGTGAAATTCCAAACTGCAATACAATCTCGTGACGAGCTGCGGCGTTACGATCCTTTAAGTTTCAACAATGGCCGCTTAGAAGGCGAAAGCGACTCGCTGCAAGAGGCATCCTGACACTGGTCGCGAATGTAACAAACAGTACGTGTCTGACACTCGTCGGAAAATGGCGGTGGAGCAGCGGTGCAACATCAGGTTTTGTGTTAAGCTTTGTGTCTGTGGACGATATTTCGTCAAATTTAGCCCAAATACCGAGAGGCAGGGTCCTGGTCGCCCTCCAAGACATCACTTCTACCCACAGAGTGAAGATCGTGTGCTAGTTTTTGGTCAGTAATCGGATCACAGTCCTGCATCACCCACCGTATTCGTCGGATTTGGTCCCAGGCGACTTCTGCTTGTTCCTCAAATTGAAGATGCCAATGAAAGGACACAGTTACGATGCAGTTAAGAACACCCAATAAAATTTTATTGCTGTTCTAAATGCAGTTCCAAAATAAAACTACAGTAACTGTTCCGGAACCCTTTCAAAACGATTTCAGCTGTGTATTTATACAAGGGGAGACTATTTCGAACAAATGCAGTGGTTTTGTGGATATAACTCATGACTTATATTTTTCACAGCCGCAGCCCTAACGGATCTGAGACACACTGTATGTGTACTCACACCATTCTTCATCTGCACGAATAGATTTTTTTCTGTATTGGAAATACTGAAAACAAGTCTGCATCAGAATGAAATTTTAATCAATATATCCCACAGGTATAAACACCCTGGAGTCAGTATGCTTGTGGCGTTCGATAGAACTTCAGTTACTAGTGTTCGCCCGCCAGGTTGGCCGTGCGGTGTAACGCACGGCTTTCCGGGCGGGAAGGAGCGCCGGTCCCCGGCACGAATCCGTCCGGCGGATTTGTGTCGAGGTCCGGTGAGCCGGCCAGTCTGTGGATGGTTTTTAGGCGGTTTCCCATCTGCCTCGGCAAATGCGGGCTGGTTCCCCTTATTCCGCCTCAGTTACACTATGTCGGCGATTGCTCCGCAACCAAGTTCTCCACGTACGCGTACACCACCATTACTCTACCACGCAAACATAGTGGTTACACTCGTCTGGTGTGAGACGTTCCCTAGGGAGCCCACCGGGGGCCGAACCGCACAATAACCCTGGGTTCGGTGTGGGGCGGCGGAGGGGTGAAGTGGAGTGCGGTAGTCGTCGTGGGGGTGCGGACCACTGCGGCTGCGGCGGGGACGGAGCCTCTCCGTCGTTTCTAGGCACCCGGTTAACATAAAATACATACAATACAATACTAGTGTCCGTTTCAAATAGATCTCAAGATCGTCCACAGAACGGTAGAGATATGCTGCCGATCAATGAGAAAGGAAGGACAGTATAATACGAAGCCGCTGATTCCTTGAGTTGGCAGCAAACGCTGAAAACATTTCTTGATTTTCTCCTTTGCGCAACTGTCAAAATAAGCATTGCTTCGAGTTTTCTTTCTGAATATCGGCAAGTCCTTCGACAGACTTGTTGACACGCTGCACAAGTACGCCGTCTCATTTCTGGGACCTGCTTAGCTCAACTACACAGCTGGCGCTACTGCCGGCAGCTACTGTGGTGTCGCTCGACCATGGGTTAACTGCTTCTAATCTGAATCTTGGCTGTCTCTACAAAGTTTCATGTAGCGGGTAATACTACTGTTGAGGGCGCGTCCGACGAGGAGGGACCTTAAGCAGCTCCCAACCCATTCCCATAACGGTATTCGAGAGCGTAGATTAGGTGCTGGACCCGAGTTTCGTTCCCGCAACAACCCACAGCAACGGTATAAATAAGAATAAGTTAATATTACAGTCCTTGAGCAGTATTCGTAGCAATCTTCTGGACTTTTGTACCGATCTGACACACCATCGAACTAAAAGGGATCGCAAATTCCGCGTTCGAACTAATGTCTACAACAGACTTGTACCCATTTGTCATATGATTCTACTGAATTCGATGCTCTTGTCTCAAATCCAGCATCTACACTACTGGCCTTTAAAATTGCTACACAAAGAAGAAATGCAGATATAAACGGGTATTCATTGGACAAATGTATTATACTAGAAGCGAAATGTGACTACATTTTCACGCAATTTGGGTGCATAGATCCTGAGAAATCAGTACCCACAACAACCACCTCTGGCCGTAATAACGGCCCTGATACGTCTGGGCACTGAGTCAAACAGAGCTTGGATGACGTGTACAGGTACAGCTGCCCATGCAGCTACAACACGATACCACAGTTCATCAAGAGTAATGACTGGCGAATTGTGAAGAGCCAGTTGCTCGGCCACCATTGACCAGACAATTTCAATTGGTGGGAGATCTGGAGAATGTGCTGGCCAAGGCAGCAGTCGAACATTTTCTGTATCCAGAAAGGCCTGTACAGGACCTGCAACATGCGGTCGTGCATTATCCTGCTGCAATGAAGGGTTTCGCAGGGATCGAATGAAGGGTAGAGCCACGGGTCCTAACACATCTGAAATGTAGCGTCCACTCTTCAAGGTGTCAAGAGGTGACCGAGGCGTGTAGCCAATGGCACCCCATACCATCACGCCGGGTGATGCGCCAGTATGGCGATGACGAATACACGCTTCCAATGCGCGTTCACCGCGATGGTACCAAACACTGATGCGACCATCATGTTGCTGTAAACAGAACCTGGATTCATCCGAAAAAATGACGTTTTGCCATTCGTGCAGCCAGGTTCGTCCTTGAGTACACCATCGCAGGCGCTCCTGTCTGTGATGCAGCTCAAGGGTACCGCAGTCATGGTCTCCGAGCTGATAGTCCATGCTGCTGCAAACGTCGTCGAACTGTTCGTGTAGATGGTTGTTCTCTTGCAAACGTCCCCATCTGTTGAGTCAGGGATCGAGACGTGGTTGCACGATCCGTTACAGCCATGCGGATAAGATGCCTGTCATCTCGACTTCTAGTGATACGAGGCCGTTGGGATCCAACACGGCGTTCCGTATTACCCTCCTGAACCCACCGTTTCCATATTCTGCTAACAGTCATCGGATCTCGACCAACGCGAGCAGCAATGTCGCGATACGATAAACCGCAATCGCGATTGGCTACAATCCGACCTTTATCAAAGTGGGAAACGTGTTGGTACGCATTTCTCCTCCTTACACTAGGCATCACAGCAACGTTTCACCAGGCAACGCCGGTAAACTGCTGTTTGTGTATGAGAAATCGGTTGGAAACTTTCTTCATGTCAGCACGTTGTAGGTATCGCCACCGGTGCCAACCTTGTGTGAATGCTCTGAAAAGCAAATCATTTGCATATCACAGCATCTTCTTCGTGTCGGTTAAATTTCGCGTCTGTAGCACGTCATCTTCGTGGTGTAGCAATTTTAATGGCCAGTAGTGTATTATAATCACTCGATCTGTTCCAAATCAATTGTTTCAGGTGGAAACTCTTTTGTAAACAATAATGTAAAATTCTGTGTAATACGGGTTGCTTCTAATGTAACGCAACAGACGCTTTCGCCCACTACATAATATTACTTGAAAGTATCTGTCTCTTTCCATACCGATACTTTTACTTGTATTTACTTTGTCATCTTTCTTTGTGTGGTTCTTATTTGGTTTTTCTTTTAGGAATCATTCCTAACTTTAGTAATACGAACTGGAAGTCAGGAACACCACTTCTTCGCAGTGTCGTAATAGACATTCTGGGGGAGACCTTCCGTGAAATAACTCTGGAAAGGAGTGTAGGAGAGCACTGCTCACCTGATTTTTTGGCACTGTTTTTTTTTAGAAAAAGTCTCATGAAGCAATTGAGGTATTTCAATCGAAACTCAGAGTCAAAATACCTCGTTTCTGGTAACTAACTGTACTTAAAAGTCGATATTTAGTTCCTGTTAATTACTTAAAACATCTAAAACAGCTACGTCGATAATAACACTTTGCCTAGACAAACTGCAATTCCAGTTTTGTAATTACCTGATGAAACGAAATTGTTCGACTTAGCTGCGCGGAGTAGCCGAGCAGTCTCTGGCGCCTTATCACGATACGCGCGGCTCCCCCCGTCGGAGGTTCGAGTCCTCCCTCGAGATGGGTGTGTGTGTTGTCCTTAGCGTAAGTTAGTTTAAATTAGATTATGTAGTGTGTGAGCTTATGGACCGATGACCTCAGCAGTTCGGTCCCATAATACCTTACCACAAATTTCCAAATTTGTTCGACTTACATCACAACAACACACAGTTTGATTTTTATTTTCGTATTTTTCTAGTGATTTTTGTTTTTCCATTCACTTTCAGCCCGGTTCAATCAATGTATAGTAATCGCAGTGTTCAAGCGAACAGAACGGGCAGGATTTCAGGGACTACCAATGTTATTTGGATATACTGAATTCTGTACATGTACATCAGCAAGACTTAATATTATATAGAACGTAATTTTATACATAAGACACTTCGTAATTCTGGCGCAGGGCTTTTCGGACTCCATGGGAACAGTGTCGCAAGCCAACAGAATAAAAGAAGCATCTTCAAATGGTTCAAATGGCTCTGAGCACTATGGGCCATCAGTCCCCTAGAACTTAGAACTACTTAAACCAAACTAACCTAAGGACATCACACACATCCATGCCCGAGGCAGGATTCGAACCTGCGACCGTAGCGCTCGCGCGGTTGCAGACTGAAGCGCCTAGAATCGCTCGGCCACAACGGCCGGCCGAAGCATCTTCAGCGGAACGTAGATGGTAGTTGTGGACAGTTTTGGAGAGTGTTGAGTTGATTAGGCCAGTGATTCTGATTTTTCTATCTTATTAAATAATAGCATTACTCAAGATTTTTTATTTGTTACCTCAAACAGAAACTGGATCAGTGTACCTGTAATCCTGGACAGCCAACGACAACAAATATACCCACGGGAGCTGTTTGTTTGTTAATCTGATGATGTGCACTGGCTTTTTGTAACCTAAACAAATTCTTATTGATGCATACGGTCTTACCAACTTCCGCAGCGACTATAGCCCTTGACAGTGGATAGGGGAATAATGTATGTCGAGTTGTAACTAGCACTGAAGTTAGCCAGTCAGGCTGTTGTGCCCGCAAATTCAAGCAGCCCGCCTGATACAATTACTGTCAGTTGTTGTCACAGCGCAGATGGTGGCGCACAAGACCGCTCAGACTTTGCCTCGGGTCCGATCCTTATTACAGTTCCATGTCCAATTTTGTATAGCTCTCTTGTTCGGTTTTAGGAATCCAAACAGATAACACGTCGGGCGACCTCGAGCCTGAAGGGTCGCTTGAATTTGCACGTGCAACGGCCTGATTAGCTAACTTCAATGCTACTTGACTCTGAAACGCCGCGACGTATCGGATTTTTCTTAACAGTTGTTTCTCACCACAATCTACCCTGCAGCACCCGTACAAGCTTTCCGGACTATTTCTGAACGTCCTGTATTTTCAAGCAATAAAAGCTTTTGCCATCCACCTTACATGACGAATAGCCTCTGGATCGTGGAAAGATACGCCAGGAGATAGTGTTTCGCCAAGAGAGATCGCAGTTAATTCTAAAATTCAGCATATTTTTGTAGTTGCCTCGAGTGTTTAGTTAAAGCTTCTAAGTTTGACACGCTGTTTCTCAACTACGCTAGCGGAATTACTGCATTTTTCCCAACTCGTCTCACGCAATGTTAGTCTCCCACTTTGAAGCACAGTTAATTTCCATACCTAAAAATTGCAGAAGAAAACTATCAATTTAATATTATCCATTTTTCGACTGTAAGGTTGCGATTATTATACAACGAAGAGAAGAAGAAACTGGCACACCTGCCTAATATCGTGTAGGGCCCCTACGAGCACGCAGAAGTGCCGCAAAATGACATGGCATGGACTCTACTAATGTCTGAAGTAGTGCTGCAGGGAATTCACACCATGAATCTTGCAGAGCTGTCCATTAATCCGTAAGAGTACCAAGGGGTGGAGATCTCTCCAGAACATCACGTTGCAAGGCATCCCAGATATTCTCAATAATGTTCATGTCTGGGGCTTTTGGTGGCCAGCGGAAGTGTTTAAACTCAGAGCATTGTTCCTGGAGCCACTCTGTAGCAATTTCGGACGTGTGGGGTGTCGCATTATCCTGCTCGAATTGCCCAAGTTCATCGGAACGCACAAAGGACATGAATGGATTCAGGTGATCAGACAGGATGCTTACGTACGTGTCACCTGTCAGAGTCGTATCTAGACGTATTAGGGGTCCCACATCACTCCAGCTGCACACATCCCACACCATTACAGGGCCTCCACCAACTTGAAAAGTCCCCTGCTAACATTCAGGGTCCATGTATGCATGGTCTCCATAGCCGTACACGTCCATTCGCTCTATACAATTTGAAACGAGACTCGTCCGACCAGGCAACATGTTTCCAGTCATGAACAGTCCAATGTCGATGTTGAAGTGCCCAGTCGAGGCGTAAAGCTTCGTGTCGTGCGGTCATCAGGAGTACAAGAATGGCCCTCCGGCTCCGAAAGCCCATATCGATGATGTTTCGTTAAATGGTTCGCAAGCTGACACGTCTTGTTGATAGCCCAGCATTAAAATCTGTATCAATTTAAGGAAGGGTTACACTTCTGTCGCGTTGAATGGTTCTCTTCAGTCGTCGTTGGTCCTGTTCGTGCAGGATCTTTATCCGGTCGCAGCGATGTCGGAGATTTGATGTTTTACCGGACTCCTGATATTCCCGGTGCACTCGTGAAATAGTCGCACGGGAAAATCCCTATTCATCGCTACCTCGGAGATGCTGCGTCCCATCGCTCGTGAGCCGACTATAACACCACGTTCAAACTCATTTAAATCTTGATAACATGCCATTGTAGCAGCAGTAACCAATCTAACAACTGCGCCAGACACTTATTGTCTCATGTAGGCGTTGCCGACCGCATCGCCTTTTTCTGCCTATTTACATATCTCTGTATTTGAATTCGCATGCCTATACCAGTTTCTCTGGCCCTTCAGTGTACTTTTTCAGCAATAATTATTTGTAATCAACCAATTAACGCGACTCTGAAAATTAAGTGAAATCTGTTCTATATAATCAGAATCCAAATTTAAATACTTACACCCTGCAACAAATCTAGTTCATTTTATTTTTTCATGAGTTTTATTTTCTCATCTTCAGAGTTTGATCTGGCATGTTAACTTGCGCGGAAGTGGTAGTTTTGGGTAGTAGTAGTGGGCTTCTGATGAAAAGTTTGACACTACATGAATCATAACAACAAATTCTGCCGCCTGCTGTTTTATTCTTAATCTTATCGACAACCATCCAGCCTTTCATACAGTACGACGAGTCTGTCGTTTCACCCTATATTCTGTAGGCTGTGTCGTTTTCGAGTTATAAACGTTAAACTGAAAAAAGATCAAAAATTTCGTGATTCTGCAGTCCTCAAAATTTGAGCACAGGCCAGAAACCGTCGCAAATTCCTTTAACTCTTATCTGGGATGTCTAACGTCGATTAGGATTACGACAGTCATTTCAAAAGCTTTGCACTCTGTAGGATAGAACTGAATATTATGATGTATTTTACAAAATACCTTAACGGATATTCAATATAATCTCCATCCTTCTTATGACAGCGCCCCAATATTATGGCGACTTCTGTATTCCGGACAGTGCATCTTCATTGTTGAGCTGTCTGACTATTCGGGTCACCTCACTGGAAGCTTCATCAGTTGTATCAAAACATCTTCTTTCAATTTGGCAAACACATCAAAGACAAGTGGATTCATATCAAGACTATATGGTTGGCGGGGAAGTACTTCCCACCCATATTTGCCGAGCGTTTCTCTCACTGATGGAGTAATATGCAGTCTTGCATTATCATAAGAAATGAGGACACAAGCAACAAGAATTTGAGGCCTTCTTTCACGAATTTCCGGGCGCAGAAGATTTTGTAGAAACAGCTAATAGTACGTGTCTGTTACAGACATCCCATATGGCATTCTATTTTATAGCTATGACTTCAATCATTTCAAACGGAAAGATCGTTATCAGTTTCACCTTTTATTGTTGGCCGCGGAACTTTCCCATTGTGACGACTGAGACTTCAGTTCTGGCTCAGAATCACGTATTCAGCTTTCATCAAGTGCAAAAATCCTTTTCAGAAACTGTTCTTCCTGTATTAGATAACGTTGAAGAAATTCTTCTGTGATTCTTTTGCGACGTGCTTTCTGCTCTTCTGCTTAGGTCATCGGAACTCATCTGGCGGCAACTTTCCTCACCATTAACTTTACAGTTATGATTCTGTAAAGTCAAGTGACAGACATTTCTGGCGTCATATACAATTTCCTCACATGTTTTTCGTCGATTCACAAATTATCATTAATAATGATCTGAGAGCCGTAGTATGTTGCAGTTTATGGCCTTCCACTTTCTTGGGTTGTACTCGGTGCTTACCCGACCCCTGCGGAAACTAGCAGACCACCGTGACACTGCGCTTCAATACGCTATACTATTACCACACACTTCTCTCAAAGCGTTGTATATTTCCGTTGGCTTCTTTCCACGTAAGGATTCGATTTTGATGTAGAAACTCTTGTCACTACATGTAATACGACGTGACTCGTTTTCAGCTTCCATTTTAAAACTGAATTACTCACGCACAGCAAACATATATACAACCGTCACGCTCACAGCTGACACGAATTTCAACATGATAACGCCACCGTAACTGTCGAGCATGCGCAATGTGCAGGACCTTAGTAATGACTTTTGTATTTCCAGCTTGTGCATATTTACTGGCCAGCGCGTCTTTCTTCCAGCTAATTTTCTTGGGCTATTTGATTCCAGTATGATTCTTTAATATCACATATATTTATGAACATAAAAGTTATAGGTCATTGCAATGAATTTTTCCCTTCGTGTCTCTTTTTTCTATTTGTTTTGTTTTATTATTATTATTATTATTATTCGCGTAACAACTCATATATTAAATGAAATATGTTGCTACGAAAAGAGGCCCGAAATACCTTTTAGTGATGCTGTGCTATGCCTTTCTTTGGATCATTAATTTTCAACAAAACAAAATGTATTATGTTCCTATGGTTCTGTATCTGGCTTTCTATTAAAGGAACATTTTTTCGTCACTGTAACTCGCCATAAAGTTCAACATATCTTCCTTACTTTATAGTTATTGAAAAGGTTAATGAAAATTTCGTCGTTATCAATACTGATGTTACAGTACGCAATGATTGTTCGACATCATAATTCTGCAGTGGATTTTTGTTAACAGTAAAACAACAATAAGTACCACGGCTAACACGAGAACATGAGACTATTATCGGAGAAAAAAGATGTTTTTACTGTAAGGTTGCCAGACCAGAACTACGCACAACAAGATTTCTTTTATGTGATAAAAATAAATTATCTTTTTGCACTATTAGTAATATATTATCAGCAGCCCGCGTCAATCTGTAAAACACATCATAAAATCTGCTGCTCTGCTCTGCAATTCCGAAGGCTGAAAGAAATAATTTTACTTCACTATTACCTGACCGCTTCTTTGCGGTATGATAGATTTCATTTACTGCAATTTAAATGAGCCGCGGCAGCGGCTGGTTCGTTCGTAGCGCCGCTCTGCACCACGAATAATATTTAAACAACTGAAAATGTCTTAAAGGGATGGGATAAAATACCAGGCAAGCTTGACATAAATCATAATGCAAGGTTTCACTAAGTAACTCTATTCAAAACATTTAAACAATTTGATTAATTACACACAAAAGAATGCTACGCTAGCATACAATATCACGTCACAGGCTATCCTACTCACGTAACTCCAAGAAGACGACAGAGAAATTAATGTTCGTTCTGTATTATTTATACTAGTCACACATTCTCATCTTTGTTTGATATTTATCGTCTGTGGCGGTTTCAGTACTCGCCGACACAGATATTATCTAAAATAAATAATAATAAAAAATACATAATTTTATACAATAACAAAACATGATACACAATGTTTTCTCTTTATCACATAATATGTCTTTTGCTAAGAGACGTTACAAATTGTAAGCCAAAACATGGAGAAGCTGTGGACTGATGAGACTTCGACCATAAGAAGACCACGTTAGGATCAACGGTTACTGAACCGTCGCACCTCGAACTTTCCACAAGTGCTAATATTTTGTTCAAATGGTTCAATGACTCTGAGCACTATAGGAGTTAACTTCTGAGGTCATCAGTCCCCTAGAACTTAGAACTACTTAAACCTAACTAACCTAAGGACGTCACACACATCCATGCCCGAGGCAGGATTCGAACCTGCGACCGTAGCGGTCGGTCGGTTCCAGACTGTAGCGCCTAGAACCGCTCGCCCGCTCCGGCCGGCTGATATTTTGTAGATAGTATGATAGCCGTAGTATTGAATTTGATAAATTTCGTAAAATAATCCAGTAATACGATTGGGACATTTTTCTCATATAATTGAGATTCATAAACCAGTTTCGGCTGTGGTGACACTATCTTTCTCGTTTCTATGCTCGCAGACAACGATGAGGACGACATTGTATTATTTTTTCGATATTTAACTTTTGTGCAACAAATAAATACATCTGTGTTTAATGCTGCACCAACGGGTTCCTCTATCTTCGTGACAGCATTTTCGTTGCCCTGAAACTCATTGATATGAAACAGCAAAGTGCTGCGTTTAAATGTGGCTTGACTTACATTTATAGTTCGTTAGAAGAAATTGGTTTACAACTGTAACGATTTGTGTTCTTGGGTTGGGCGTAGCTAAATTTTATTTCCCTCGTTACTTCTATTGTCCTTCAACCTGTAGGTAACACTTGGATTCAGTTTTAATTCGTTCTGCTGCCATTACAAGTGATATTACCACATCATATGGTGTATTATTAGGTTATGGACGAGGGCCGTTGCTCTCTTTTACATCTGCGATCTTGCCAACTGCCAGGTGCTATGGCGCGGGAAGCAGTCGATACTTGAGACTCACTGTCGGTTGGAAAAGAGAGCAGACTTTATCTCAAGTGCACCACGGCCTGGTCAACAGCAACAAAACTCCGAATACCAATAAAAACCGTCGGCAGTTGTCTTGTCAGAGCATGCTCTGAATATGGAGATGTATGATGTCGGAGTAATTAATATCACGGCACTGAACTGCCCAGCACCACGGGACGGGACAAACAGTATCACCGAATTCTGCTCCAACTAGTCATGATTCATCGGCGTTCCAGAGAAACGACGCGCTAACATCTAGTGACAGTGCATAAATTGCAATCAATAGATGACGTAGGTGTGAAACAATGCAGTATCTCTGTGACTGGTTGGTACTGTGAGCAGGAACATCGTAGGCGGATCTATGGATTTCTACGTCATTGATCATTGTTGCACTGATCGAAATTACAGTCGTCGACACAGTGGTGAGTTCATAACTTTACTCATGGAGGGACCGAGATGATACTACAACATATAAAATACCGAGTCACTTTATTACAACTTGAACAAGGTGAAACATTAAACTTTGCTTCATTTATCTCATGAGTATTCATTACTGCCACGGAACGTTAATGTATCACCCGATTCATAAGAAAATGCTAGTCTCTTCTCATGAAGCGCAATTGACTATGTACTGATACCCCCTAATATCGTGCCTAATCTGCTTTTGGCCGGTGTAGTGCAGCAACTAGACGTGGCATGGACTCTACCATTCGTTGGAAATCCTTTGCAGAAATATTGAGCCATGCTGCCTATATAACCGCCCATAATTGCGAAAGTGTTGCCGGTGTAGGGGTTTGTGCACGAACTGACCTCTCAGTTAAGTCCTATAAGTGTTCGAAGGGATTCAAGTCGGGCGACTTCAAACCTAACACGAATAGTTGTAGTCCAGTGACATGGCACATTTTTTTTCCATAAAAACACGATCTTGTTTGGGAGAATGAAGCCCATGAATGGCTTCAAATGGTCTTTTCAAGTAGCCAAAAACAACCATTTGCAGTCAATGGTCCATGTAAACAAAGTCGACACCATTATGAAGCCACCAATAGCTTGCACAGTACCTTGTTGACAACTATGATCCATGGCTTCGTGGGATCTGCGATACGCTCGAAACCTACCATCACCTCTTACCAACTGAAATCTGGACTCATCTGACCATGCCACGGTTTTTCAATTGCCAATTGTCTGACCGATATGGTCACGAGCCCAGAAGAGGCGCTGCAGATGATGTTGTGCTGTTTTTAGCAAAGGCACTGGTGTTGGTCCTCTGCTGTCATAACCAACGCCAAATTTCGCCGCACCATCCTAACAGGTACGTTCGTCCATTTCCCACACTGATTTCTGCGTTTATTTGACGCGGGCTTGCTTGTCTGTTAGCACCGACAACTCTACACTAACGCCGCTGCTCTCGATCGTTAAGTGAAGGCCGTCAGCCACCGCGTTGTCCGTGGTGAGAGGCCTGAAATTTGATATTCTCGGCACACTCCGAAATGGAATGTCTCGTGCATCTAGCTCCAACTACTATTCCGCGTTTAAAGTCTGTTAATTCCCGTCATACGGCAATAATCGCTCCGAAAATCTTTTCACGTGAATCGCCTGAGTAAAAATGAAAGCTTCACCATTGCACTTTCCTTTTATACCTTGTGTACGCGATACACCCGTCATCTGTATGTGTTCATATCGCTGTCTCATGACATCACCTGAGTGTTGGAGAATTACCAGGCGCTCTACGGCCTCTCTCCCTTTGTCAGTAAATAAACGTCAGGTTCTGATAGGGGAGATAAGCCTAGGTGACATCACTGAAAGCATCTTCAGGCTACGAAAGCAATAGTATAGTCCGCAACTGTGACGAAATGTGCGGTCGGTGCATTTTTTCCCGAGAGTGAGACTACGAATTCTGGGTCACACGCTGAAATGATTTATAACCTTCTCACAACACAACTTGCCTTCTCTGTAATGAATGGTACACACACTTTTCCAGTAATACACAGCAAAGGAAGCTTTCTGAAAACGGAGATACCGGTACCCCTTGGCCTCTAGCCGCCTCATTGTGAGTTTTTTTATGCGGTACATAGAAACAAGTATTTCGGGCCGAGGTACACACAACAGGCTAAGCCCTGAAACAACGTACTGGCGACGAGATTGCAACAATATCTTTCAATGCTCGCTAAAAGAGATCACGCTAAAGCTCGCGGCCAGACACTCATCCCCGAAAAACTAGCCTTGTACTTTCAATTATATTAAAGCTTGGTGTAGCCGGTAGCGTGCTGAGATACTCCGCGCATTTGCGATAAACACAATGTCCTGGTTGAGCAGTGGTTAATGCAACTGCTTATTAAGAAGGATGTCCCGGGTTCGAGTGTCGGTTCGGCACACACTTTCATTTGTGACCGCTGATCTCGCATAAAGTCCCGATGCATCTGATATCATTAGTTCCCCTTCTTTCGTTTCTTCAACCTCCCCCTTCCCCCTTTCAATTTACATTACTTACACTTTCATTTTACGATTACGAGTACATGTAATATAGTTTTTAAGTAATTAATTTTTTAAAAAAGCAGTCACTTCTTTAAAATCTTCTCGCTTTGTTAGTAGACCCTATAGTTTCATCTGATCTTGCTTCTGAAGGCAATAGTTAATTGAAAGACCATAATCAGAGTTGAAGACTTTATTAAGGTATATGAAAATGTGTACAATAAACAACGGAGTGACAAGCCAACAGTGCTCATTCTAAACTGCTACAAAAATTATAAAAATTCATATGATGGTATTTCAGTGCTAAGGACCAAAACACTTCGTTTACCTAAACTTTAAGGCCTCACTAGTAGCCGGCCTGATTCGCCGAGCGGTTCTAGGCGCTACAGTTTGGAACCGCGAGACCGCTACGGTTGCAGGTTCGAATCCTGCCTCGGGCATGGATGTGTGTGATGTCCTTAGGTTAGTTAGGTTTAAGTAGTTCTAAGTTCTAGGAGACTGATGACCTCAGCGGTTAAGTCTTATAGTGCTCAGAGCCTCACTAGTGCACGGACACAGAATATGGAGCCATTTATTCTGTCGTCACGCACGTGACAGGGGCTTTTCAGAAGAAGAGCGTTTGCAGAGCTGGTAGTATGGGCCGTTTTGCATAAGAATTGTCATAGGCATGTATCCCGATTTTCCGCACAGATTAATGGCCTTGCTAGCTCGTGAGGCGGGGAATTTTCTAGACGCACATCGCATCCGCCTGCCGGATAAACGGCCTTTGCCCGGATGAATCTCATAGCAGCGATGGTCAGCGACCGGCAGCGGTCTGGCATCGAGTCACGCATTTTTAATCTGCCAGCAAGTTTCATAACAGCGCGCACTCCGCAGCAGAGTAGAAATTCCTCTCCATAGCTGTGGTAATCCATCCTCCGCAATATGCTTTCTCCATAGAGTACGGCGTACAGGCGAGCGTATGAAGAGTTTAGGAAGTAAGAAGGACCCACTGACAGAAGCTGTGAGCTGGCCCGCCGGTCAGAAGTACCGTGGGTTCGAATTCCGACATGGCATGCATATTTAACCAGCTGAGATTTTTCATAACGACCGTTTGTGTGTGCACTAGCAAGCCCGAATGTGAGTTTAAACATCATTTCTTGTTTGTTAAGGCGGAGGTTGTGTTGAATCCATGTTTCCACTTTGACACAGTTAAAACACGAACACATACAGAATTAAGTTCATTCTGTTTGCACAGGAAGTGCGCACATCATGTTCCTGCATTATGATACACTTTTGGTAACTTTCCTTATGTGACACTACACACGCTGGCAGATCACGTTCACTGGGCATTCGCCATATCCTCACCCTGCCATCGGATCGCCACATTGTGTACCGTGATTCGGCCTTGATGTGTGGCTTATGAGCATGGAATCCAAGTTTTCTCATCTCCAGCCTAACTGTCATAGTACTTGCAGTGGATCCTGATGCAGTTCGGAATTCCTGTGTGATGATCTGGATAGATGTCTGCCTGTTACACTTTACGACTCTCTTCAACTGTCGGCGGTCTCTGTCAGTCAACAGACGAGGTCGGCCTGTACGCTTTTGTGCTGTACGTGTCCACGTTTCCACTTCACTATCACATCGGAAACAGTGGATCTATGGATGTTTAGAATTGTATAAATCTCGCGTACAGACGTATGACACAAGTGACACCCAATCACCTGACCACGTTCGAAGTCCGTGAGTTCCGCGGAGCGCCCCATTCTGCTCTCTCAATATGTCGAATGACTACTGAGGTCGCTGATATGGAGTACGTGGCAATATGTGGCAGCACAATGCACCTAATATGAAAAACCTTTTTTTTTTTTTGGCGTTGTCCGGATACTTTTGATCACATAGTGTATATGGGCATACGTTGCACCGCGTTCGATGTGCGCACTTCAGCACTCGCTGAGCTATACACCTCTGTCTCTATTAAATGTTTTTAAGTAATTTTTATTTCAATGCCTTCTTTAATTACACTTTCCCCGAAGTCGTTGGCGAAAGCCTCAACAGATTTCGTCAAATTTGATCCAGTGACCGTTTTTTACAGCTAATTTTAGCGAAAGCGGATATTCCTGGAAACGTAGGCGATGAAACCTTTAATGCTCCTTCCTGCGTTGTCTTTTAGTATGCAACAATTCATCTAACGTAAGACTGGCAGCAGAATAGGTGTTTGTAACGTCAATATCGATATTACCTACACTTATCTCACACAACTTCTTTGTCTGCTAATTTTTAGCGTGGCTTCTGCGTCACAGTGATCTTTGCTGTAACATGTAGGTAAATGTTATATTCATTATTTATGTATATTTATGTAATTCTAATTAATCTAGGGATGTAATTTTAAAAGTAATGTTCTGTGAAAGAGCGGAAATGTTAAAACTTTACTTGCAAAACTGGTTCACACATAGCGTACTTAGGTTTGTAATTATGTAAAAGCTGTAAGGAAATCTTTCCGAAACAATAAAAAGGTGGATTGGGCGGTCGAACTACAAGGCTCCTTTGAGGCAAGAGTTAGTCGGTGGCTAGCATGCGAAGTTGCAAAGTCTTCGCATCTTGTGTGTTGGACGAACAAGAAGAACAGCAAGTGTTTTAACTTTGCCTCAGATGTGTAAGAAATTGGGCTCGTTATTCATGGAATAAATAGGTTACCTCTGTTTTACGGAAATCCCACACTAGTAAGAGAATTTTCTGGACTTTTTATGCAACACAGATCCCAGCCACAAGAAATCGCTACAGCCACCAGCTTCATCACAAGGAATAAGTTCGCTACTGCATAATTTAGTGGAACAAACATGTTTTACTATCCAATAATAAGTTTGTGCTCTCTAAATTTTGTGTTGAGTGCCCATATTTTATCCTTAGTCCTACCCCAAGTGCTGCGATGTTTCCTAGTATCCTGTTTTATTGAACTTAAAGTAACAACATTTAATAACATTTGCGCAGTAGTGAATCTTGTTCCTGAAGTTACCCAAGTGGTTTTCATTGAAGGATAGTTGAATCATCAGTAAAGTGTAATTGGCCAGAAAAGATTTAAGGTATTCAGTTCTTACTGAAATCTCAGAACAATATTACAGTTATCTGCAAAAACTGTGATGATTCATAACAGCTACTGGCTGGTAGACTTGAAGGGCCAGTATAAGGATTAATTATTGTGCTGTTTTGGACGTAACTGTATTTATGATTTCCTGCGTATATAGTTGACAGTGTTTCTCATTGTGTATTGTGATTCAAAACGTTCAGCCTAAATCTGAATCTGCTGGTAGATTAGTTTCTCGGTCCACATCCTAATTGTTGAGCCAGATTTAAATTTAAAATTACAACTACAGCATTAATGAAGTGCACTTGCCAGTTTTGTAATATTTGTGTGCGATAATAACGAACTCGCTACAGCTATTCAAAATATACAAGGTCCAGGTACTAAATGTCCCATTTGAGCTAAATAGTTTAAGGAAGTGAATGTTCCTTGAGAGTACAAATAATACACACACACAAAAATTTTCATCACCTCATCCAGAATCTGTACAGAAAATTGGATTAGAGATCACCATAAATATTATTTCTGCCCTTTTTATTGCTCATGAAAACCACACATTGCATGTTGTCCACAATACAGCGAGACCTTCAGAGGTGGTAGTCTAGTTTGCTGAACATACCGGTACCTCTAATACCCAGTAGCACGTCCTCTTGTATTGTTGCATGCCTGTATTCTTCGTGGCATACTATCCACGAGTTCATCAAGGCACTGTTGGTCCAGATTGTTCCACTCCTCACGGCGATTCGGCGTAGATCCCTCAGAGTGGTTGGTGGGTCACATCGTCCATAAACAGCCATTTTCAATCTATCCCAGGCATGTTCGACAGTGTTCATGTCTGGAGAACATGCTGGCCACTCTAGTCGATCGATGTCGTTACCCTGATGGAAGTCATTCACAAGACGTGCACGATAGGAGCGCGAATTTCGTCCATGAAGACGAATGCCTCGCCAATATGCTGCCGATATGGTTTCACTATCGGTCTGAGGATGGCATTCAAGTATCGTACAGCCGTTACGGCGCCTTCTATGACCAGCAGCGCACGTCGGCCGCACATAATGCCACCCCAAAACAGCAGGGAACCCTCCACCTTACTGTACTCGCTGGGTAGTGTGTCTAAGGCGTTCAGCCTGACTGGGTTGCTTCCAAACACGCCTCTGACGGTTATCTGGTTGAAGGCATATGCAACACTCGTCGGTGAAAAGAATGTGATGCCAATCCTGAGCGGGCCGTTCGACACGTTGTTGGGCCCATCTGTATCGCGCTGCAGAGTGTCGTGGTTGCAAAAATGGACCTCGCCATGGACGTCAGGAGTGGAGTTGCGCATCATGCAGCCTATGCGCACAGTTTGAGTCGAAACGCGACGTCCTTTGGCTTCACGAAAAGCATTATTCAACATGGTGGCGTTTCTGCCAGGGTTCCTCCGAGCCATAGTCCGTAGGTAGCTGTCATCCACTGCCCTTGGGCGGCCTGAGCGAGGCATGTCATCGACAGTTCCAGTCTCTCTGTATCTCCTCCATCTCCAACATCGCTTTGGTTCACTAGAGACGCCTGGACACTTACCTTGCTGAGAGCCCTTCCAAGCATAAATTAACAATGGGGCATGATCGAACCGCGGTATTAACCCCTTAGACATGGTTGAACTACATACAGCACGAGCCATGTACCTCCTTCCTGGTAGAGTGACTGGAACTGATCGGCTGTTGAACCCTCTCCGTCTAATAGGCGCTGCTCAAGCAGGGATGTTTATTTATTTATTTATGCATTTATTTTACCTGGCAAGATTAGGGCCTTCAGGCCCTTTCTTACACCTAACCAGGCATACTCAGATTGAACGAATTTCAGTTTGTACAGAACATTAAGGACATAGAACGTGTTACACAGTATTAATGTTAAAGAAAAAAAGTAGAGATTATAACAGTAGTACAATGATAATTATAACAATAAAAAAATGATTATAACAATCAAGAATAATAATAATAGTGACTATGCATTGAAAGTAAACATATTTTTTCTTTTATAAATGTGAGTCGTATTGCTAGTTGGGAATTTTCTCATTATGTTCTTGCAGCTTGTGAGTTATTCTCATCGAGCAGAGACATAAGACGATAGAATGGGGTGAAAGAGATATAGAAGAGGTAGCCAGGTTAGAGGAAAGGAAATAGAATGGTAAAATTCGAAGCTATGATGGAGAGGAGAATGAAAGAGATGAGAGCGGCACAACAATGGTGGCTATATCGTCCCTAATATGTAAGTTTACATCTTTGGGCGGGTTTAGTGACATCTCTGAACAGTCAAAGGGACTGTAACACCTATCTTCAGGAGTTCTGGGAACTTTTTTGATTTGTGTAATGAGAACGAATAATATACGAGGTGTGGCTAGAAAAAAACCGGACTAGTACTGGTGAAACAATAAAACGAATGCAATAAGGCTGAAAGTCGCGTGGCCTGTCACGTGACTCTCGCTCCGCCTACTGCTCGAGTTTCATCTGCCTCCTGCACTCAGTCTGCCCGTGGCGTCTGTTTTAAGTAGTTGACGTTTTGTCTGTGCGTCGGAAAATGTTGAGTGTACAGAAAGAACAGCGTGTTAACATCAAATTTTGTTTCAAACTAGGAAAATCTGCAAGTGAAACGTTTGTAATGTTACAACAAGTGTACGGCGATGATTGTTCATCGCGAACACAAATGTTTGAGTGGTTTAAACTATTTAAATATGGCCGCGAAGACACCAGTGATGACACTCGCACTGGCAGACCATTGTCAGCAAAAACTGATGCAAACATTGAAAAAATCGGTAAACTTGTTCGACAAGATCGCCGTTTAACAATCAGAGCAGTGTCTGAGTTAACAGGAGTTGACAAGGAAAGTGTTAGGCAGATTCTTCATGAAAGTTTCAACATGAACAAAGTGTGTTCAAAAATGGTTCCAAAGTGTCTCACAATTGAACAGAAGGAACGCCGAAGAATGATTTGTTCTGACATCCTGGAAAACATTGAAAGTGGTCCCACCTTCTTACAAAATGTTATTACTTGCGATGAATCGTGGTTTTTTACTTACGATCCCGAAACTAAACGCCAGTCGATGCATTGGAAAACTCCTGGTTCTCCATGACAAAAAAAGCACGAATGTCAAAATCGAAATTCAAGGCAATGATGATTGTTTTTTTGACATCAAAGGGATTGTGCACATTGATTGGGTACCAGAGGGACAAACAGTGAATCAGCATTACTACATTAGCGTCCTGGCTACCCTACGTGAGCGAGTACGGAGAAAATGGAACGATTTGTGGAGAAAAAAGTCATGGATCCTTCACCAAGACAATGCCCCAGCTCACAGTGCGTTGTCAGTGAAGACGTTTTTGGCAAAAAACAACATTCCCATCTTAGATCATCCACCCTACTCACCTGATTTGGCCCCCTGTGACTTTTTTCTTTTCCCTAAAGTCAAGTCAGCTTTGAAAGAAACTAGATTTGAGACTGTTGAAGCAGTAAAAGAAAAAGCGACGGAAGTAATGTATGGACTTACCGAAAATGATCTGCAGCATTGCTATGAACAGTGGAAAATTCGTATGGAGCGGTGTAGAGACCGAGGAGGAGAGTACATTGAAGGAGATAACATGAAATTGTAAATAATTGTAAATAAATGTTTTTTCCAGCATCAGTCCGGTTTTTTTCTAGCCGCACCTCGTAATCATCTGAAAACTATTTCTGTGACGATATTTTCCAATAATTTAACTGACAGAAGAGCCTCACGTCCAAGTTAGTAGTCCTCCACCATCAGCAAAACGTTTTAACATTTCTTCGTTGGTATTCACACAAACCACTGGTATATTGTTTGCTAAAGTGTATTACTGTCTCGAATCCTGTACACAAAAACAATATTTCATTATCGAATAAAGTGATACCAATGGTCAACTTGGTATGACTTCGTCTAATTAGCCTGACGATTGTTCTCTTTTACGTAACTGCAGCTTACTTTTAACTAATAGAACCTTGGTTCAAATCGTGTTTGTTCTACTATTGGTTCCTATCAGTAGTAATCTTTCGAGAAACGAAAACTTAGTCCGATACCTTATCCATTACACACAGTAGTAACATTATCGCTGTATTGCTAATTTAGTAAGAGCCGGTAGTGTCATACTGGGCTTTTCTCACAAAACTACTAGTAGTGTTAGGGGGAGAGTTATATGTTCTAAAACGATGCCTTGCCCCTACTCGACGCCACAAACGAAACAGGTGCATCGGATGTCTTGGCTACAGCGTTTACAGTAAACTGAGCCCACAGATCTATCAGCAATTTTTACTCAGTGCAAACGATGATACATCGTGCGCGAACGATATCAGACGCCGATAACCTATCCCATGAGCTGCACCACCTACGCAAGGATTTCAAGAACAGCAGCTACAACGCTCACCAAATAAGTGAAATGATGTGAAGTAAGAATCATAATAAGACCACTGACGAGAAAGGTTGATGTTTTGCCATTCTGTCGCTCTGTGTTGGGTAAGATAACCCACCTACTGAAAAGAGACTAAATCAAATCGACTTCAGGCCTTCGTCAAAAATCGGGCAGTTCTTGAGACAAGGCAAAAATGTTATATTTCTCCTGGCACCTGGAATCTACAAAATGTGTTGCATGTGCGTCCAGTCTTACGTCAGACAAACAGTGCTCACTGCAGAACAGCACAAGAAGAAGCATAAAAGGTTTTTATCGCCTGCCGTACCCTGAAAAATCTGCTTTATGCGGAGTGACATGATCATCTTGATGATTTAGTTTCCATCGTTCGCCCTGGAGTGAGTTTCGCTTGCGCTGCTTCCCACCAGCCTACACCCCCACAGGGGCCACTGTGATCAGCTACAGGCCGCTCCTGCTGTCTGCAAGTGGATGCCAGAGATGTCCCCACTGAGACACTGTAACGGAAGAAGCCATCGAAATAAAAAAATTACCGATAACATCCTTAATAGAGATGGCGGTACTCTGTTCATAGTGGGGCGGCTTGGGGTCCAGATATTGAGAGATCGAAGCAAGCGCAGCGAGCGCGGAGTCAGCGTACGTTCATATACAGTATGATAGTATTACGGGCTCCAGTGACGTCATAGCCAGCAGCTAGAATAAATGACGTCATACCAGGGGCCCATCCGCAGACGTTCATTCGGTTCATTCATTCTTTTGTATCCCGCCTGGGAGGTGGCGAGTGGGTAAGGAACAGGAACAGGAAAAGGTACTAATCTCTCACTTCTGCAAATACGGTTTAAGCACCTTTACTAGTGGATAAACGTATGCAAACATATTACATAACTTGCAAGGTGGTGCGATGCTGAAGCGAAGTGTCCTGGCTGGCTGCTCCTGATGAAAATGGGCTGAAGCAGTCGTGGAGCTCGTAGACCTCGACAGCACCGGCTAGAGGGCGCTGTCGTCTGTGTCTCTCGTAGTGCCAACTTGAGAAACTATTCCGTGGAATCGTTGCTATCGATACCACGTATTCCAATTCGTGCTGAGATGTCGCTGCTTATGGATGGTACTGCGAAGGGTGTGGCCCATCCAGCCCCCCCCCCCCCCCCCAACTATTAACCAACCACAATATGGCTCATGACAACCATATGGATATAGGAACGGACAAGTCTGCGGGAATTAACCTACTAGAAGTGCCCCTACCCGATTATGAGGACGGGGCTGCATCACAACCTTCTACATTTGGACCATCGTCACTGCAGTAGAGGAGGGCGACCACAACACATGACAGTGCTCGGAGTTTGACCAGGGGGAAGAAAATGAAAGTGTCTCTACGCCAGATGCTGACAGCTTTGTAACGCCAAGAAAGACGAAAAGGAGTGCTTCTCTTTCCATCAAGCCACTGTAAGAGCTCAGAAATTTTTTCCAAGCCTTGGACCCACACCTAGAGGCCACGACGGATGAAGCACGACCTCTGCCAGTCGTCGTCCACTTCGACAAAGATTACCACGAGCCTTCTCAAATAACTCATAGGAGGGGATACCTTCACTGTCAATTATTCGGGAATTGACGGCTTCCGATGGTCTCTCAAACACGCCACTGTCTTCAGGATGGTTGATGCAGCATTCTCCGTGTGGAGATCTCTTTTCTGCACATACTGTTCCTCAGTGGACAAGGTGCTGAAGATTGTTTTCCGCCGACTGCCACACAAATTCAACCTTGAGCACTTAAGGCAGTGCCTTGAAGAAGACAGCTTCAGTTCTGGTCTACATGCCTCTGTCGCCAAAAACTTTTCAAGAGACCTCAGACCCAAGGTTATCTACAATGCTACAACTGCCAGGTCATCAGCCAAGTCACTCGATATTGCTCCATGCCAGGGAGGTGCAGGAAGTGCACCAGCTCCCACGCCAGTCGCGACTGCAGGCGACTTAAGACCCACTTTGCGCCAGCCACCGTGGATGCATCTGGTTTAAATGTGCAGCGGCCAGAAGCAGAGGACAACACCAGGGAAAGTGCGTTTCCCTCGCACTGCCTCTGACAAGCTACCATCCAGGGGCCACCGAGATCAGCTACAGGCTACCACCTGCCGACGAGAAGAAGGAGCAGTCTCGTCATCAGGCCGCCCTGCAAGTGGATGCCAGAGATGTCCCCACTGAACGAGGCAGCCAGTGTAAGTGACGCCTCTCCTGTCTGTCCACAAACGTCACCACCCACCACGGACCCTGCCGCCACTGAAGAGTGTAGGGCACCTGTTCCTGCTGGGAGGCAGAATCCACAAGCACTCAAGCCCAAACACCACCCCATGATATGCATAAAATACATCCTGTGGTCCCTGCATTTCTACAAGATGACATCACCACCATCCTGGCCATGATTAAGACTCTCTCCTCACTCATGTACTGCATGCTCCAGATCAGTTAATCTTAGCTGTGGTCAAGGATGCCTTCCAGGCAGCTACCACTGCATTCCTATAACTTCACCATGGTCTGTTGTCTGTGGAGGCTGACTATCTGTGAGTGGTACGCCAACTGCCTCTGTACACAAGAAGGCGAATTTCGTCAATACCAACATGAGGAAGCTGTTAATGTCTGCTTGGTGAGTGAAACCCACCGCAAGCTGGGGATACATGTTTGGGCTGGAAATTACTCCTGCTACCAGACTGAAAAGCCTAGGGTCGGTGACAGGATGACAGTTTACATGCGCAAATCTCTAACTTGCCACCGAATGCACCTCCCACCCCTGCAAGATATGGAGTTGGACAGCTGTATCACCATTTTGGTGGCGTACTACCCACTGAGTGCTCCACTGCAGCCGTCTGACACTGAAGTCCTCCTCTTTCCTCAAAGCAAGGTCTTCATCAGAGAAGACTTCAACATGAAGCACAAAGCCTGGAACTCCTGCATCACAAACTTTTACATGAGGCAGCTGCTTTGCACCACTGAGCAACAACAACTGTGTGAAATCTTATGGGACTTAACTGCTGTGCCGGCCGGAGTGGCCGAGCGGTTCTAGGCGCTACAGTCTGGAACCGCGCGACCGCTACGGTCGCAGGTTCGAATCCTGCCTCGGGCATGGATGTGTGTGATGTCCTTAGGTTAGTTATGTTTAAGTAGTTCTAGGGGACTGATGACCTTAGAAGTTAAGTCCCATAGTGCTCAGAGCCATCTGAACCATTTGAGCCAACTTAACTGCTACGGTCGTCATCAGTCCCTAAGCTTACACACTACTTAACCTAAATTATCGTAAGGACAAACACACACACCCATGCCCGAGGGAGGACTCGAACCTCCGCCGGGATCAGCCGCACCGTCCTTGACTGCAGCGCCTTAGACCGCTCGGCTAATCACGCGCGGCACGCCACTGAGCAGCTTGATGCAGTTGTTGTGGGCCATCATGAGTCCACCATCTATCTGACGACCAGCCACCAACCAGACTTTTTTCATGAGGCTCTTGTCAAAATTCATCATTTCCATAAACATGTGAACAATCTTCCATGCTCACTAATGTGTACATCCTATTCAATTTGGATGTCAATAAAGACCCACCGCCAAACTATGTTCTTGACACTCTCCACACTGACTGGGACAAATACATGGAGCTGCTCTCCGAGGTCTTCATCAAAGTGCCTGCTTCCAGTGACATCGGCAGTGACACATCAATACACAATCTCACAAAATAAACACTGAGAGCTGCTGCTGCTGTGATGCTGCCTCACAACCAGACCTTCCCTGACCAGTCCAGACAACTGCCACCACACATCCTCTCAGTGAACATTATGAAGAGCCACGTTTATTGGGAGGGGCAGCGGATGTGGCTGCTGGCCACCTAGTTCCAGCTTAGTCGGATGTGGTGTGAAATAAAGATTGCAGTCGATCAGTGCCAAGACTGGTCTAACTGGCTTGCTAGTCACTGTGTCAGCAATGGAACAGTGTGGACAGCTGTGAGAGCTTCCCCCGCCATCGCCATAGGCTCCCACTTCAAGTTGTTCCTGACATCAGTGAGCCATCTGCAAAATACAACATCCTTGCAGATGTTTTCGAGGCCAACTTTGTGCCAGCTGCTGACCCATTCGTCCTCCATATGTCGCCTTCATTGAGTGGCAGCTCCCTGTCTTCACAGTGGCTGTTGATGGAGAGGAACAGCAGCTGGTGGCAGTCTATGAGGAAGAGGTGGTCCTCCACCTCCATCATCTCGAGGAAAGGAGGACCTGACCTGATAACAAACCAGCTGCTGTGACATGCCCCATGCCATAGGCAAACACCTGGCGTGATCTTCACCATTATGCTCCACACAGGGCATTATCCAGAAGACTGGAAGAATTCTAAGATTGTGGTGACTCCCAAACCTGAGAAAAATTTTCGTCTTTCCTGCAGCTACCACGCCATCAGCTCAGTTCCTACAGTCAGCAACATGCTCTAAAAGATCTATATACATTAGTTCCTGCAGCATGTAACGATCGAGCAGCTACTTCCTGATGAATAACTCGGTTTCTGTCAGGACCATATGACTACCCACCAGCTGTTGTGCCTTAGTGAGGAGGCTATGGAAACTTTATGAGGAGGGAGTACTTCAGGGTATTGTTCCTTGAGATCGAGAGTGAACTCTCTCTGACATGAGAGACTTCTCCACATTTCCCCACAATGGGGATGCCCCTGTCTCACTGGTTTGGTCCTACCTGTAAGGCCGCACTTTCACTGTCTGCACTGATGCCAAGTCAATGAAACACCATATTCTCACTGGCATAATTTAGGGGTCAGTCCTTGACCCACTGTTGTACACCCTCTACGTACCCAAATAACTAAGATCCCCAAGTTCAGCTGGCTCTGTACGATGAAGTGGCTGTTGAAATTTAATGGCCTAAAGGTGCAGGTGTTGGTCATCACTTGTCGACTGGTTCCTGCAGACATAACGCCAGTGACCATCAGGAGGACAGTAATGCCTTGGGGACACACTGACCATTACCTGGGGGTCACCAAAGACAGTTGCCTCACCTGGGTTCAGCACATCCACTACCTCCACAAGGAGTCGTCAGAACGACTGCAGAGCTCAATTCTCACTTCTTCCCCACCTGAGGGTGCCAATCTTCATGGCAGTTCAACGCCCCATCTTCGAATATGCGACTACCATTTGGGGTAATGCTGTGGTCACACACCTCCAGTGCCTCCAAAGCAGAACAGGGCGTTCTGGCTCGCCCTATGCTTTACCAGGAAGAGGAAGAGTTCGTCAGGTGGCCTTTTACCAGAAGACTGCCCATGCACCGAATCAATACAGCCACACACTTGGGACGTACATGCGGTGTATGAACACCAGCCGATGGCCTCACTTCCTTCAGAACCAGCCTTCTCGAAGCGCAGGCGCTGGAGCCAATACCCAATAAGAATCGACATCAGGAAAATCATGAAGAGAGGAGTATAATAGCCAAACCTTGAGTTTGGAGGCATAGCTCACGAACTTGAACTCCACAAAAACATAATAGCCAAACCTTGAGCTTGGAGGCATAGCTCACGAACTTGAACTCCGCAAGAACATGGAAAGTCATGTTGTTCTCCATTAGTTCAAATGGTTCAAATGGCTCTGAGCACTATGGGATTTAACTTCTGAGGTCATCAGTCCCCTAGAACTTAGAACTACTTAAACCTAACTAACCTAAGGACACCACACACCAAACACATCCATGCCTGAGGCAGGATTCGAACCTGCGACCGCAGCGGCCTCGCGGTTCCAGACTGTAGCGCCTAGAACCGCACGGCTACTCCGGCCGGCTCTCCATTAGTATCACGACAACTTCAGCAGTCATTCCACATGACAACAGCCAAGTAGTACTTAGTCGAAAGCTTATGGCATTTCAACCAGGAGACGCAGCTGAAAGCTCGAGAAAATTTTATTCAATCTTACCACCATGAGACTCTACAGCCATCCGCTGTGGCCGAGCGGTTCTAGGTGCTTCAGTCCGGAACCGCCCTGCTGCTACGGTAGCAGGTTCGAATCCTGCCCGAGCATGGATGTGTGCGATGTGTGATGCCCTTAGGTTAGTTAGGTTTAAGTAGTTCTAAGTCTAGGGGACTGATGACCTCGTTTGTTAAGTCCCATAGTGCTTAGAGCCATTTGAACCATTTGAGAAATGGCTCTGAGCACTATGGGACTCAACTGCTGAGGTCATTAGTCCCCTAGAACTTAGAACTAGTGAAACCTAACTAACCTAAGGACATCACAAATATCCATGCCCGAGGCAGGATTCGAACCTGCGACCGTAGCGGTCTTGCGGTTCCAGACTGCAGCGCCTTTAACCGCACGGCCACTTCGGCCGGCTGAACCATTTGAGACTCTACATCCTTACAGTACAGCAATCTTGTACACAATTTATTCAAGGTTACTTACTATAAATGCTTCAAAATAATATTTTTTTGAAATGCACATTATGCTCATACTTCACCCTAAGCGTTGCAGTTTTATTGATTGCCTACCTATTGTGAAAAAACTCGTGTACCTCATTCCCATTTGCGAAAACCCGCGAGCCGTCATTTCCGTCTTGTATCCAGCACCTGAGTTTCAAGCCGTAGCTAGCGCCACAGTGGGAGTGAGTAGCGGCGGCAGACAGCCGACAACCAACGTGTGCCGTCGTCTCGCAGGATTTGCTCGTCTGATTTACGGGTCCGATCCCCGCCTCAGCCAGGCATTCAGTGTAATGAGCTGCAGGGATAACGCCCCGACACGGTGATAAACTAACTGGGATCTCCGCCTAACGTTCATAGCCCTGCCAGCAGAATCCTAAGCGGATGTTCCCGCCCGCGCGTGCATAAAGCAGGTAGTGGGCCCAGTCTTACCACCGAACATGCTGCCTTATAAACACTTCGCGTGGGACCTCTCCAACAAAATGTTTCTATTCATTCTTCTTTCATCGAGCAGTAGACTATATGGTACATTTAGATTTGGCATCTGCTAACATTTCTTTTCCTTCGCTGATGGGAATGGAGAATTCTTTTACGTACATTTTCTTGAAGCAGCATCTGTAAGTGCTTCACCATTTGCTCCTAATTTCTATAATTTTAATCTCAGTGGCGAAACTTTATGTGAAGTCACTACGACACAAGTCAGTCGTCGCTGCTGAAGTCTGTGTAGTGCATTTGTCTCAGCACAGACCTGTAGAAATAGACTGCAGATACCCCACCTGAAACGGGCGACTACATGATTCACTGTAGGCCGTCAAGGGCCCCATGTGGCCTTGCAGGGGCGACTTGACCGTTCGTCCAACACTTGGCGGTCATCCTGCTTTGCTGTTTTCGAGTGTGGAACTACGGTCTCTGCTGTACTGAATATCCACACCACATCTACGTCAAACTCCGCAATACACCTAACGTTGTGTGGCGGAGGGTACTTCTGTTGAAACATGGGACTTAAGGAAGGCAGGATTTGGTGTGGACGGGGCCTTACTCAGTTACCGTTGGTTGCTCGGTTTTTTTTTTAAAATTACGTACACTTTATTTGAAACCAATTATAAATGAGGTTGACAATAAGGAACAATTACCAAATTTGAATATTAAGACACAACGTCTAATAAAAAAAATCTTAAGCAAGTTGCAATCACGGCTGAAGGCCTTATTGACCAGAATTCAAATTATTTGTCGGCTGAACGCCCTAATAGTAATAACTGAAAATTAAAATATTAAAAAAAAAACAATCATCAAATCTGATCAGGCCAAGAGAGAAGTGGACCTCCGACAGTGCTCCAAGGATCGGCCTGGGAAAGTCGCTCAACTTCGCAACCGATGAGACAGGCAGCCAAGAGTTGTATTCACTTGACCGGATGGTAACTCAAGCTAGTGACAGTTTACACGCAGACCAACACACTTACAAAATCTACCTAACGTCTGGTAACCAACACAAGTATGGAATAACCCAGGCAAGGCGGAGCGGTCGAACAGTACTGCGTCTTCAGAATCTGGTGTTCAAAACATCAAGCAGCAGAAGGAACCTCTACGACCGAAGCAGTCCAACAGAAACAGATCTCAGCCACAATCAAGGAGGCTGTCTAACTACACGCATTACCGGACAGTAGCGGCAAGGCGAGGAAAGGTACACTGCCACGAAAATACGCTAACCTCCAGGTCAGGTTACTGGGGCGTTAGTGGCCACTAGGCAGAAAAATACCGCTAGTTGAATTTCATCAATAAACACAAGGAATTCAATGATTAATAATAAACAGTGGAGGATGGCTAATTACACTCCTGGAAATTGAAATAAGAACACCGTGAATTCATTGTCCCAGGAAGGGGAAACTTTATTGACACATTCCTGGGGTCAGATACATCACATGATCACACTGACAGAACCACAGGCACATAGACACAGGCAACAGAGCATGCACAATGTCGGCACTAGTACAGTGTATATCCACCTTTCGCAGCAATGCAGGCTGCTATTCTCCCATGGAGACGATCGTAGAGATGCTGGATGTAGTCCTGTGGAACGGCTTGCCATGCCATTTCCACCTGGCGCCTCAGTTGGACCAGCGTTCGTGCTGGACGTGCAGACCGCGTGAGACGACGCTTCATCCAGTCCCAAACATGCTCAATGGGGGACAGATCCGGAGACCTTGCTGGCCAGGGTAGATGACTTACACCTTCTAGAGCACGTTGGGTGGCACGGGATACATGCGGACGTGCATTGTCCTGTTGGAACAGCAAGTTCCCTTGCCGGTCTAGGAATGGTAGAACGATGGGTTCGATGACGGTTTGGATGTACCGTGCACTATTCAGTGTCCCCTCGACGATCACCAGTGGTGTACGGCCAGTGTAGAAGATCGCTCCCCACACCATGATGCCGGGTGTTGGCCCTGTGTGCCTCGGTCGTATGCAGTCCTGATTGTGGCGCTCACCTTCACGGCGCCAAACACGCATACGACCATCATTGGCACCAAGGCAGAAGCGACTCTCATCGCTGAAGACGACACGTCTCCATTCGTCCCTCCATTCACGCCTGTCCCGACACCACTGGAGGCGGGCTGCACGATGTTGGGGCGTGAGCGGAAGACGGCCTAACTGTGTGCGGGACCGTAGCCCAGCTTCATGGAGACGGTTGCGAATGGTCCTCGCCGATACCCCAGGAGCAACAGTGTCCCTAATTTGCTGGGAAGTGGCGGTGCGGTCCCCTACGGCACTGCGTAGGATCCTACGGTCTTGGCGTGCATCCGTGCGTCGCTGCGGTCCGGTCCCAGGTCGACGGGCACGTGCACCTTCCGCCGACCACTGGCGACAACATCGATGTACTGTGGAGACCTCACGCCCCACGTGTTGAGCAATTCGGCGGTACGTCCACCCGGCCTCCCGCATGCCCACTATACGCCCTCGCTCAAAGTCCGTCAACTGCACATACGGTTCACGTCCACGCTGTCGCGGCATGCTACCAGTGTTAAAGACTGCGATGGAGCTCCGTATGCCACGGCAAACTGGCTGACACTGACGGCGGCGGTGCACAAATGCTGCGCAGCTAGCGCCATTCGACGGCCAACACCGCGGTTCCTGGTGTGTCCGCTGTGCCGTGCGTGTGATCATTGCTTGTACAGCCCTCTCGCAGTGTCCGGAGCAAGTATGGTGGGTCTGACACACCGGTGTCAATGTGTTCTTTTTTCCATTTCCAGGAGTGTATTTTCGCCAACTCCAAACACTTCACTCGTTGCTCTTCGTATCGACGACCCTGCGAGCAGCAACACTCGAACAAATGGCGTGATCTCAAAATAGTGGAGGTTTCACTACTGGGTTACTACAGCCCCTCGACCCGGCAGTGGCTGCGTGCCGCCAGTGGTCCCGGCATGTCACCGCGCTGCCGGCCTCACTGCTGCTGCTGACACACCTGATCCGGAAAACACTTGATGTCCTTCTAAAGATAGTACCACGGTACTAGATATCGATAAACGCTGCTGCTGCCACTCGTGGACAGACAACGCCAGCAACGTAGTGGTGCCAGTAAACACAAGAAGAAAACGACACGCCACTATCCCTATTACATGATGCCAACCTAGCAATGGCACCAACGCGAGCCGCACACGACTCACCTATACCACTAACTGATCCCCCCTTCCCTGTTCCACTCCTGAAGGCCGCTTGGGAAGAATGATAGTTGTTAAACCTCCATATTAGGTCTAATTTATCGAATTTTCTCGTCGTGGTCATTTCGCGAGATCTATGTGGGAGTTGTCCAACTCATACGGAAAGGTCTCTCTCGAAATTTTGATAGTAAACTTCTCTGTGATGCAGAACGCTTCTCTTGTAGCGTTTGCCATTGGAGTTTGTTGAGCATCTCTGTATCGCTCTCTTCACGACTCCGTGAAGAAACACGCCGCTCTTTCTTGGATCTTCACTTCCTTTTATACGTGGTAAGGATCCCAGATAGATAAACAATATTCAATAATCGCTCGAACAAGTACCTTTTGTGCCTTCCTTCATAGATGAGTTACATTTCCTTAATATTGTTCAAATTCAATCTGGCATCTTCTTTCCCTGTTTATATTGTCAAACTTAGGGGCGCCCTGGATGAGTACTCCTAGATAGTTTACGATAGATACTGTTTCTAGCATTTGTCATTAGTAGTGCAGTTGTGCGGTAGTGGATTTCTTTTCCTATGTATGCGCAATATGTTCAATTTATTTACGTTCAGGGTCAACTCCCAGAGTCTGCATCATTCATCAACCCTCTGCAGGTCATTCCGCAAATCGATACTATCTTCTGTCATTGCTGTTTTGTTATAGACAACCGCATCATTTGCAAACAGACTTAAAGAGCTTTCGACGGTGTTGACGTGAGAAATTTGAATTCTTGTGTGGTTTCCAATATGCTGTACGGGTCGCCCACTGCCGGCCTGGAAACCACTACTGTTTTGTCAGGACACAGATCGAAGACCTGAGTGGCATCTTTAGATGCAATCAACAGTATTCAAGATCATTCAATTTATTACTCAGAATACAAGTCGTTGCCGTTTCTTATGCGAAAGCTGGTTCTACGTAATACGGAGAGGAATTCCCTGAATCCAACAGCGGACTCACAGCTGAAAAGGAAGCTGCATCAGCTCGGACCGGAAGTCTGATACCCTGATGCGGCTGTTTGGCGTTCGCTGTGAGGTAGGCGTGTTCCATCACTAACACTGCATGGAAATTGCCGTGACAGCAAGGTGTTTGATTCACACGCCCTTTCGAGGAACTTCCCACGTTGTTTCCTTAAGTGGACCACGATATAGGTTGCCGAGATGTTGTGCTCAATGCTGAACCTGGCCCGCGGTACTGAAGACCGTCAGACTCGTGCGGTGTTGGAGTCTTAGGGCAGCTTCTAAATTGGACAGAAGCCTTATTGATACACCCCTGCGGGCTGCTGTGCTGACTGCAGTACTGGATGTTGGGCTTCGTTATACACGGCTAGGGATCGCTGATCTTCTCGTGAGGCAGCAAGTATAAGACCAACACTGGAGCAACCTCACGCATAAGATGTTACCATACTGTTGTTGTCTTCAGTCCTGAGACTGGTCTGATGCAGCTCTCCATGCTACTCTATGCTGTGCAAGCTTCTTCATCTCCCAGTACCTACTGCAACCTACATCCTTCTGAATCTGCTTAGTGTATTCATCTCTTGGTCTCCCTCTACGATTTTTACCCTCCACACTGCCCTCCAATACTAAATTGGTGATCCCTTGATGCCTCCGAACATGTCCTACCGCCCGATCCCTTCTTCTAGTCAAGTTGTGTCACAAACTCCTCTTCTCCCCAATCCTATTCAATACCTCCTCATTAGTTATGTGATCTACCCATCTAATCTTCATATACGATACTATAAATAGAGAATTGAGTGCGAACGACATGAACGCCATCGAGTCCTCTAAGCTTGTGGGAGTAGAGTGTTTATGTCGTTGAGGTGACGCTCCTCTCTACGAAGTCATTCGCACTGACTGAATCAGTTCTGCTCTTCCCGAGTTGTCAGCGGTCTTTAGTTCCACTACATTTGCTTAACGAATTTGTCAATTTTTATTTTTTATTTTTTTTTATTGCTTGCCAGCGGCTTTCCCGCAATGGTTCCGCCAGATCACCGAAGTTAAGCGCTGTCGGGCTTGGTTAGCACCTGGATGGGTCAGCGTGCGAGTCTGATGTGCGCTGCTGTCAAGCGCAGCGCACTCAACCCTTCTGTGGCCAATTGAGGAGCTGCCTGACTGAGAGGTAGCGGCACCGGTCGCGAAGACACAACGGCCGGGAAAGGAGTGTGCTGACCACATGGCCCTCTGTATGCGCAGCCGGCCGTTGTGGCCGAGCGGTTCTAGGCGCTTCAGTGCGGAACCGCGCTGCTGCTACAGTCGCAAGTTCGAAACCTTCCTCGGGCATGGATGTGTGCGATGTCCTTAGGTTAGTTAAGGTTAAGTAGTTCTAAGTCTAGGGGACTGGTGACCTCAGCTGTTAAGTCTCATAGTGCTCAGAGTCATTTGAACCATTTTGAACCGAATGCGCATACAGTGACGCCTAATGACTGAGGATGACACGGCAGCCGGTAGGTGCCGTTGGGCCTTAAAGGCCTGTTCGGGCGGTGTTTTTTTGTTTTGTCTTTATTGTTTGGTCAAACTCCTGCTAGGCGACGTTGTGCCCTGCTTAGTGTCTCGTACAGAACGTTACGAAAATAACGAAGGCGGTTCCGTCTGTGCGCTTCTAACGATTTTCTGTTGAGCTTGCTTTCAGCCGCACACAAGAATGTCGAGGTTGCTGGTTTACTGATCGAGTAATGGTGTTGAAATATTGACGCTACCTGGCTAGCGTGTGTTCATACTTCCACGTGACTGATAACTCTGGCAGTTCGAACTTAGAGATTTTTACTCGCCAATTTCCTTTCACTTCGTCGCCTAACAATGCTGTGACTGTGGTGTCATCCCCAGACACCACACTTGCTAGGTGGTAGCCTTTAAATCGGCCGCGGTCCGTTAGTATACGTCGGACCCGCGTGTCGCCACTGTCAGTGATTGCAGACCGAGCGCCGCCACACGGCAGGTCTAGAGAGACTTCCTAGCACTCGCCCCAGTTGTACAGCCGACTTTGCTAGAGATGGTTCACTGACAAATTACGCTCTCATTTGCCGAGACAATAGTTAGCATAGCCTTCAGCTACGTCATTTGCTACGACCTAGCAAGGCGCCATTATCAATTGCTATTTATCTTGTGATGCATGTACCGTCAGACCGATGTTCACCAATTATGGATTAAAGTTAAGTATTCCAGCACCTACGTACTTTTCTTGATAGTATAATTACTTTACCTGTTCCAGACCTCACGCCAGCCTGCGTGAGCTTAAATGCGTGCCTTTCGGCTACCTCCTAGTGGCTTGGCGGTCTTGCCAAGTCACAACAGTGACCTCTGTGTCTTGCACTGATTATCGCCCATATTGGAAGTCGGTCAACTCGTGACATGTTGCCACGTTCAGTGTACACCTGCCTGTAAGAGACTGCTCAGGTATCATGTCTACACACGCGCCATTTGCAACATCTAGCTGCTGCAATATTCGGACGTCGTAAAACTGAATGGTTTGATGCAGCTCTCCATGCTACTCTATCCTGTGCAAGCTTCTTCATCTCTCAGTGCTTAGTGCAACCTACATCCTTCTGAATCTGCTTAGTGTATTCATCTCTTGGTCTCCCTCTACGATTTTTACCCTACACGCTGCCCTCCAATGCTAAATTTGTGATCCTTTGATGCCTCAGAACATTTCCTACCAACCGGTCCCTTCTTCTTGTCAAGTTGTGTCACAAACTCTTCTTCTCACCAATTCTATTCGATACCTCCTCATTAGTTATGTGATCTACCCATCTAATCTTCATCATTCTTCTGTAGCACCACATTTCGAAAGCTTCTATTCCCTTCTTGCCCAAACTACTTATCGTCCATGTTTCACTTCCGTACATGGCTACATTCCATACAAATACTTTCTACTTTTTAAGAAAGATTGCAGAATTTTGGAACATGTTTTACTCTCGCGTATTATGACATTTCTGACATGAATTCCGAAATCAACGATCGCGTGAAATCCAGCTGCCTTAGTTCGTCAACAAGAGCAGAAAACAGCAGATACCGTCGCCCAGGAGGATGCCGCGTTCCTTGACTTCCGGAAGACATTTGATGCAGCTCCACACGGTCATCTAATGTGCAAAGCAGGGGCGCATGAAGTGTCACGCCAACTGTGTTACTGGACTGAAGATTTCTAGCAAACAGAGCATAGTATGTCATTCTGTCATTCTGAACCGAGCGCAATCTTGAGACGTAACAGTAACTTCGGGCGTATCCATGTGGAGTGTAACAGGATTTCATTTTCACACCATGTATAAACTACCTAGTAGATAACTTCGGAAGTTGACGACACTTTCCGCAGATGATGCTGTTGTATACAGAAAAGTCGCGAAGCTAGAAAATTGTAGCGAAGTGCACGAAGACCTGCAGAGGGACGACGCTTGGTGCGTGGTGTGGTAACTGAGCCTCAACATAAACGAATGTAACGTATTGCGTATACATAGACAGAAAGGCCATTTATTGTACGATTATACGATTGCGGAACAACCACTGGAAGCAGTTACTTGCATAAAATATCTAGGAGTATGCGTACGAAGCGATTTGAAGTGGAACGACCACGTAAAATCAATCGCTAGTAAGGCAAATTTCGCCCGCCCGGCTAGCCGCGCAGTCAAACGCGCTGCTTCCCGAGCAAGAAGGCGTGCTGGTCCCCGGCACGAATTCACCCGGCGGATTAGTGTCGAGGTCCGGTGAGCCGGCAGCCTGTGAATGGTTATGGGAGGGGGGAGAGGGGGAGGGTTCCACTGGGGGCTGAGCCGCACAATAACCCTGTGTTTGGTGTGGGACAGGTCGCAGTGGTGTGGGTGGACTGCTGTGTGCTGTTGTGAGGTTGTGAACCACTGAGGGCTACGGCGGGATGAAGCCTCTCTGTCCTTTCTAGGTCCCCAGTTTAATACATACATGGCAAATGTCAGACTGGCATTCTTTGTGAGAATCTCCAGGAAATGTAGTCCGTCAACAAAGCAAGTAACTTACAAAACACTCATTCGACTAATACTTGAATATTACTCGTCAGTGGGAGCAGTACCAGACAGAACTGATATAGGAAATAGAGAAGATCCAAAGAAGAACACGTTTCTTCACAGATTCATTTAGTGAGAGCGAAAGCGTCACAGAGATGATCAACTAATTCCAGTGGCTATAATTATAATAGAGACGTTCTGCATCATGGTACGGTTAAAGTTCCGAGAGCGTAAATTCCTAGAAAACCCCTTCTTCCTTTCTTCCTCCTACGTATATCCTGCAAAAAGACTATAAAGTTAAAAATTACAGGGATTCGAGCCTACACAGATGCTTACCAACAATCGCTCTTCCCATGAACCATACGCGATCACTCACGCTGGAACTGCTTCCAAGAATTACGTTGCAATAGACTGGCGAAGATTCTATCTATGGCTCTACTTTAGTTTCGTGGGTAGAGATTTAGAGAGTATTTAATTATAAAATCATATACAGTTCTTATAATCTCAGTACAATATTGATTTCTGGCCTGATGTGATAAAGTACGCACCAGTAAATCCGATGGTGAACATAAACGTTTTTGAAAGACTTTCTGCATTGCTCGTCGTCTTTCTCTTTCCTGTTTTCGCCCATCACAAGTTACCATGCTGACATCCTACCTTCCAATACTCTCAATATAGCCTCAAATGTCTAAGTTTAGTCTGCCATTCTCTAATGACATTGTATTTGTAACCAAGGTTTCACACATCATGTACAACTTTGAGTTTACGACTACCATTTTCAGAACCTTACTCAAACCAAAGTGATTCGTTAGAACAGATCGTCACTTTACAGCAAGTAATGTTGTCAGAACGGGAAGTTGCCCATGTAAAAAAATGTTCAAATGTGTGTGAAATCTTATGGGACTTAACTGCTAAGGTCATCAGTCCCTAAGCTTACACACTAATTAACCTAAATTATCCTAAGGACAAACACACACATCCATGCCCGAGGGACGACTCGAACCTCCGCCGGGACCAGCCGCACAGCCCATGTAACTGGGGTGCACAACAACGACAGTGTTCAGATATTCAACTGCTGCCGCGAGGCACAAAAAATGGAGGTATCACTCGTAGCTGGTTCGTAGGTACCGAGACGATAATGCAACAGAACTGCGCGCTACCTCTTTGCAGTGTTTTGCGTCGTTGAGTCGTCACAGACAGTAAGCTATCGTCTCCAAACTATCATTTTGGAGTCCAGGTGTCCATTACAAACAAAAAATGGTTCAAATGGCTCTGAGCACTATGGGACTCAACTGCTGAGGTCATAAGTCCCCTAGAACTTAGAACTACTTAAACCTAACTAACCTAAGGACAACAC